>NC_142045.1:18380409-18687075 GCF_982192425.1 Myodes glareolus | reverse complement strand
AAAATAAAGAAATGCACATAATGAAGTGGTTAGATAATTTAGGTGGTGGGGTTTTTTTAACATAAAGAAATTACACAGAAGCATATATCTTAATTTTGCTTCTTGATTCATTCTGTTGAGCACCTGAGTTAGAGAATAGTGAACTTATGCTAAAATAGATTAATTGCTTTCTTTTTTTGGGTATATAATTGTGATTTTTTTTTTTTTACGGTTTGTTTTGCTTTCAGTTGATGATAGGGAATACTGTTCAGGAAGATGCAAAGGGGTATCTTGTGTTGTACCACCTACCCCCACCAAACCCGACTAACAACCTATACTCCCACACAAGACCACCACTAAAAATGTATTTTCCCTTAATGTGTTCCTTAAGTCATCTCTTTCTGTATAACTTTTTAACCAGTCAGCATGCTTATTAGTTTGAGTGGGGTCTGGTTGTTTTAGATATGTCCGGACTTTTGTCCACTGTCCTTGGTTCTTATTCAAATATATATTTTTTTTTGGCTTGTTTGGAGCTAAAGTTTTGTTTGCTGGATTTTGGCTTTTTGGTTTTAGAGATCTTTGAGAAAGAAGCTGAACAACTTAGAGAAGTATCTAGTCCTCACTAAAGCAATGTTTTTGTTTATTTTTTAATTTTAGAAAAATTATCAGTTTGTGTACATATTTAATACAGGGAAATAAGGACTAAAATTCTTTCTATACATGTATGACTGAATTTGTTAATTTAAGAAATATTTACTCCATTTGATTAGTTTCAGTATAAAGTAAATGAAATCTGGATCAGACCTGTGACTTTATACCAACCGTTTTCTGGTTTTGTTTTTCCTAAAAACAGGAAGGGGATGATTATGAAGTCATCCCTAACAGTAACTTCTGTGTATCTAGAACAGCCTACAGAGATAACACTTCTGTCTATCATATCAGTGGGAAGAAGAGAACATTTAAGGAAGTTGGAAATCTTCTGAGAAGCCATGGAATTGACTTAGACCATAATCGATTTTTAATCTTGCAGGTAAGTTTATAAACACTTCTAAGGTTCTTGGTTTTTAATTTTTGTTTTGTAATCAAGATTGAAAGCGTGTTCTTTTTACTGAGTCCTGTGTTTGGAGCCTTAAAGTACTGTAGCAGCACATCATGGTTTACATGCTGTAGTCAAGATGCGAATCATTATTTGCTGCTCTAGAAATTTAAGGAAATTCATTCAGAATTTTATGGTTATCGTTGCATGTTCATTTTATGTATTGATGTTGGACATACTTGTTCCGCTCTAGCAGCACGTAAATATTGGCGTAGTGAAATAAATATTAAACACCAATATTATTGTGCTGCTTTAGTGTGACAGGCATACAGCAACTATCACTTCTGTTTGTATTTCCCTTTAAAATAACATTTTAAATGAGATTTTTTAATAGTCTGCCCTTTTTGTTTATTCTCATTTATCTCTAACATAAAAACTATATACTTTATATTTAACAAATTTTCCTGAACTCCTAATATAGTACTTTTAACATTTATAGTAGTAATAAAGGTTTACTTAAAATGGGTCTTCTTTTGTTTACAGTGGCCTAATTCTTAAACCGGTAATGTTAGTGTCATCTCTTAGAAAAGTCTTTTTTAAAAGAAAGTATAAAAATTAAGTGTCTGGTATTAATTTGATTTTTAATTTGAAATTTCTGTTTTGGTTTAAAGATAATTTTATTAAACCCTGCATTTTGTTGTTTGTCTCTTTTTTTTCTGTATACCTCCCCCTTTTCCTTGGGAGTGTGTGTGTGTGTGTGTGTGTGTGTGTGTAAGTAAAAGTATGTCCTGCTAGTATAACTTATTGCAAGGAAGATATTGTCACCCGGGGAAGGAGCTGTTGGTTGATTGGGTTTTTTGTTTGTTTTTGTGGTTGTGGTGGTGGTGGTAGGGTTTTGGTTAGTTGGTTGGTTTGTTTTGGTAAAACTGTCTTTTTTAGGTATTATGAAATTCCTGTTTTGATTTAAAAATAACTTATTCTTTTGTCCTCTCCCAAGCTACTATGAGCATATAAAATTTAGAAAGATGTTGCTTATTATGTAGAGGTAGCTACTGATCTATCATATGCTACTGATTTTTAAAATAAGTTAGGAATTTTGATTTGATATAAAATGTTTTGTTGTGAGGACTAAGTGTTCCCATTAACAATATATATAATTTTTCACACATTTTAAGCTATATTCCTAAGGATTTTTTTATTGTAAACATTGTATAGAAGGCAAATAATTTTCTGGAATAACTTTTATCACCCTTAACTATCAGAACAGTGCATTTACAATACTTCAATGAACCACTTAAAAATAAATATTGAAAATAATCACATGAATGTAAATAAAATTTGAATTTATATGAATGTTTCTTAAGCCATGGGTGTTTTTGCTTTGTTTTTTTAAATGAATTGTTCTGTTTTGTGGATTTTCATATCTGGGAATTTAGCTTAATTAACTATGGATAACAAGTTGTATTCCTTTATAATACTAAATTTAATGATGGTAACATTTTTGTAAGAAATTATACTTACCATTTGTTTCTTCTTTGCTATTTGCTTAACTTTATCCTGAAATAATCAGTTTTGTGCCAGTGCAAAATAAAACTATCTTTTAGGTAAAATTTATATGCAGCTTATTTATACAATTTGGTAATGAAAAAGTGATAGAGCAACTTCCCAAACAGATAAATTACAAAAGTGTTGAGTTTATATTTAAAAATATGCTTCTGAAGTCCTTAAGATGCTTATTTGTCATTATCTGAACCCTTTTATGTACCCTTACATTTTTGTATTCTTACCAAACAATACTAACAGATTCAGTTTGATTTGGTTGGACTTAGATAAGAACTTTAGCAGGTTACCTTTTAGGAAGAAAAAACTGGACATTAAACTTAAATTTGAGGAAAAGTGGAAGTAGTGTTTGTGAGTTTTTCTTAGCTCTTTACCAAACCTTTGACTCTTAGACTAATAATAGATTTAAAGCTTGTGAAGGTAAGATTATAGCTTTTATTTCATTCCTCCAATCACTAACATTTATTTTAAAAATTACCCCTGGTTAGGATGGTGAGAAAATTGACACAGTATCATAAGATCAGCATCCAAGACATAAGTATACAGACTAGACAGTAATGATGATTACATCACTTGTAATATAAATTTAGATAAAGCAATTTTTTAATATTAAAATGCACTAAATTCTAGAAATTGTTTTTTAAAAGCTTTTCTGGTGTTATGGATTTGGTTTTTTTAAGTAAGCATTTCTAGTATACAGATCCATTTAAATTTTCAGTAACCGTTCAGATGTGTTCTTATGAGGAGTGTGCCAAAGTTAATGTGGAGATGGTTGAAGCCCTTTCTTTTCCCTGAAGACTGGTGGCCTGCTGGGCATGCCCACTGCAGTAGTCACTTACAGTTGCTTGGCCTTTGGTTTACTTAGTTTTCTATCTTACAGGAAAAGTTTGTGATGTTTTAAGACTATTAGTCCAAACAAGAAAGGTTTTATTAGTCTGTATTATTTCATAGGTGACTATTACTTAATTAGATTTGATTGGTTTGCTCCATTAGTTAATGCTTTTGCTCCATTCCAGTTAGAGAAATGGTAATCCTAGACTCATTACCTTTCAAGGTTACATTAATAAATGGGTGTATTGGGAGTAATTTTGTAAATTTCAAAAAGTAGAAATTGAATTTTGTCAAAAATTTCTGTATATGTTTTGTCTTCATATTACAAAATAAAATATTTTTGTTAATGTTTTCTACTCTGGAGAATTGATTGACCTAGATCTAAGTTATTTATTACTCATGTTTTTTTAATATACTTTTACAGTTGGCATGGCATATAAACTATTTGTTGTGATCCCTTAATCTGTAGAAATAAGAAATCTAAAAATCTATGACTAAGTTTCAAAAAAATTTTTTTTTACTAACTAGTAATTACTTCAGTTTTCCAAAGGTGTCTGGCCCAGTGTCTCAACTATGGAAAACAAGCTAGGAAGCTGCCCCTAAGCACCCAGAATAGATATGAAAAGTAACCAAGAAAGCATTTTGTTTTACTTGTGACTTTGGACAGATATTAACCTTGGGGATTTGGTTACTTGTCCTCTTGTAAAAATAAATTAGGATAAACTGTACCTGAGGAAGATAGAAGTTAACTTATAGTGCAGCACATAGCAGGGAAAATTAAAATGATTTAGGCCAAAAAAAAAAAAAAGAGCCCAAGGGATTAGAATATTGTTTGGTGATAGTGATTGTCTAGCACACATGAGGCTCTGGTTTGATATCTAATAATGTGTATGCAAGTTTTGCCTATGTGTATGCATGTGTTCTGTATATATGGTTGGGGCCAAGATACTCAGGAGAGGCCATCAGAATCCCTAGAACTAGAGTTATGGATGGTTGTGAGCCACAGTGTCAGGGCTGGGCATTGAGCCGGGATCCTTTAGAAAAGCGGTCAGTACTCTTCCAATGCGAAGCCATCTCTCCAGCCCCTTCCCCATTTTAATGAAAGTGGAAGAACTAATTTCACTTCCAACTGCTGGCATTTCAGGTGTGTGCTACCATAGCCGATTTTCTCTTAGATTCTTAAGTTCTAAGTGCCTGTAAGTAAGATTTTCAAAGAATGGTTTAAGTGAATCACAATATCCTTGATACCCAGCAAAGCCTTTATTAAGTTAGGGCTTAAGCCCCTTTCTAACTTATTTTTCCCCCTTCTGTTGCTGGAGATCAAATGCAAGGCCTTCTGCAAGCACTCTACACTAAGCTGTATACCCATTCCCACTACTCTCATACAACAACGAGGGTGGGGGGAATCTGTTAAAATTTTGTTCAGAACTGGGATGATAGTGTCTGTGGCACATGCCTTTAATTCCAGAACGCAGACAACAGAGGCAGGAAGATCTCTGAGTTCAAGGCCAGCCTTGTCTACACAGAGAAACCCTGTCTCAAAAAAGAAAACTTTTTCAGGCACATGACTTTATTCTCAGTACTCAGAAGGCAAAGTCAGACTGATCTCTGAGTTCTTGTCCTATAGAGAGCGACCCTGTCTCCAAAAAATAGAAGCAAACTGTCCAGTATGCTTTTAAGCTATAGAAAGTAGCAATGACTGAGGGTGTATGAAATTTTACCAGCTTCAGTTATAACAATTTGAAATGTCTTTTGGACATCACTATTGCACTACTATGAGATTTGTAACCCTGGTTTGAAAGAGTGACCCTTTTAAGTTCAAGTGCTATAAACTTTTTCTGGATAATGGGAGGAAAGATCTTAGGTGGTTACTCTTGTTGCAGAGAACCTGAGATTGATGCCCAGCATCCAGTTTACAACTGCCTGTTACTGACTCCAGGGGATTCAGCATCCTCTTCTGAACTGTGTAGACAGACCCCTGCACTAATGTGGGCACACAGGCATACATGCCCATCATAAACCTTTTTTAAAAAAAAAAAAAAACTATTTCAAAGCGGGGCAGTGGTGACGCATGCTTGTAATCCCAGTACTAGGGAGGCAGAGGCAGGTGAATCTCTGTGAATTCAAATTCAGCCTGGTCTACAGAGCGAATTTCAGCACAGCCAGGACTGTTGCATATTGAAAACCTGTCTTGAAAATCAAAAAGCGAGAGAGAGAAAGAGAAAGGAGGCACCGGAGAGATGACTTAAAGACAGAAGGGGGTTCTACCTATGTGCGTACATAGACATATATGCCAGCACTACAACCTACACATAAAGTAATAAAATGATATTTTAAAGCCACAACAGTCCTAAAAGAGATAAGTAAAACCTTACTGGTTGCCCTTTATTCACTCAATAACTGGTCTTTAGGATGAATGCAGTAGTAGGGGTATGGTCGTGCTCTCCTTAAATCCTAAAACTCAGGAGGCAGAGGCAAGCAAATTTCTGTAAATTCAAGGCTAGCAAGTGCTGCATAGAGAGGAGAGGCTCTTTCTCAAAGGAAAACAAAAGCAATAATACAATATGATACAATCTAAAACATACTGTTGCCTGAGACTTGACTTAGAACTGTTTGGATTCATAAATAAACTTGTCTTTAACTTAACTTTATTAGCATGAGAAGAAATCAGCTCCACATCCTCCATCTTATTTCAGAAGGAACAATAATAAAAATGACTACTATGCTTTCTCTGAAGCTAGATTACTTCCTAATAACTATAGATACCTTCTAAAAGTAGTTTGGGCAGGAAACATGATACTACTCAAATATGGGATGCTAGGAACCAATCTCAGGTTTCAGTGGACCCTGTGTTTTGATTATTTGAAAAATATAGATTTAATATCTTGTGGTCATTTGACTCAAATGTGGGTTCTTTTGGTGGTCTTTTTGTTGTTGTTGTTTTTCTTTTTTTTCCTTCATCTTTAAATAGACATTTAGATAATTCAATTTAAGTCAGGGGTACTCCTGGGCATTTTATAATGTGCAGCACTATAACAACAAAATCATTGTGCCCAAAATACCAGCAGTGCAACGGTTGATAAACTTTGCCTAAATAACTCTGAATAAGACTGAAATTCCTACTATAATCCAAAGCTTTGGGCATACTTCAGGTATGGGTCCTGTCTAAACTTATAATTATGTAGCACGAATAATAAAAATCTAGAGACAGATATTGGGGTTCAACCCTAAGACCAGAAAAGCAAAGCAGCCAACCACTGGCTCTTACCTCTACCTCAGCTCAGACCAAAACTGGGCAGTGTTGCCCATTTTCAATTCTCAGATTGAGACTGGAAGTGAGACCTGTCTCCTCCCACCTTATATTCTTTCCACCACTGCCCAGCCTGTACAGTTAACTAGTATAGCTGCTGAGATTAAAGGTGTGTGCAAACCACTGCCTGACCTGTATGGCTGACTAGTGTGACTGCTTTGCATTGATCTTCAGGCAAACTTTATTTATTAAAACAAGTAATATACCACTATATAATTGTTGATTAGGGTTAGATGGGAAAGTACTCTGCATAGGTACCTACATAATATAGTAGTATAAATACAGGCATTTGGGTTTACAGTTTCACTCTTTGCTTGTTGATCATGTGGTGCTGGATCACCAAAATTCTAATATTGTGGTGATGTATAAAACTATCTGTTAGCCTTTAATTCCATAGCTCTTGGGAGGCAGTGACAGGTGGAGCTCTTCAAGTTCAAGGCCGTCCTGTACTACATATTAAAACCCTGTCTTAAAAATCAGCAAAGTGCAGTAGTGACTAGATTGTAAAATGTTAAACTAAATTATTTTCCTTCAATACATTTTAGTCTAGGTTTAGTCATACACTTACAAAAATGGGAATCACTAAAATATCTCAACATGTAATTCTTTTCTTGACCATTTAGCTAAAAATAGGATTTTTTCCCCCACTTGCCTATTTATTTGCTATTAAGATGTTTAAAGAACAAATAGAATTTTCTTCACTTTCAGATTAATTGGTTACTTGGGAACCAACCTTAGGATACAGATTATAGGTTCTTTTTAGGAGATTTTAATTATAGTTCAAGGTTAATATATTGATTACAAACAGTTTTCCTCTGTAGCCTGTGACAGTTCTGTTTGCTCTCTGTAGTAAGGTCACTTGTTAGAATTACTACTAGGGTTATAGAGAAGTTAGAGAGCTACATAGATGAGGCTATAAGCACTCTGGCAGGCTTCCTTATACAGTATAACTATGAAGGGACTTTTTGAAAATTATTTCACAATGAGAGATAGTGATAATTGGTAATGTACCTTATCAAATTTTGCTTAACAGAAAAATTTGTTTACTTAACACCACAGCACAGGGTGCCTTTGTGTTGGTATGTACTGTCAGTCATTTTATAAGCTTATATATGAAAGAGGTTTTAGACCCTTGCACAAAATATCTTTAACCTGTTTGAAGAATATCATTTTAGTTGGGACTACCCTATTCTTTCGGGAGAAATTTAGCTGTCATATACAATGAGTGTGAATGTGACTCTCTTAAAGGGTGAAGTCGAACAGATTGCTATGATGAAACCAAAAGGCCAAACTGAACATGATGAAGGGATGCTTGAATATTTAGAAGATATAATTGGCTGTGGACGGCTAAATGAACCTATTAAAGTCTTATGTCGGAGAGTTGAAATATTAAATGAAAACAGAGGAGAAAAGGTAAATGAATTTCCAGTAGACATTTATTGCCAATGAAAATGTCTTGTTTATGGATCAGCTGTATTTATTGAGTTGAATACATACATTTTATAATTCATGCAGAAATGTTTGGGGTTTTTTGTTTTGTTTATTTTACTGAGCTCTCTATTTTTATACTAGCCTTTGGGTGAGATATTTTACTTGGTGTTTATGTTCCAAACTGACTTTATATATGAAATATGTTTTGACTCTTCAAATTTTGTAGTTAAACAGAGTTAAAATGGTGGAAAAGGAAAAGGATGCCCTAGAAGGAGAGAAAAACATAGCCATTGAGTTCCTTACCCTAGAAAATGAAATGTTTAAAAAAAAGAATCATGTCTGTCAATATTACATGTAAGTACTGTGGTCAACTTTGTATACATTTCTAAGCATCAAAGCCTTCTTTTCTATAATACTGTGACGATGTAAATTTTTCTGAAAGTCACTAAGTACTCGCTTTTTAATGTCATCTCTTAGTTGTGCCAGTTATGAGTAGTGTTTGTGTGTTTGTGCATGCATGTTTGCATTGCATACAGTAGCCCTGTCAATCAAGGATAGTATTCAGAACCTAACAGAAACCATAGGTAGTACTAAACCCTTATATATACTATTTGGTGTCCTTCAGAAGTGCCACAACATCAGAGGTAATCTCCCTTTGCAGTATGTAATGTTGGTGTTTTAATTACCACTATTACTATGCACCAACTCCCCAGGTAGGAAGACAACCAGGGTACATTCTCTCCTTCCACTAGGTGGCTCCAGAGATCGAATTCAGGTAGCAGTTATATCCTGCAAGCACTTTTACCTTCTGAGCCATCTCCCCAATCAATTGTGGGTTTTGTTTGTTTGTTTACAGTTTGGTGGGGAAGGGGGATGTGTACACGCACAAGTGTGCAAATATAGAAGCCATAGCAAAATATGGAGTGTCTTCCTCTATCCCTCTCCACTTCATTCCCTTGCAGGGTGTTCCCCTAAAGCAGAAACTCACTGTCCCAGCTAGGCAGGCTAGCCACCAAGCTCTTGGGATCCACCTCTTTCTGCTTTTGTACTACCATGCTCCCCACCCCTCCCCCAAATGGTCATGTTAACAGCCCACTTAGTCATGGTGCTGTACATTTTACCTGGGTGCAGGAAGTTCATACTCAGGTCTTCATTCTTAAAAATCAAGTGTTCTCACATAATTGAACCATCTCCTCAGCCCCTCCTTTCATGTTTTATGCTCTTTGCATTATTAAGAAGTATAAGGAGAGTTAGTGAACATAAGCATAATGATACCTTACAGTTGATCCTGATAACCATTATGGCTACTAAGTGAAAAGGTTGATATGCACATGTTGGTATACTGAATAATACGAAAGATTAATAGTGCTAGGCACTGTGCAATTTAAAATTTTTTATTTCCGTAATTTATCATTTAATATATTCAGATGATAGTCTACCACAACTGAAGCTGTGAAAAGCAAAAACATGAAATGCTACTGTTGAATGATAGATATAATTTATTCACTGAACCAATTTTGGTCCTAAATACTCGCTAGCCTTAACCCATTCTCATAGCCCTAACTTGCTATAAATTGATGAATATTTTAGAAGCAGCTGATTTTACTAATGTTACTTTACATTCTCTAATTTTCCTCTTTAGTTATGATCTGCAAAAAAGAATTGCTGAAATGAAAACCCAAAAGGAAAAAATTCATGAAGATACTAAAGAAATTACTGAGAAGAGCAATATGCTTTCAAATGAAATGAAAGCTAAGAATTCAGCTGTAAAGGATATAGAAAAGTAATAATCTTTGGGAAAATACCAAAAGTATTTAAATTCATTTTTTTCACTTGTGTCTGAATGTAATACATTTCCTAGTAAATAGCTCTTCTAGGCACCACCACCCCCTGTACCTAACTCACTGTTACAGAGTGCCCAACCGTCATACCATAAGAAATGCCTTTCCCCATAAAAAACTAAGACATGCACATTTTACCTAACCCATTAGCCCTAATAGTTTGCAATTTGATTTTGAAATAGAATTTTGGTTTGTTTAGGTAGACTTTAAAAATTATCACGGCTCTATTTTGTGCCAGCTTTCAAATGACAGTAGTATCCTTAAGTGAGTTTCATTTATTTATTTTTTATTTATTTTTATTTATTTATTTTTTTTTTGCTCTCAAGATAAGGTTTCTCTGTAGGTTTGGAGCCTGTCATGGAACTAACTCTTGTAGACCAGGCTGGCCTCAAACTCACAGAGATCCGCCTGCCTCTGCCTCCCAAGTGCTGGGATTAAAGGTGTGCACCATCACCACCAGGCACTCATTTCTGATTTTTTTATGCACAAATTCTTAAATACCTAGACATAAGGAACACAGGATGGTTCTCCTGGTCTTAAAAAAAAATGTAATAGCTTCAGCTATCAGGGAAGATCAGCTTGGAAGTTTTAGGATTTTAATTAATAAGACTCTTGACATGTCTATAGATGAAATATACTAGAAAGACTTATCTATGACTAATAATTTACTTTCTTTGATAGGAAACTCAATAAAGCTACAAAATTTATTGAAGAGAATAAAGAAAAATTTACACAGCTAGATTTAGAAGATGTTCAAGTTAGGGAAAAATTAAAACATGCTACAAGTAAAGCCAAAAAGCTGGAGAAGCAACTTCAAAAAGATAAAGAAAAGGTAGGTATTGGAAGAAATCAATTATTCAAATCTAAATACCAGATCTAATTTTTTTCCCAAATTCGCTTGATTTTGGTTCCCTAAGAAAATAAATTGGGATGTTTATATTTTATGTCTGAACACAATTTTGCCCCAAGGGTTATGTTATACATTACAAGTTTTAGAGCTTACATTAATAATAGTCATCTACATAATCAACAGTTCTGTTTTGATGGTGGTAATAATTTTCTTTTCCCTCAAATAGTAGTTTAAAGGGGGTTTTAGGTGTTTTATGTTCTTTGTTTTTCTTTTTTGGAGATAAAATTCTTGTTATTTAACACTGGCTGGCCTGGAATTCACTGTATGGACCAGGCTGAGCTCAATATAACTTGGATTCTCCTGCTTCTCTGCCTACTTAGTACTATATGGCTAAAGAAGATAGTTTTGTTTAGATAATCGAGTTTTTAAGAACACTTGCCCCCTCCCCCCCAAAAATCATTTACTTCTGTGTCTGCAAACATGTGTGCTGTTGCATATGTCGGTCAGAGGACAACTTAAGGGAGTAAGTTCATTCATTTCACCTTGTGGGTCTCAAGGATCAAACTCAGGTCATCAGGTTTGGTGGTAAATGCCGTGTCCTATAAACTTCTGCTAGAGTCAGCAAAAGGAAAAGGCTTTTAAGTGACAGACTATCTATTCTGGAGTTAAAGTTTTAAAAATGAATTTTGTAGCCTGGGAAAATGGCTTAGTGAGCACTGACGACTCTTTACAGTCAACCTGGGTTCAATGCCAGCATCCTCCTGTCATCGCACAGCTGTCAATTCCTCTGCTCTCAGATACCCTGTTTTGACATCTGCAGGCATTGTGTGCATGTGGTGAATAGACAGATATAAACACTCCTACATCTAAAAGTAGAAGAAAATCTCAACTCCCCCCCACCCCCCAAAAAAAGTGTTTAGACCAGAATGTAGAAATGCCTGTTTGGGCTAATCTGGTGTCTCTCAGGCTCTAGTCATTGCTTTCTCAGAGATTAATAGACAACACCCAAATTAATAGACAACACCCAAGATTCCGTTTCTACTTGACCCTTAAGGATTTTCCAAATACATTTGTACTGACTATATAGCTTAAAAGGGGTTTTATGTAATAGTGAAAAACAAAAATAATGTGGAGTAATGCTCATTCTATAAAGACATTTTTATTTTAGGATTTTTCTTCTGTTTATTATATGTGAGTGAGACGTTGCCAGAAAAAGATATTGAAGTCCCTAGAGCTGGAGTTAACAGGCAGTTGTGAGCTGCTGGGTAAGGCAACTGGACTTAGATCCAGAAAAGCAGAAAGTACCTTTAACTGCCAAGCCAGTTCATCAGCTCTGAGGCATTAGTTTTTAGGAGTAAAAGTTCAATGTATGATCACTACCTGAAGGTATTTTGGATAAAGTAGTAACTCGATATAGTACCTCTGAAAGGTTACAGTTTGTAAAAATGTCTTACTATTGGGTTAAGGGAACAAACAAAGATAATTTGGTGTGTTGTCTTCAGATAACTATAATAGAGATCCTAAGAAATACTTCTTCAGGTAAATTTTAATAGTATTGGGTACCCTCAGGAATATATTTCCATAACCTTAATTTGTTTTGTGATCCCAGGTTGAGGAGCTGAAAAGTATACCTGCCAAGAGTAAGAATATCATAAATGAAACAACAACTAAAAGTAGTTCTCTTGAGAAAGAAAAAGAGAAAGAAGAAAAGAAATTAAAAGAGGTAATGGATAGCCTCAAACAGGAAACACAAGGGCTTCAGAAAGAAAAGGAGGTAAGAGTCTCAGTGATGGTTTTGGTGTCTTTTCCTAACTTGACTCTTGTTGCAATAACATCCAAAGGTGAGCTTCTAGAAATAAGTTTAGGCCTAGTGCGGTGGTCCATGCCTATATTATAATGTCAGCAACCTGGAGGTAGGGGGAGGGGAGTTAAAGGAAAAGTTAAATTATGTAGCAAGACTGTATCTCAAACTGTTGAACCTTTTAGGTTAACATATTTTATACTTCAGTCTACACTATTGCCTTTTCTGTTTTCTCTTTTTGAAAGATAAATGTTGAATGAAGAATTTATAAATGTGAAGTTAATACTTTGACATTCTGTACAGTCATATTTTCTTATTTATTTTAAGGGTTTTTTTTTACTGTGTATCTTTTATCCTTGTTAATGATAAGGCTATGAATGAAATTACAATGATACAAAACTTTTTCAACATAAATACATTTGAGGAAACTTTCTGAGTAGTTCTTAGATCTGGTCATGTAGAAACAGTATGGAATCTAGACTTAAATTCAAGGCTTTTCTTAATTATTGCCTTTTAATTTCTGAAATTAGCATGCTAATACCCACTTCACAAAGCTCATATGACATTAATTAGGAAGACAGTTGAATAATGTACAATGACAACTAGGCATGGACTGTGTTAATCTATTCCACCTACAAGAATTATTGATGCCTACTATATGGATTTTACTTTCATAAATTGATCTCAAGAAGTATAATTTTCATTTTGGTCTAAGCTTGAAAATAAAAATTTTTGTATTTAATAAACTCATTTTTATAGAATCAAGAAAAGGAACTTATGGGTTTTAACAAATCAGTAAATGAAGCACGTTCAAAGATGGAAGTCGCTCAGTCAGAACTTGATATCTATCTCAGTCGACATAATACAGCAGTGTCTCAACTAAGTAAAGCAAAGGAAACTTTAATTACAGCTTCTGAGACTCTCAAAGAGAGGAAAGCTGCCATTGGAGAAATAAACACAAAACTCCCTCAGACTCAACAAGAATTAAAGGAGGTAAATTTTTGCTTCTATATTTCATCTAAACATTGTCAACTCCAGTTATATATGGAATTTTTGTTGTTGTTGTTGTTGTTTGTTTGTTTGTTTTTAATATTGGGGTTTAAATTGATTGGCATATATAAATTTTTTCAGCATAATTTCCCATGAGAAAGTATTTCAGTGTTGAATAGACTAAATTAACTCTGGTTAGAGGTATAGGTCACTGGGAGAGAACTTCTGGAGCATGTGTATGGCCCCAGGTTCCATCCCTAATACATCCCCCAAAAAAGGAATGCAGGGAGACAAACTATACTGTCTCCAAAAGCAAGCAATAAATAGCAGCTGTCACAATCCCATGGGGAAAATTTAAACAGATTTCTCAGACTGGGTATGTAGCTTAGTTGGTAGAGTACTTGCCTCAGGAGCATGAAACCCTGGTTATGACCACCAGCACCATGTAAAATCAGAAATGTTATGAATATTTTTGGGGATTGTTTTATTTAAAATTTGAGCTTTTATTTTATGCCTGTCTAATAAGGAATGGGGAAAATAGCAGTTAGATAAGATGGTTTCTAAATTGGAAATTGAGATACTAAAGTATCTGAGTGTGTGGCCCTATGTTAGTAGCTATCCCAATCATCTTACCCACCTCTATTTAAAAACTGTGCCTTTTTGTCTTGTTTCTTAGCCAAAAATCCATAACATAACAATGGTACTGCCCAGCTACACATACCTGGATTTGGTTTTGTTTAGGGCAGAACTTGAGAACTGGAAGAAACTTCTACCTGTGGGGTGCCAGACTGGGGTTTTTAATACCTGTAGCTACTTTAAGAGAGCTGAATTCCCTCTTGCTGACCCAAATAATTTTCATTTCTTTTAAAATAGGAAAGGCTCATCTGTATTTTCAAAGCCATGCCAAAATAACAACATGAAAGCTCAGTGCCTTGGGCCTCTCTTATTGTTGAAGCATTATAAATAGTTTTCTGCTATTATTGGATGTATCTAAGATCGAATGCTTATAGGTTTCATTTTGTTCTCACTTTTAGAAAGAAAAAGAACTTCAGAAGCTAACACAAGAAGAAATAAACTTGAAAAGTTTGGTTCATGATCTTTTCCAAAAAGTTGAAGAAGCAAAGAGTTCCTTAGCAATGAATCGAAGTCGAGGGAAAGTACTTGATGCAATAATTCAAGAAAAAAAATCTGGCAGGATCCCAGGAATATATGGAAGACTGGTAAAGTAGATTATATTTTACTCAGAAAAGACATTATATTCTTAATTTGACTTCAGTATATATTGTTACTTTGCCTAAAATAACGTTCAGTTTTTACTTGAAGGCATGACTGCACAGACAAAATATTTGCCCTTACAGGTTAGTTGTCATTATTTATGTAGTTTTGAGCTGTTAATATTCATGTTATACATTACTCTCCTGCCCAGTCTTCCCAAAACTAACCTGAGAAAATTTTTGAGTCAGGACTTCATGTAGCTTAGATGGACTTTAAAGTAAGACTGTAGCTAAGGTTGACCTTGAACTTCTGGTCCTCTTGCCTCAACCTCCCAAGTGTTGGGCAGTTGCCATCATACAAGAAGAAAAGTTTTCTTCAAAAATAATAATTTAGAAGTTGGTCTTGATAGTGGTGCATGTTTTAATATCAACACTTGGGAGGTAGAGGCAGTCAGATCTCTGAGCTCTACGTATTGAGTTCTAGACTGGCTAGAGTTGTATAGTGAGGCAGTATTCCTGAGATCCCATTCATCACCAGGGTTGGTTTGGCTGATCATGCTGAACAGGCTTGTGCCTATTCTCTATTTCTCCCTCAGCATGCCAAGTATGTACTTCCTAAAGCTGCACAAAACGATCTAATAGAATGATCATCCAAATAGAAGAGGACTGGGTTTTTTGGTTGAGGATGTGCCGTAGTTGTACTTCCCTGGTAGAACCTCCAGACAAAAATAAGGATTTAATGTAAATATTAAATATTTATTTAATACTTATTAAATAAATACTTTTATTTTTAGATTTTAATATAAACCTAAAACATTTTATTATAACATTTTATTTAACAATTTGTTTATGGTTTAGAAAGGTGAACTAGCTAATTTAGAACTCTTCAACCGTAACTGAGACTTCTTAAAATTCTTGAGCACATATATCCAGTTGATGGGTTCCCTACTCAGCCTTCTGGAAAGGGGAACAGAATAATCTGGAGGGACAAATGGAATTTAACCAATATGGTTGCTTATACATCTAATATTAGATGGCTCCTTTCTTAAACAGATTGGTCCTGTTTGTTTGCTGTGAAGAACTAAAGTCATTCAGTGAAAGCTGCTAGAGATCTTTTGCTTCTTCCTCCTCCTTCCCCTTTTTTGTTTTGTTTTTTTTTTCCAAGACAAAGTTTCTCTGTGGTAGTTAGTTCTTCATAGCAAATGAAAATCTGAGAGATAAATTCATAACTACATAGTTAATTCTAGGCAGCTTTCAATATGAAACTTTGACTCTCCACATTATATGCTTTCATGGCATAAAACAATTCTTATATCCTGTGTCTACTAAAAATTCACATCACATAACCATGACCACTCGAGGGTAGATTAGAAACTATAGGACTTTGGATTTAGCTCGGTGATTGAATGCTTGCTTATAAGGCACACAGTAACTTCTGTATTAGTCCTGTACAAAGGAAGGGAAATTCTGTATTGGTCCTGTAGAAAGGAAGGAAAGTTGGGGTGAGAAGGAAACATTGTGGCCCTTTTTATGCTTCTGTAAAACCAAGTATACTTATTTAATCTTCCACTAAGAATAGTTTAAAAGCCAGGCAATGGCAAATACCTTTAGTACAGCAGTCTGAGACAGGCTGACTTCTGTGAGTTCAAGGCCAATCTAGTTTACCCAACAAGCTCCAGGACAGAGACTACCACAGAGAAACTTTGTCTTGGGAAAAAAAAAAGGGGGGGTGGGGAGAGAAGAAGAAAGAAAAAATAGTTTAAGAGTAGCATTCAAGGGCTTGGGGGCTTAGCTCAGTACAGTGGGACAAGGTCATGTGTTTAGTCTTTAGCTACAGAAACCAGAAAAGAAAAATGTTCAAAATCTGAATAGTAATGAAATGATTTGTATGTATTATTTGTTTTTTACCTAATTCTTTATAAATTAATTTTCTATTTTTTTAATTATTAGGGAGACTTGGGAGCTATTGATGAAAAATATGACATTGCTATTTCATCCTGTTGCCATGCATTAGACTACATTGTTGTTGATTCTATTGATACAGCCCAAGAATGTGTAAACTTCCTTAAAAAACATAATATTGGCGTTGCAACTTTTATAGGTTTGGATAAGGTAAGCATTCATAATAAGTTTCCTATAATTTAACTTTGAAGTGCCATATTTTTCCCTCAGAATATTAGATTTTTTTTTCTTAGCCATTATTCAGTTACTCCCTGATAAGTTTTGAAATTTATATTCTGTGTGTATATGATTATGGAGGTTAAAAAATAAGTTTTGTGATGCTTCTACTAAAGAAATTCCAGTGTTAGAGTGATGTCTAGTGAATGAATGACTGTTAGTATGATGTTTCTTGAGGGGTGTGGGGGAGTTCGAGACAGGGTTTCTCTCCATGGCCCTAACTATCCTGTAACTTGCTCCGTAGAAGAGAGTAGTCTCTAACTCACAGAGATCAGTCTACCTCCGAGTACTGGGATTATTGCATGATCCACCACCTGTTAGTATATTTCTAAACTAAATCAGTGACCACTGTTTTCTTAATAGAACCTTTATTGAGAAATGTTATGTTATTCTGAAGTATAGAATTAAGTTATTTTCACTATATCCACAACTTGCTGGACTATGGCCATTAATATAATCCCAGACTATTTTCATTGCTTCATAAGCATTGACAATCAGTTCACCCACCCTCAACAAAACCATTGATTTGCTTTTGGTTTCTATGGATGTATTCTGAGCATTGGTTGATTGGGATCATAATATGGGGCCTTTTACACATACATACATTTACATAATTATTCAGACTCATTTGTTTTGTAGCATGTACCTATCTTTTTTTTGGCCTTCTGTTGTTTGTTTATACTTTTTGGCTGACTTAACAATAATGCTGTGGTGAAGAGTCATGTACAAGATTTTGTGTGAACGTGGGTTGGGATACCTAAGAATGGGGGTGTTTACTGGTGTGTCCTATTTATTACAGTACATCTTGATAGATGTAAAGTGGTATCTAACTGCTTTTATTTTATTTCCCTAATGTTGAACATATTTTGTGCTTATTAATCATTTATCTTTCTTGGGGGAAAAATGACTGTCTGAAATCTTTGCCTGTTTTCATTGGTTTGTCTTATTGAATTGTTAAAAACTCTTTAAATAGTGTATACAAGGCTCTTGTTGGATACTTGCTTTTAAATTTTTTTTTTTAAATTTAAATCTGCTATTTGGTGGGTTATATTTTCACTTTCTTGAATGGGTACTTTGAAGCACAAATGGCTCAGTTAACAGTATTTTTCTTTAGCTTCTTGGGTGTGTTTAGACAAGATCTTGCTTTGTATCCCAGACTGACTTTGAACTTGAAGCAACCCTCCTCTCTCTGCCTTCCAAGTGGTGGGACTATAGAAGAGCTCTGTTTGTGAGAGTTTTATAGGTTTTAGCTTTTAAATTTAGGTATCTAATGCATTTTGATGTTTTCGCATAATGTTAAGTTTTTGTTATCAAGTTGCTCGTGGCTACTGTATAGAAATAAAATTAATACTTGGGAATTTTATGTAGGAGCATGATAAGATTTTATTTAGGATTATAACACTTAGAAGACTACATAATTTTTTTTTCAAACTTTTAGATGACAGTGTGGGCCAAAAAAATGGCCAAAATTCAAACTCCTGAAAATACTCCTCGGTTATTTGACTTGGTTAAAGTAAAAAATGAGGAAATTCGCCAGGCTTTTTACTTTGCTTTACGTGATACCTTAGTGGCTGACAATTTAGATCAAGCTACAAGAGTAGCTTATCAAAAAGATAGACGATGGAGAGTTGTAACTCTGCAGGGGCAAATCATAGAACAGTCGGGTAAGTTGGAAATTTTTTGTTCCTACCGATCTTTTTTTTTTTTTTTTTTTTTTTTTTAATCTTTGGTAAGACATTTAAAGCTGAAATCTCCCATGTTCCCCAGGTACAATGACTGGCGGTGGAAGCAAAGTAATGAGAGGAAGAATGGGTTCATCAGTTATTGTGGAAATCTCTGAAGAAGAGGTCAGCACAGTGTAAAACAGAATTTACATATTTTAAACTGTGCCCGGTATTGATTTAACAGGTTTTCTATTATGTAAATGATAGCTATTTTATTGAGTGCTTAATGGGATGCAAAACACATTAATTCAAAAGTATATGCTTAAAAAAGGGTGTGTCAGAGTAGTAGAGCATTGGCTTAGCGTGCCCAAGGCCCTAGGTTTGATCCCTAGCGTCCCATTAAAAATAAGTGCATATCTTTTTAGTTAATCTTTTAATATCATAGAGATTTTTCATAATTTAGTCAATTACTTAATTTACTTTGCAGAATTACTGTTTTTTTTTTTGTTCTTGTTTTTCAATTTCAAAATACTTCCTAAGTATTTCAAAGTCTTCTTATCCATGTTTCTAAATTTTATTTTAAACACTTTGGGAGTGTGGAGGTACAGATTAGTGGTAAGGTTATTTGCGTAGTCTTTGTGAGGTATGAACTCAGTCACCAAAATGTGCTCTTAGTCTGGATTTCTTTTTCCAAGATGTGCATTAATTTCTCCCCATAATTTGAAATTGTTTGAATGCTATTTTTTCATTAAAATATAGGTGACTGTGTCTCAAGCTTTAGTATTGGGGGTTGTTTGGTTGCATGTCTCCTTCTGTTAGGCTAGCCTCAATCTCATAATCTTCCTCTCGACCTCTGAGTAGCTGGGAATTCACTTTTATTCTAGTCTTTAAGATTAGAAGTTTGGGGGAGGTGGACAAATGGCTCAGCAGTTTAGAGCACTGCTTGCTCTTCCGAAGGTCCTGAGTTCAATTCCCAGCAACCAGGCCATAAAATATATTTGTTTATATATTATGTATACAATGCTCTGGACATGTATACTGTGGGGGCCCCCCATGATAATCTTAAATCTGGGCAGGTCACCCAAATGAAGTTCTTTACTTCCAACCATGATCACCTGGGACTCTGGCCATGAATTTAAATAAGAGGCCTGAGGCTCAGTAGTTTACCCTGAAGCAATACCTGGTGTCAGAAAAACACCACAAGCTGAGATTACCTGACCCCCCCATCCAAGAGCAGACCATTAAAAGGAAATGCCTGACATTCCAACAAGATAGGCATTCTATCTAATGCCTGTAGATAGGATCACCTGTCAGCACACCTCACCAGAACACCCCTAGATAAATGTCAGCCAATCAGGGGTCCTGAACATCAGAGACCCCCTCACCCCCACCTTTACTACTATAAAAACCCAATTCTAATTGAGCTCAGGGCTCTCCAGTTATTCCCATACATTGGACTTGTGGAGAGACCTAAAATAAAGACTCTTTCCTTTTACATATGGGACTCGGTCTCCTTTGTTGGCTTTTGTGGGGACCTCACGAATTTGGGCATAACATATACAAAATAATTTTTTACAAAAAAGATTGGAATTTGGGGTTTTTTTTCATTTTTTTATTTTTTTTGTTTATGAATATGGGTGTTAATGTCTGTTTACCATGTGTGCGCCTGGTGTCCCAGAAGGCCACAAAAGGGTATAGGGTCCTCTGGAACTGGAGTTAAAGAAGATTGTGAGCCCATTATATAGTGACTGAGAATTAAACTCTAGCTCACAGGAAGTGCTCTTAACTGCTGTGCCATCTCTCCAGCCCTGTGTTTTGTTTGTTTGTTTTCATTTTGTGAGTAAGCTAACTTTAAATTGCCTCTTAAGAGGGCAGGCAAGATGGTTGAGAGTGTAAAGTCTCTTTCTGCAGAGGCCTGACTTCATGAGTTCAAGTCCTAGGAGAACCAACTCCCACAGGTTGACTTCTGATATTAAGTATACATGCAAATGCATACATATGTCTGTAAATATACCACTCTGTTAAAAATGACCCTTGAAGAATTTTTTTTTGAAGGTAAAAAAGATGGAATCTCAGTTGGAAAGGCATTCTAAACAAGCAAAGCAAATCCAAGAACAGAAAGTACAACATGAAGAAGCAGTCATTAAGTTAAGGCATAGTGAACGAGAAATGAGAAATACACTTGAAAAGTTTGCTGCAAGCATCCAGGTACTGTGTTTATGTTCATGTTCAAGTATTAGCTGAGACTGTTAGAATTTATCAGCAAGTGGGAAGATGCATTTTGGTTTGCTTCCAATTTTGAAATATAAAGAATTACTATTTTCCACTCTAGAATTACAATGTAATTTTAGCAACTTCATTACCAATTTTATAGCTTCACTCATTGAAAAGTGACTTGTTTTCTTGATTATAAAAAGTAGTATATACCATTTGTTTTTTTCTCTTTTGGTTTTTATCAAGATAGAGTCTCACTGTATTTGTGGCTGCCCGGGAACTCACCATGCAGTCTCTGCTGCCTGAGTGCTAGTATTGAAGGTGTGCACCCTTATGTCCAGCAGCCAGTTGTTTCTATTTTTAAAGCAGCATTCAGTAAACACTTAAATTACAGCCTTTAACAACGATGTATAACCTTCAATTTTTATAATTTAATTGCATGCAATGTATTTATATATTTGTATAAAGAGTAACATACATCTTTTTAGTGCCATTAACTTTTCATTACTTAATATCTAAATTTACTTGATTTCTCTGCCATGATTCATGTTTTTCCTTTTCTCTTTTTTGAGGGGTGGGTGGAGGGGGACTCGAGACAGGGTTTCTCTGTGTAGCCCTAGCTGTTCTAGAACTAGCTCTGTAGACCAGCCTGACCTCACTCACAGAGCTCTCCATCCCGAGTATTAGGTCTTTATACACACATTTGATGATTTCCTTAAAGTGACTACTGAAATTGTCATTAGCTGTGTTTTATTGTTTTAAAACACTTCTTGCCTCATACCAAATTGTCTAAATATTGATTCTAACTCATTATCTTTGTGATGAGTTTGTACACATTTTATTTACTGATCATTTTAGGTTTTATATTGTTTTCTATCATTTTCTTGTTAGCTTAAATGTCTTTAAAAATTAGTGTTCAAAGAAATATTTACTCTTACAAATTTAAAATATCATATAAATGCTAAATTATTTTTATAGGGTTTATCAGAGCAAGAAGAGTTTTTGACCGTACAAATTAAAGAACTGGAAGCTAATGTGCTTACTACAGCCCCTGATAAAAAGAAACAGAAATTGTTAGAAGAAAATGTCAGTGCTTTCAAGAAAGGTATGTTCAAAAATATTTTTTTTTAATTTTTAGTAACCAAACAATTTATAGAATAATAAATTATAGTTAAATCTCTTGCATGGCAATATGTTGATTTAATTTAGCTTTTGGTATTGTTTAATTCATTCAAGGTTAAATTCGTGTGACAAATAAAGAACTACTCCATTAAGTGGTTTGTGTAATTTGCCTATGGTCAGCCACATGGCATATGGCGACAGAGGAGTAGGTAGCATGCTCTGGTGCCAGTTATGTGCTTACATTTCTGCTCAGTTTCTTCAGGGTCATTACGATTAGATTAATAGGTGTGGGCTAGAGAGGTGGTCCAGTGATTCGAGCACTGATTGTTCTTCCAGAGGACCTGCACTCAATTCTCATAACTCTAGTTTCAGAGGGCCCAGTACCCTCTTCTGACCTTTGAAAGCATGCATGGTACATTTAGGTACATGTAGGCAAAAGACGCATACACAAAATTTAAAAGGAAAAAAAAATACATTTATAAATCTGAGAATTTGAAATAAGTAAATTACTCAAGAAGAACACACAAGTAAACAGTAAAGCTACTTACTTGAAGACTTAGCTAAAAAAGGTTTCCTCGACTTTTTCTTTTAACAGTAGCTGTCAGAATAGAAGCTTAAGAAAGCAACGCTGTGGATGCAGTTGTCTTTGTACCTCACTTAGAGTCCTTTGAGCATGTATTTCAGTGTATTCTATGTTACTGCTCTTTCTACACTTGAAATTCCATCTGTCAAACTGAGAAAGTGTCACTGCATTTATCAACAGCTGTATTCCACACCGTCAGCCTCAATCACTGCCAGCAAAAGCCAATCAGTTCATCATTTATGCCTTCTGCATTGCACAACTAACTTTAGTTTATTTGACCTAAGTAAACCTGAGGTGTGTTTTTGTAACAGGGGAGACCTACCAATTCATCTTGCTTCTTAACTTTTTAATAATGTGGTGGACTATTTATTTAACCGAAAGAAAATACCCAGTTTCTCCAAACCTGAGAAAGCTCTTAGAGCAAATATACGTTCAACAAGTGATAATTACTAACGAAAAGAATTCAGCTGTGTCATTTTTTTAATTTCAGAATATGATGCTGTGGCTGAAAAAGCTGGTAAAGTAGAAGCCGAAGTTAAACGACTACATGATACCATCATAGAAATCAACAACCGAAAACTCAAGGCCCAACAAAACAAACTTGATATGATAAATAAACAGCTGGATGAATGTGCTTCTGCTATTACTAAAGCCCAAGTAGCAATCAAGACTGCTGACAGGTAGAATGTGCACCTCCCCAGCCTGCCCCCACCCCGTCTGGACACTTTGAGAAGGGGAAAAAAAAAACTGAAAATGAAGATTTATCGTTTGTCAAATTCAAAAAGAACAAGTTGGTTAACAGTTGTATGCCTTAGAAAAGTTGGAGTTATAATTCATAACCCAGTTGTTCAAGGATAGACATTAAGTTACTCTGGCATAGAGAAGTAGAGCTAGGTCTTAAACAAGAGGTGATAAAGAAAAGCTCTAGAGAAAATCTTTTATTTTTTTATTTGTATATTGATCTATTTGGCTAAAAGTAAGAAGCTAGAAAAAAATCATTTGTTAGGAGCAGAAAGTCTGTTCAAAAGAAAATCTTTTAGTTTGGTTTTTGTTTGTTTTGGTTTTTTGTTGTTTCTTTTTAAACCAACTGAACATGGTAACATAGCCTTGTAATCCCAGAGACCCCAGAGAAGACAGGGTCAGGCAAATTGCTGTATTTCTGTGTGTTCATAGACACTTTTACATGAAGCCAGGCAGTGGTGCCACATGCCTGTAATCCCAGCACTCAGGGGGCAGAGGCAGGCAGGCCTCTGTGAGTTTGAGGCCAGCCTAGTCTACAGAGCAAGTTCCAGGACAGCCAAGCTACAAAGAGAACCCCTGTCTCAAAACAAAACAAAAAAATGCAGCTTACATGGACAGACCTTATGGAAATTTTTAATAAAACATACAACACAGTCTGTAAGTAGTTATATATAAACAGAGAAACCTAAGATGGTTCAGTAAATCACAAAATTTTAAAATCGCATTGTCACAAATTGTGTTGCTTGCTTTTTTTTAGAAATCTTATAAAGGCACAAGATTCTGTCGTCCGCACAGAGAATGAAATAAAAGACACCGAGAAAGAAACAAATGACTTAAAAGCAGAACTAAAAGCTATTGAAGACAAAGCAGAAGAAGTCATAAAAAAAACAAATGCTGCTGAGGTAAGATCTAGTACTGCCTTACAGGATAGAAGTCATTTGAAGCAATTAAAGTGTTGTGTAAGTTAAATTTTTTGTGACTATTAACTTAAAAGTATATAACAAACTATGAGAACTTTCTATGAATCAAATTTTATTAAATGAGACAAGAGAAATTGCTAACAATGTCTATGTAATGTAAAAAAAATATACCTATTTCACTTGTAGAGATGGTATTTGTCACAGTTATTCTTGGTTTTTAGGAGTCATTGCCAGAAATCCAGAAAGAGCATCGTGATCTACTTCAGGAACTTAAAGTTATTCAAGAAAATGAACATGCTCTTCAGAAAGACGCTCTTGGTATTAAGTTGAAACTTGAGCAGATAGATGGCCACATTGCTGAACATAATTCTAAAATAAAATACTGGCAAAAAGAGGTGAGATTACTCCCATTTAATTAATTTTAAAGCTTTTCTGTTGGCTGGACGGATAGCTCAGTTAAGAGCACTCACTCTTGTAGAAGACCAAGGTTCAATTCCAAGCACTTACACGCATGTAGATAAAACACTAGTACCATTTTTTTTAATTGCTTTTTGTTTTGTAGGGGCAGGTGTTTCTCTGGTTTTAAGTGTATGCTGTGATTCTTAATTCCATAATCACTTTTTTATATAAGGGATCTAATAGACAATTTGGAATTATTTAATACATAGAAATTAGTTCTCATTAGAAGAGAGCAAGTTCCTTCTCAGCCCAGAGCTTATGTACAAAGTAGTCATGGTTCATCCCGATATTGTTTTTATAGCTGTCATTGTTGATGTTTTGACTTAATAAACTGGGAGCTGTAAAGAGAGCCCACTGGTTACTACTCTGCAGCTTTTGTAGAGGACTCACAGCTTGCTTCCTCAAACCAATATCAAATCGCTTAAAACCAACTCCACAGGATCTGATACCCTCTTCTGGGATCTATGGCATCTACAAACGTGGCATACACACATACATGCACACACACCCATACACAGTAAAAGTAAATCCATCCTGTTTTTATGTCTTCTTAATTCTCTTCAGATTTCAAAAATCAAATTGCATCCTATAGAAGATAATCCTGTTGAAACAGTATCAGTTCTAACCCCAGAGGATCTTGAAGCAATCAAGAATCCAGATTCTATAACAAACCAAATTGCAATTTTGGAAGCTCAGTGTCATGAAATGAAACCAAATCTTGGTGCCATTGCAGAATATAAAAAAAAGGTATGAGTGAATTGGATTTTACTTAGTTTAAATTAAGACCTTTGGTTTTTGTTGCATAATGAGCAATGCTGATTCTCAGATTTGTGTAAACTTTTTTATAATCTTCACAGGAAGAATTATATTTGCAAAGAGTAGCAGAATTGGACAAAATTACTTCTGAAAGAGATAATTTTAGACAGGCATATGAAGATCTTCGGAAACAAAGACTCAATGAATTTATGGCAGGTTTTTATGTAATAACAAATAAGTTAAAGGAAAACTACCAGATGCTTACTTTGGGAGGGGACGCTGAACTCGAGCTTGTGGATAGTTTGGATCCTTTTTCTGAAGGAATCATGTTCAGGTTTGTAAGACTTGAATCCTCTATGTTACCTGAATTAATGTTTCTTGTGAGGGAAGTGTGAAGGTTGGAACTATAACTTCCTTCCTGATTATAAATACTAACTTGTTTATGTACCTTACGAGTTTACATCATAAAATATGTGCAAATTATGTTATACAATGACTAGTTCATTAATTCATCTTTTAAAAAATTTTTCTTCAATGCTAGATGCAATAATGCCAACATCTATAAATCCTGGCTTATCACTACAGGGAGATGGGAGCAAAAACAGACTCACAGGCCAGGTAGCCGAGTTTATACAGCAGTGAAATGACTGTCAGACAAAATAGAAAGGCTTTCTTTAACATCCCCCGCAATAGTTATTACAAAATTGGTTAAGAGAAAATAACAAATAGTAGCTAGCTTACTGTTTTAATCTTAAAATTCTGGTAGATAACTGGGTGGTTGGTGGCACATGGCTTTAATATCACCACTGGAAAGGGAGAGGCAGGCAGATCTTTGTGAGTCAGGCAGGGCCAGTGTGATCTACAGACTAAGTTCTAGGACAGCCGGGGTTATACAGAGAAACCCTGTGTCCAAAAACTTTAAAAATTCTGGTAGGTGTTTCTAACATATTTGTCTTCCAATAACATTTCTGTAAACTAGGAATAAAAGACCAGCAAGCCAGGCCATGGGGTGTGTATACACGTAATCCCAGCACTCACTTGGTTTAGGCAGGAGGATGAGAAGTTTTAAGGAAAATAAAAGGTCATTACATACTGAGGTCACCCTGTTCAAAAAACCAAAATCTAAATAATATTTGTGAAATGCAGCATACAGATTTAGCAAGGAAAAATAGTTGGTGTTAATTATAGGAAGCACTTCAGGAGTTTTAGCCTGAGTTTTATAAGGCAGTTCAGTAACATTTCTTCATTGTTTTAGTGTTCGACCACCTAAGAAAAGTTGGAAGAAGATTTTTAACCTTTCAGGAGGAGAAAAAACCCTTAGTTCGTTGGCCTTAGTGTTTGCTCTTCACCACTACAAACCCACTCCCCTCTACTTCATGGATGAGATTGATGCAGCCCTGGATTTTAAGAATGTGTCGATTGTTGCATTTTACATATATGTGAGTAAATCTTTGGAAATTCTGTTTTATTTCTTGCTATCAGGATTTTCATTTTACCCAAATTCTTAATAATATCATTATTAACATTATCCCATGTTAATCATGTCACAATTACTGCCCACAAACTCTATGAAATAATATTTGCCTATTTTATAATTTGTCTTTTTTTTTTCTAGGAGCAAACCAAAAATGCCCAGTTCATAATAATTTCTCTCCGGAATAATATGTTTGAGATTTCAGATAGACTTATTGGAATTTACAAAACATACAATATTACAAAAAGTGTTGCAGTGAACCCAAAAGAAATTGCATCTAAAGGACTTTGTTGAACTTGTTTATATTGAAGATTCTTCACAGTTAAATTGCCTAGATTTAGTATTTCTAGGTTTCTGTCGGTAACGAATTTTAAGTTGTACATTTTTCTAAGTTGTGTGACAAGTGGTTTCTGTTTCACTACTGATAATGTGTAAAATAAATTGTATCCGTTTCTATATTATAAAAAATGAGTCTGGCTGGTTTTTCGTTTTAACAATTCTTTGATCCCTTGGGAAATTGACAGCATGCCCCCAAGAGTTAACAAAAGTAACCATCTTGCCTCTCCATCTTTCCAACATTTCTCCGAAATTCATACTAGTGGCATCAGGAAGGTGTCAGGAAGTATATTCTTCCAATCAGCCTCACCCACAAAATGTTCATTGCAATGAGTCACTAGTTCAAGGTCTCTGGCACACCATCATCACTGGAATGCCTTTTGGACATCCTGCTATTGTGGGGCGGGGGGGGGGGGGGTAGGACCTGTGATTATTCTGCCATAACAGTCCCTTCTAGCACTCAAGAAGGTCACAGATGTTAGGATGTGTCAACCCAAGGCCAAGGATGTGAGTCTGGGCAGTAGCTGAGTCTTTAGCCACTGGGACTACCTTCTCAGGCTAGCAGCAGAACAAGCTCTGGTAGGCATAAGACATCCAAGCCAGGTACCATGCCTGTGGCAAAGGGTGGGGCCATTTCTCCCATGGGGGACAGGATCAACTGCTGCAGGTTTTTTGTTTTGATTGGCAATGTTTAAGTATAACCCATTTGAATTCTCCTGCCATAATGGGCTTTGCAGGTATTCCACTATCTATCTCTTTTTAGTAAGAGTTCCATGGTGATGGCACACGCCTTTTAATCCCAGCACTCTGGAGACAGAGGCAGGCAAATCTCTGAGTTCGAGGCTAGGCTGGTCTACAAGAGGTAGTTCCAGGACAGGCTCCAAAGATACAAAGAAACCCTGTCTTTAAAAAACAAAAGTATATTTATTACCCTGCAATCCCAGGGTAATGGTGGCAGGCCAGATTATAACTGTGCCTACATAGGCTAATCCAAACAAAAGAAAATGTTTCCGTGTCTTAACTCTCGTAAAACCACCATGTATTCACTGTATTGCCTAAAGAATGTTATGCTACTAGAAATAAATTTGAATTTAAAGTCAGCTATCACCAGGTGTGGTGATGTGCTTTACACCTTTAATCCCAGCAGTCAGGGGCCTGGTCTACTTACTGAGTTCCTGTCTCCGAATTAGTCAAATGCCTGCTATCATGATTCGTAATAAAGCGCTACAAATATAAAAGTGAGTGAAATTACATTTTAATAACTAGGTGGAGTTGAGAGCTAACTTCCATATAAAAATTCCAAAGCCACTTCCTAAGCCATTCAATAAAATACCAAGTTTATTCAAATACATTGTTACACATAAAACCCAGAATTTCCAAATGTGTTTTTTGTACAATCTCAGTCTCATAGTAAAGATATAAAACAGTATATAATAACTTACCAGAAAACAGAGTTGCACACAAAAAATTGTCAAGCCTTTTAAGGTAATACTCGGTATATGCTTGTTTAGGTTGGAATGTAAGTTTCGGTTAATAACACCAATCTTGGCCTGCTCCAGTTTTTAAAGCATGATAAACACTGATGAGAATGTTCTCCCACCTACCATGGCACTGCATTACTTTGGTTTGTTGCTCATCTGTACAAAGAAGTTAGTAGCCCCTTGAAAACTAACATTCTTTACTAATATTTACATTTAAAAACAGCACTCAGTGTGACCTATGTGTCTGTTAAAAACTGAACACTACTCCATCACCTCCACTCCATCTTCCAAATGGCCTCAGTATATAACTATGCTGGATAAAATCTGATCTTTTTATCAATGCAATTTTTTTTTCTTTTGCATTCAGCATCCTGCTGGCATGTATGCCTACATGCCAGAAGAGGGCACCAGATCTCATACATGGTCATGGAATCACACCATACGGTTGCTGAGAACTGAACTCAGAACCTCTGGGAGAGCCATCTCTCCAGGCCCTAATGATAGATTTCTAAGCATTATAACCTTGACTTTAACACAGCTTTAGAATGAATCTAGGACCTTTGAAATAAAATCCCCAGAGCTCAGGATTCAAGAATAGCCCATTTGGGTATTTTAATGACAGTGAACTAAAATTATACTGCAAACATCATGCTAGTCCTTGTTAAGGGAACTAAAGGTTGTCTTACTGAGTTCTTTTAAAATTAATCCAATTATGGCAACTCATAATTCCCAGTACTTGGGCTGTAGATGAGACCATTTTAAGATATAGTTTACATGAATTCTATTAAATGAATCATGTCAACATGATTGTCATACATGTTTCATATACTTTTTATGTAGGAACAAGATTAAAACACTACAAAAGCAAAATATATTCTTGTTTTGCTGCTGGAGACAAGGCAAGGGCTCCGCTTTGTTTTTAACGTTTTTGTTTGGTTTGTTTGTCAATACAATATCCAGACAGACCCTGACTTGAGATTCCCTAGCCATTAAACTCAGATTCTAAACACAATGTTTATATAAAATAAGTACTAGACACTTGCTTTATCCAAAAGCTCTATCCGGAATGAATGTTCTTGATTTATGTTTGACCAAAAAGATGTTTAAGCAATCCTAGCCTGAATCTTTTTCCGCCTATATCTATACACTGAAAAGCTTCAAATCACATCAAGATAGATATGTGGGTCAAGGATCTTGTTATTTTTTTCTAATCTAATATCTACATATACAAAGAACTGCAAAGCTACTGTAGCATGTTATAGTAAAAAAGAAAAAGATGCTTGTTAGACAGATTTACAATTTTGACTATCGAGCCAATATAATACTCAAATCAAAAATAATTCTCTAATCTGATTTGAATAATCTTTCAGATAATGTATCATTTCTGGCACCATTTCTATCCAATCATGGAAGGTTTACCATATATATATTCTATCTAAGTTTGCTACTTATGCTACCCAACTTCCATTTAGCAATGGTTAGCCTCTGCTAAACAGGAGAAGCCCACTTAAAACTGTTCATTTGGGTTTTCAACGAGATACTATTTTCAACATGATTTCCTTTAACAAATATAAAGTGTAGCATACCATATTTTTTAAGTCATTTAAGTTATTAGATAAACTTTGGTAAACAGACAAAGAAACCTCAGAGAAACATATTGAAGTGATTTCATTTAGGAAGGTGATTATGTGTTGGCTGAAAAAGAGTATCAACATTAATATCACTGAAATCAGGGAAACTACAGCAATATTTAAAATTTTAAAGAATTCGAGTTCTTTTTCATTCTTGTCAGGCCAGGAACATGGCATCCTTTTTGAAGAAATTCTCATTTCAGGAACAACTGCTTTCTTAATATATCCAATTTCTGTTCTGCTCCACTCTTCCTTTAATACTTTGCTTACTCGAGGATAAATTTCTACAGGCTGGACCTCAGGAAGTGGTCTCCGTTTCAACATCTGCACACGTTGGCGGACATCATCAATTTTTTCTAGGAATTTAAGTGGAGACTCATCTTGTAAAGCTGTAGTCTCTGCCATTAACTCGAGCTGCTGTTCTCTGATCTCCTTCACCCTTTCGATCTGCGGAGTGTATTCCTGATTGATCAGCTTGCCAACGTCGCAGAGAGCTGCCAAAAAAACTTTCTTTTTCTGTTCTAATGTATCACTAAGCTCCTTAAAATACTGAAGAACAAATTCCAAATCACCTTGAACCATTTTTTCAGAATGACACTTCTGTTCCTCAAGCTTTTCAATAAGACGGGTGATGTCTGTCCAGTGTGTGTCGGTTAACTGTTTAAACAACTTCTGAGGTGTATCCTTTTCTTTCAGATAGGCACTTTGAAGGTCATCTATAGGATGACCATGATGTTGGCCTATAGTAAGACAATGGCCACAAACTAATTTTTTATCTAGCAAGCAATAAACATTTAATGGCTGCCTGTAGTGTTCAGGGCAGGTGACAACATCGGGGTGGTCTTCTTGCTGGTACTTTTCAATAATTGCTCTCAATGCAAAATTTACAGGTAAGGATTCTATACCACTTGAAGAAATTTCAATAATACTTCTGCAGTTAGGACACTTGAGTGGAATTCGCAAAGGCCTCCATATATAAAAGTTTCCAGTTGCCTGAAGAACATTTTCTAAACAATTTCTACAAAATGTATGAGAGCATGGTAGAACTCGAGGATCTTCGAAAATACTGTAACAAATGGGACATGTTAACTCGTCCTCAAAATTGTGCATTTCCTGTCAAGAAAAAAAAAAATTAAATATATGTAGCATACATCTGGCATTCTATGTAAGGTTTTAGGCATGACCTTCAAATTAAATGAAGTATTTGCCATTTAAAAGAAAAGCATTTTTAGATGACTTTGCAGTTCAACTCCTAATACATACTGAATAAGAAGACCATCTAAAAGTATTCCACTGCTGGGCAGAGGTGGTGCACACCTTTAGTCCCAGCACTTGGGAGGCAGAGGCAGCAAATCTCTGTGAGTTCGAGACCAGCCTGGTTTACAGAGCTAGTTTCAGGAGAGCCAGAGCTGTTACACAGAGAAACCCTGCCCCCCACACAAAGAAAAGAAAAAAAAGGGAAAAAAAATCCTTGAAATTAGTGAAACTGATTTTATATACCAAAGACTAATATTCAGTTAAAGTCAACTTAATAATTACAACTACTATATGCAAGTCTTTACATTATAAGATACTAAAGTAAAATGGCACTTTGTGATGTATAAAAAATTATTCAATTTAAAGGGGGAAAAAATGTGATTTTTTTTTCTGAGATAAATGCTAGGGCTGCAGGCACAAGGCATCACAACTGGTCCAGTAATTCTTCTAAACTCTTATCTTTTCTAGAAATTACTATTAAGATCAGCATACAGCAATTCCTATTTTTCTCTCTCTTTTCCTTTTGTCCTTTTGTAGTGCTAATAATCAAACTCAGGGCCTTGTACATGCTAGGCAGATACTCAACCATGAGTAGTTACACAGCCCCAGATTCAGACCTATACTGCGGTTTTCTAAAGCAGTAATTTTAACCTGAAAATTTAAAAGGGAAAAGTTCATTGACAATAAAAAAAAATTTGAAAGATGAGAGTTAACAATGGTGACAAGTAATGACTGAAAAAATGAGAATCTAAAATAAATGGTAAAAGAAAATAAAGGATACCATTCATCTCTTTCCTTCGTTTAAAATGTTTGAGAGGCTGAAGAGATGGCTTAGTGATTATGACTGTAAACTTGCTCTTCCAGAGGATCAGAACTCAGCTCCCAGCACAGAAAGAGGCTCACAACCACACACAAAACCAGCTCCAGGGCTGAAGAGATGGCTCAGCAGTTAAGAGCATAGCCTGCTCTTCCAAAAGTCCTAAGTTCAATTCCCAGCAACCACATGGTGGCTCACAACCATCTGTAATGAGGTCTGGTGCCCTCTCCTGGCCTGCAGGCATACATGTAGACAGAATATTGTATACATAATAAATAAATAAATATTTTTTTAAAAAAAGCTCCAGAGTATCCACTTTCCTAGTACCTCTACATGCCTGCCCCACAACATATACACATACACGCACACACATAACTAAAAATGACTTTTTAAAAATGTATCTCAAGAATAGAAAGAGGAATCCAGCAATAGTTCAGAAACTCATTTGACAGAGGGTGGACATCCATAAGCTGTTAATATTTCCAACAGAAGCTAGAAGATCTGTAGCCTGGTTTTATAGTTTCCCTTTTGTTCCCAGCAGCAATAAACCTCAAAACTGCCTAGCCTCCAGCAGGGAAAAATCAATTAAAGAACCTTCAACAAATCCTAGAAGTTCTTTTGTTTTTTTGAGATAGAGTTTTTCTATGTAGACTTGGCTGTCCTGGAACTTACTGTGTAGACAAGGTTGGACCAGGCTGGTCTCGAACTCACAGAGATCCACTTGCCTCTGCCTTCCGAGTCCTAGGTGTTCTTTACAAAGACTATAAAAGCTGGCAAAACCTATATAAAACTAGTTCCAGATTAGAAGTTTATAAGAACAGGGCTAGGCTTAATAGTGTGTATGTGTAGCATGCACAGAGATCTGGCATTTTGTCATCAGCAAAGAAAGTTTGCAGCCACAACATTTGAAAGAACCTTTCATCTGGTTAGCCATCAGTGAAGATTGCTAATATCCTAGAGTAAGTGTCTTTTTAATTTAACTACGGAGGCATTTTTACCTTGAGCACTTTACGAGATTTTATAAGAATTTCTGTAACATATTATATATTAGAATGTAAGCCTCCCATTAGGTCAGAAATAGTATCTAAATAGCAGTCTTTAAAGCAATCTGGGCTTTTTAATAATAAACTCTGTTAGAAGCAATGAAGAGCCCATCAGAAAATATATAATGTATTGTCTGACTGACAATATTCAGGATCCATAATTAGCCAAGTTGTGGCATGTAGAGACTAAGTCTTGACCTGCACAGGATTCCAGGAAACTAATGATTGGGCAACAGTACAGAGACAACAGCCACTGTAAAGAAATGCAAGTAAATGCACGCCTAGAAGCCTTTACAACTTCACCCCACACCCAGTAAGTCACACAAACATACCAAGAATAACAAACATGTTTCTCAAAGTACCAATGATGTCAAAATACACAAGGAAGGAATACAGAATAGTTCTTTGAAAGGAATAAAATTTAAGCAATGGACATACATTTGATCCAGATTTAGTATCATTGCTATTTGGTGTGCAGGTAGCAAAACTGGAAGACATTAGATTTTAGGACTAGTTTGCTTACACATTAAATAGCCTCTAGTATTATTAAATCTTCAAAGTTCTATTTTATATCTCTCACAGAAATCTAGGGAGGGGTTGGAACATGACTCAGTGGGTAAACCATTTACCAATGTAAGTTTGAGGACCTGAGTTTGGATCCCCAGAAGCCATGCAAAGCTAACATATTAATAAACCAAGCACTCAGACACCAAGATGGAGGTAGAAGTGAAAAAAAAAGACCAACTCTACAAGAATTAGAAGCAGTGGCGTACATAGTTGTACAAACATAAAACACTCAAAGATCTCTGAGAATCCATTTGATGACCCAATAGCTCAACCTTTATTGTTAAGAAGTTTCCAAGCAAAGTATCAGTGGTTTAACACTGAACTCTACAAGAAAATGAAGCAATACCAAATACTGATTTACCAGACTGACATTACATTGGGCGGGGAGGGGCGGGGGACACACACTAAAATTTCCCTTAGTAAAGTCAAAGCTGGGTGTAGTGGTGCCCACCTGTAATCCTAGCACCCAGGAGGCAGAGGCAGGAGATCTGAGTTCAAAGCCAGCCTGGTGGACAGAGTGAATTCCAGGGCAGCCAGGGCTACAGAAAAACCCTGCCTCAAAAAAAAAAGAAAAGAACAGAAAAAGAAGCCAATACTCAATAAAAATGTTAACTGTTTATTATCTTGAATGTGAGTCAGATGTGAGTATGCGCATATATATGTGCATCTCAGTAAGCATGGGATCAGAGGACAACTTTCAGAAATCAGTTGTTGACTTCCTCCATGGATTCCAATAATTAAATTCTGGTAATGAGGTTTATATGACAAGCACTCAGTCACTGAGTCATTTTGAGCCCAAAAATATGGGGGAAGAAACTTACATACATTAAAAACATATTATTTAGAAGTACAGACGTGAAGGTGAGCAGAGAGTCAGTTGCATGCCTTTTATCCCAAGTACTTGGGGAGCAGAAGCAGTTGGACTCTCTGCGAGTACAAGGCAAGCCTGGACTCACAGTGAGTCCCAAAACAGGCAGAGACACATAGTAAGAACCTATCTCAAAAAAAAAAAAAGAAAGAAAGAAAGAAAGAAAGAAAAGTGAAAACTAAAAAACAACGTTAGGAGATGAATATGATACGTTTTAAAGAACAAGAACAGGGAGTAGAAAAAAGTATCTGCCAACTTTTAATGCTAAATTATCTCATTTAATCAGCATACAGCTAAAAATGTAACAAACTATTAAAAGAAGACAGATAATCCTACAAGAGGCCAGGCAGAAATGTATCATGCAAACCAAGAAAACATCAACAATGGAATACAGCAGAAGGATTAAAAGCTTAAAGCCAGCTTTTCAACGCGGTGACCGAGAGGAAGACGCCAGCATGCAGATCTTTGTGAAGACCCTGACGGGCAAGACCATTACTCTTGAGGTTGAGCCCAGTGACACCATAGAGAATGTCAAGGCCAAGATCCAAGACAAGGAAGGCATCCCACCTGACCAGCAGAGGCTGATATTTGCTGCAAGCAGCTGGAGGATGCCGGACCCTGTCTGACCACAACATCCAGAAAGAGTCCACTTTGCACCTGGTGCTTCGTGTGCATGGTGGCATCATCGAGCAGTCCCTTCGTCAGCTTGCCCAGAAGTACAACTGTGACAAGATGATCTGCCGCAAGAAGTGCAGCCACACCAACAACCTGCGCCCCAAAAAGAAGGTCAAATAAAGCTGGGTTCCTTAACTGGCCCATGACCCTGGGACCAAATAAAGTCCCCTTCCATCGAAAAAAAAAAAAAAGTTTGAGGCCAGCCTGAGTTATATAAATGGGACCCCAAAGAACACAGTAATTTCTAAAAAATAAATAAAATGACGAAACTTGTAAGACCACAGTTACCCTTTATACATGCTGTTCTGTAATATAACCTAGCTGCTACTCCTTTTATCAAGAGATGAAATCTATGTGCCACCACCACCCCCAGAAAATCTGTAGAGGACAAATGACTGCTTTGAGCAACGCTCGGACTTCCAGAGCATTGTGTATCAATTCCTTTTCTGTTGTAAAACACTATGACCAAGGCAGCTTACAGAAGACAGTTTACCCTGGCTTACGGCTCCAGAGGGTTAGAGTCCACGACAGTGGAGCAGCACAGCAGCGGGCGGCTGGAGTAGGAAACCAAGGGGTCTTTAACAGCTGTAACAGCAGCAGGCATGGGACAGAGCAAAGTGAAAAGTGAGGCAAGGCAAAGCTCTCAACTCTCAAAGCCAGCACCACTAACACCTTCTCCAGCAAGGCTGTATAATCTCTACAAGAGCGTCACCAACTGGGGACCAAGTGGCATGTTAAATGCCTAATCCCACTCAAACCCCACTTACCAACTAGCAGCTATGCAACAAGTCTAGGCTACCTGGACTTTCAAAAACAGCACTAAGATGCCAAACATATTAGTAAAAAGGCCGTCTTGGAAATAGCTGGCCAAGTTTTCAAATGTTATACAAAACCAGATAGCCAGAATACACACCAAGCAACAAGGAATGCTACTGTTAAGACAATATTACAAAACGTGCATAAGTTCAAGAAAGAAAAAGGTTTTATCCCACAATCTGGTACCTGTGTGACTTATTCACATCTAACTATAAAAACATTAGCAAAATCTCTAGTTAAAAAAAAAAGCAGGTAGCCGGGCAGTGGTGGCACACACCTTTAATCCCAGCACTCAGAAGGCAGAGGCAGGCAGATCTCTGTGAGTTCGAGGCCAGCTGGTCCACAGGAGCTAGAACAGGCTCCAAGGCCACAGAAAAACCCTGTCTCGAAAACACCAAAAACAAACAAAAGAAACAAAAACAACAACAAAAAAGCAGGTATCGCCAAGTATAAAGAGAGAATAACAGACCCACTAAAAAGAAGCTATAGCTAAGCACAGTAGAACACACCTTGTCCACCCCAATTGCCCCAGAGGCCAAGACAGAAACAACATTTCCTAGGCCAGCCTAGGGGAATAGAGCCAGAACTCATTCAAAAGAAAATCAGGAAAAGCAGAATAAATTAAGTGGAGAAATTTTTAAGAAAAACTTACTAGAGTTTAAAAAAAAACAACAAGTTACAGGTTGGCGGTGGTGGCGCACACCTTTGATCCCAGCACTCAGGAGGCAGAAGCAGGCGGGTCTCTGTGAGTTCAAGGTCAGCCTAGTCTACGAGAGCTAGTTCCAGTACAGACTCCAAAAGCTACAGAGAAACTCTGTCTCAAAGACCAACCAAAACAAAGCAAACAAAAAAACCCAAAAAACCAAGTTACTGTGTCGGTAATCTCTATAGGATGACCACCAATCTCTAGTCCCTCGGGTACCCCAATTCCCCTCCTCTTGAATGTGAATTAGACATCGTGACTCCTGCCATACAAAATGCAGAAGTAATAACCTGTTTGAAGGATTCTTCTCCTCTGCCCTCAGAGTTCCCAAGACCTGATGCTATAAACATTCCAAGGTCATTTGGTACTGTTAGGAGCCAGTACATTTAAACCAAATGTTTAACAAGGAATAGAAACCAGTAAACAAATATGTGAAGACGCTTCAGACCCCAAAATCCACAACCGCTGCGGGAGCAATAGCAAGACACCTAACCTCAAGACACCTAACGAAGTCACTCTGCATTCCTGAATTGGGGACAAATCGTGATGAGGCAATGCATTAACACAGGATCCTAACTAAGAGAGAAACAACACTGCTTGCACTGAGAAGAGGAAAGATACATAGAAAAAGAACAGAAGCAGGAAGAGCCTACACTAGAGTTCTTGCATCGCCCTGCAGTAATACATCTCACAATCTACACAAAGTCAGTGTTCAAATCACAGAACAAATCCAAATGACTACCACTGACCCAGGACAATAAAGCAAACTACGTGTGAAATTTTACAAGTTAGAATGGGGAGGGAGGGTCAAGGGTAAGTTCTTTCAAATGATCATGAAACAATTTCTCATTCATCTGTCCCAGAATACAAGTATGCAAATTTCAAGACAATGTAGTACGATCCCAAAAACCTGCAAAGATAATACAAACTAAAAAGAAACTAATTTCCAAAAATGAATACTTTATAAACTCCTGAGCGCTGAGCTGTACTACAACACAGCGAAACATTATACTTTACAATCTCTGAAGAAATCTATTTAGCACACCCCAGAGCTCAGTGACTTACTTGCCACAGGGCTTCTGGTGAGTCAGCCAGAAGTCTGGGAAAAAAGTCCAGTGGTGCTACAGCTAAGACTAAGTTAGGGCTTTGTGGCCCTAACTGATAAAAGCCTCTTCGTGAAATTACAGACTTAATTCAGAGCTGCTTCTATTAACCAGTACACGCCTTTAACCCTAACACCTGGGGCGTAGAAGTGGGCAGGACTCTGTGAGTTTGGGGTCAGCCTGGTCTAATTCTAGGACAGCCAAGGCTACACAAAGAACCCTGTCCTGAAAAACAGAAACAAAAAAAAAAAAAAAACTTCAAAGTGAAAATATATTTGATGGAAAACACACTTGCTGAAAGACGATGTCCACATAGATCCCCAAAGTCAAACTTTCACTTCACCAAGCTAAATTCAGGACCTTGGGTCACAAGAAATGGATGTAGATGGATGTTAATGCTGGGCAGGAATGAACCTGCAAACGTATAAAATATAAAGTGCACACACCATTTGTATGCATGCCTTCAGATGTCCAGGCAGTCTTGTAAAACTTTACATAAAAGTGAAAATTTTGCAGGGCAGTGGTGACGGCACTTGTCTTTAATCCCAGCAGAGGCGGGAGAATTTCTGTGAGTTCAAGGACACCCTCATCTACAAAGCAAGTTCCAGGACTGCGCTCTAACCGCTAGAATCCAGTTTGCGAGCTTCCGGCAAGGGGCTGGAGGTTGAGGAAACACACGCAGAGACAGACAGACACACGGACCTCCAATCAGTGGTACAAAGGCCCTTCTTTAATGGCACCATGGAGGCTTAAATACCCTGCAGACAATGGCCAACAGGTGAAAATCCCATCCTCTGATCCTCCAGGCAAAGCACAGCTTTTAGTAACTTCAATTAGAAGGCTCTAGCAGGGAAGAGCAGCTGAAGGCCAGGAACCCAATTGGTTCTAACACAGGACAGCTAGGGCTGTTACAGAGAAACCCAGTCTCAAATCCACCCTGCCCACACATACACAAAAGAAGAAAATCTTTTAGTAAGGCACTGGTGGCACCTTTAATCCCAGCACTCCACAAGGCAGAAGCAGGTGGAGCTGTAAATTTGAGGCTAGCCTGGTCTACAGTAAAAGTTCTGGGACAGCCAGGGCTACACAAGAAGCCCTGCCTTGAAAAAAAAACCAAGGGGCTGGAGAGATGACACAGAGGTTAAGAGCACTGACTGCTCTTCCAGAGGTCCTGAGTTCAATTCCCAGCAACAACATGGTGGCTCAAAAACCATCTGTAATAAGATCTGGTGCCCTCTTCTGACCTGCAGGGAGACATGCAGGTAGAACATTGCATATATAATAAATGAGAAAAAAAAAAAAGGTGAAAGTCTTTGAAGTCAAATGACAGTTGTTTCTCACATCACACCTCCTCCATAGGATCGTTAGAATTTTATAGACAACCAATATACATCTTTTTTCAGGATATTTTAAATTTTACATCACAGTCCAGACCACACACTGTAAAAATGTACTGACTTTTCATCATATACACCTAACTTACCGGAGCTTACCTGGTTTGTTGATCTCCTGATCTGGATACTGAATATACTTTATCTTCTCCAACTTTTCCAGGTTCTTTTGTTATTCTAAAATTAAAACAATTGAACGTTTCAGATTTTGTAAGGAAAAAAAAAGAGAAAAATTGCATAGGGAAGGTTGTTCACGAACTGTGCGGCTTATCTACACTATAGTCCGATGGTTGGTTGGCTATTTTTGTATTTTTGTTTTGTAGTGACACCAACAGCCTGCAGGGAACACAACTTTCATCTGGAAAACCTCAACAATTTTGCCACACAAAAGGACTTTTTTCAACATAAGGCATCTGTGAGTCTGGACCGTTTTAACCAAAAGAATGACGAGAACTAAACACGGTTCGGCTTGATGGCTTTGCAGAGACCAGGTTTGCCCTCGCCGAGGACCTGGACTCGCTAGTTTACCAGGATGGCCTTGAACTCACAAGGATCCTGGCTCTGCCCCCGCGCTGGGATTACCGGGGTCCACTATCGTGCCCAGCTACAAAGTCTGGGCTGTTGAAACTCAGCAGAACCGCGAAAAACACCCGCGCGCATCCCCAGTTCGCAACTAAGAACCTAGGTTATCCCCACCAACGCGCTTCCCCCGCGTCCCACTCCGGTCTCTGCAATGCCGTGGGTCTCAGTTTCACCTACGAAGGTGCCCATCTGTAAAATGGGCAGAAGCTCTACGCGAACCCCAAACAAAGAAGTAGCTCAAGATGGCAGTCGTCCCCGCCCCTCCTCCGGGATGTGCCGCCTTCAACCGTCCCGCCTGGTCCTGCGGGGTCCCCTCGGCTCACCCACCGGCCGCCACCGACCGCCAAGAGCCCGCCTGCAGCTCCGCGCCGCCGCTCCCCACGGCGCGCGTGGGGCGAGAGCAACGACCACGGCGACCAGCCCCGCTTCCCGCTCCTCCGGTCCCGGGCGGATGCAGCCCGGCAGCAGGGCTCGAAGCCGCCCCGTCGGAGCCCGACGGGACCCGGCGCGTACTCACCGCGAGGCTGGCGACGGCGCGCGCGGCGGAGGCTCCGGGGCAGCCTGGAGCGACGGTGCGAGCCACTCGCCCGAGTCTTCAGCGGCCCGGGAGGGGCGGAGCCTGCGGGCGCCAGCGGCTTTCGCCCGCGCCGCCTCGACCAATGAGAGGGCGCGGGCGGCCTTTGAAAGTCAACGGCCACGGGCCGGGCGCCTGCGCGCTGGGCGCCGCGGAGGGGCTCGGCTGGGTCGGGCGAGCCTCGGGGGACCGGGGTCGCGGCTCGGAGCTGGAGGGCCGGGGGCTGGGATGGCGCCGGGGCCGGGGGGTGGGGCGAGCGGCCCGGGACGCCCGCGGCTTTTGGAGGCGGCTCGGCCCGACTGCTTATTACTGGCGACCACGCCCGCGCGCGCTGGCCCGGACCACGCGGAGCCTTCCATTGTTGCCTCACGGGTTCCTGGCTCCTGCCGGCCGGTGAAGTCACCGCCTGGAGGGCACGGCCTCCGCCCGCCCCGCCGAGGCCTCGGAGCCCGGGTCCCCCTCCCGCCGCCCCAACTAACTCGGGCGCGCTCGGCGGGACTGGTGCCTGCTCCCCGCCCTGTCCCCGCAGGCGGTCCCCGGCCGCCCACCGTCGCCAGCTCGAGGGACCGGGGAGCGCCGTAGTCGTCTTCCCGCCCGCTCCCCGGTCCCGGCTCCCTCGTCCCGAGTGCACTTCGAAGTCGCACTCACTCCCGAGTTAGGTGCACGCGCGTCGCATCTGGCGTTACCAGAACTCCCGAGTCTTAGGCTTTCTATTCGGGAGATCTCAGAAATCAGTAAGAACGGAAACCAAGATAATATTAGCGGAGGCCTGAGGCGCTCTCAGCCGTCCTCACCGATTCAGTTACCTAAGGTGGAAGTGTGGATCCCGGGGACACCCGCAGATAGATCCGCCGATCCGCTTTGCAGATCTGTTCCAAACTTTGAAGTCAGCCTGATGGCTGTTTAACTTCGCCATCATACTAGGCTGCGACTGTCTTCCCAGAGCGATACACGCACTACAAGTACATGTTTGTTTGTTTCTCCTAAGAAATTGTGTCTTGGAGAGGTGGCCCAGCAATGAACAGGGCTTCCTTCCCTTGATGAGGACCGGGGTTAGGGTCCCCGTACCCACACGGCAGCTCACAGCGGTCAGCAGCCCCAGTTACAGGGTATCCCGTGCAGTCTTCTGCCCACCCACTCTGCCGGCAACAGGCGTGCATTTGGAGCATCCACACATATGCAGATCAACATGCGCGCAGTTTTTTAAAAAGATTTTAAAGTCTTTTAAACGTGTTATCGCCTCTAGGATTAATATGGCGAGTATTGATGAGTAGTGGTGTTTTGAGTTATTATTTACGCCACCGGGTTTCACCTCCGTGCTTTCACCTTTTGCAAGAAGACAGAAGCCGCCTTTACTGGCTGTTTTCCCAAAAGGGAAACATGAAGGAGTGGGGGGTGGGGGGGAATGCTTGAGAGAAGTAGAAGGGTAAAAGTATGTTGATCCCCAAAACTGAGGCGCACAGAGATAGGACAGATGCCCTGATGGAAGAAAGTCACATTATCAAAGAAGGGCAGGGTCCATAGTGGCGGTGTTAGCCTGAAGTCCCAACTCCTGGAAGCCAGGGAGAGCCCTAGTTACCCGCGCATGTGGGCTGCGTAGCTAATTCTAAGCCAACCTAAGATACACCGCAAGGCCTTATCTCAGAGACAGGATGGAAGGAGAGAGAAGGCAGAGAAAGGAAGAAAACGCTACAATTGCGCCTTCAAGGAACATGCCTTTAGAGGTCCATAAAGTTCTCAACGCGGCCAAAGATTTCTGTAACCAAACGTGGGGGGAGGGGCAGAGAGATCGAAGAGAGGAGCCTTAGAAACAACGCGGCTCTACAATGACCAGCGTGACGTATTGACGTATTGACGTATTTATGAATCATGACATGCTCTCTATAGAGGGTAGTGCTGGCCTGGGAAAGAGAGAGCAGAGAATTAAACTAATTAAGAGATTCAAACAAATTAAGGTCAAGGCTTAAAAGCAACAAACCATAAGATCCCATGTGGAGGTGCTTGGTCCTCCCAGAAACTTAGTCTGCAAAAAATGGTCAGCTACTTTGGGTCTTTTTCTAGATATTTCCATCATGATATATGCACTCCCAACAATCCCTTTATAATAGAATATTTTTTTAAAAAAAGATTAAAGGTGGTAAATATTTGCATTTGTTACAGGTATAGCATGGGAAAGATGGCGAGATAAAGCATGAATTCTGGGCTGGGCATGCAGCCAGTGCTCACCTGGCATGGTCAGTCCCCAGCCCTGAAAGGCAAATCAGCTGTGTGTGCTGACTTCTTGGAGTTCCACAGACACCTTGCTTGACACATTCTGTTTTGAGCCCTGAAGCAAGAAGTCTCAGCACTGGCTGCTCCCCCAGAGGACAGGGTCCAGTCCCATCCCCCACAGGGCAGCTCACAACCATCACAGGGAATCTGACTCTCTTCTGACCCCCAAGATCACCAGGCTTGCATGTGACTCACACATCCATGCATGTTACAAAGCACACCTGGTCACATTAAATAACAGGTAGGCTTGGGGTTTTTGTTTGTTTGTTTGTTTTGTTCCTGCTTTTTGCCCGACCCTAAGCAACTCAGCAGTTCGAGCACTTGGCTATTATTCTTCCATCACAAGCGCCTGAGTTCGGTGCCCAGGATCGAAGTGGACCCTATACAACTCCCTGTGACTCCAGCTCCAGGGGGGTCCAATGCCTGGCTCTGTGGACACCCACACATGTCTGACAATCACTCATACACATAAAGAAAAAATAGAAACGGGTGGGAGCTTGCATCCTTTCTAAGAAGAACAGTATATTTCTGAAGGAATGGCAACCAACATAGATTTGTATTAGGCGCAAATCCTAGGGCGGTTACTAAAAGAGAACGGAGAAGCCAGTAGAAGCTAAGGCTTCCCTCAAGGAGCTTCTTGGTCTGAGTTCATTGTAGCCCCAGCTAGTCTCAGGCTAGCAAGGTCACTTTCTAGTCTTCATACCTGAAGGAGACCCTTTCCACAAGAGTCTCTCCATTTGCTTCACACAGGAAAATACAGGCCCATTGGCCCTGTTTAAGTCAGAGTTCCTCAAGAGATTTCATCTTGTGGTCATCAACACACCAACCCCGCCTAACTGGAGAAGGCACTTAACACCGTGGGAGTCGGCGTGCACCATTGTGTGGTTAGGCGTGGTCTCCGGGTCAAATGTGGTGGTTCACATCTGTAATCCCAGTATTTTGGAAGCTAGGGCAGGAGGATTGCTGCAAGTTAGAGGCCAGCGTGGACTGTAGGGTGAGTTTGAGGACAACCTGGACTAGAAGGTTGGGACCTTATCTCAAAACAAACACATGTGAAAAGAACATTCTCTGTCTGTAATGCTTGTCATCCTGGTGGGAAGACAGATTTAATAGTATATGTCTGTAATGTCAGCACAGGGGAAACTGAGGCAAGAGGACTCTAAATTGATAAATAAATAACCTTGGTTAAACAAAATTGTTGTTGTGTCTTTGTGACTAATTTAAGATTTCAGGCCCCGGGAAATGTTTCTTTTGCTTGTTCCTTCTCTAAGAAGCCATGAATGTCCCACGATGATAACTTTGTTGCCAACAGCTAAGGTATTGGGTCGGAATCTTACAAGCTCTTCCTTTCCAGCATGCATTGCTTTAAACAATGATAGCCACAGCTTCAAGATAGATTTCCAACATCAGGTGCATTGTGAGGCCGATCAAGGTTTACAAGGAGAACCCTTGTAGTCAGAGAGTGCTGAGGGGAGGCCTAGACTCTCATCCTCGGGTATTCAGGGTTGATAGAAGACTAGAGTGAACTCTCTAGGAAAGGGCTGAGGGGCTGCCTTCAGTACTCCCCTTTTCCCTAGTATCTGTCCTTCACCCCAAACCTAGTAAAAGGTCAACCTAAGACTGTGGCATTCACTAGATCCTGGGTTGATCCAAGAGGAAAATTGTCATTGAACTGGTGGGTGCTAAGGTGGAAATGCCAAAGGTAAGGTCCTACCCAATTGTGCCAGCGAGGGGGCCAAATAAGTCTCTGTAGAGACATACTAAGAGTCAATGTCAGAGAGGCAGAGCCAGGCAGATCTCTGTGAGTTAAAGGCCTACAGAGCGAGTTTCAGGACGTAATGAGCCTACAGTACTGCTCAGCCACTAGGTTGGGTAATGTTCAGGTGCGATGCCCCTGGTGGCACACTACCTGGAAAGTAATAGATTTTTCTATAGTCCCGATAATAGGCTTCTCTGGCCACGAGTAAACCAGATCAAGCCAAATTGAAAAACTAGAATAGGTTTATTTGAGCAAATCAACTCCCAGGTGGGTTCTCTAGTCCCAGAGACAGAAGCTGGAGAAGTCACACCCCCAAACTAAAGGAGATTAGTTTATAGGGAGACTATATAGTTTGTAGGCAGGGGATGATGACTTGTCTACCACAAGCTGGGTTTGTGCCCAAGTACAGTAAAAAATTGAATGCTTTAGGTGGGGACGAGGGCTGCTGGTAACTTAGGGGAGGAGCTGCCATAGCCACCAAGAATGCAGAAAGGCAGGAATGGGGCTTCTCAGACCATGCAGGAGCTGCAGGAATGCTGGAGGTTCCAACAGAACAGAAAGAAGCAATGACTACAAAAGTCCTGGACCTGACTTCATCTCCTCCAGGGAAAATCTTTCTCTACTAAGTAGGTTTCTCTTAGCAGTTGTTCCCCCTAGAACTTCATAGATGAGCACCGAAGCTACCCCTCCCATTTCCCTCTCCAGCCCCTCCTTTGCCCCTCCCAAATTAATATCTCTCCTTTAAATATATGTAAATATAGATAATGTGCGAAATCTCTTTACCTTGACCCATATGCACACGAGTCCCGGGCTGACCACGTGGAATTATGGGTAGGTGTATGTGGGAACTCTTCCCCGGAGAAAACTGACTCTTCCTCTCTTGGCAGTCATGGCCCTCTTGTAGCTCATCCTGTCGGAGTGGGAGCACGTGGAATTTCCCTGTCTGTATTGGCATTTCAATCCGTGTGGTGGTTGTGCCATTGTTGTTGAGGCATCTACATTGCTGCAAGTTCATGGGGGCGCTGTCCCTGCTACGTCTAGGGAACGTAATCTCACAGCTGACTTCCAGGACCTCTGGCTCCTATAATCTTTCTGCCCCTGAGCCTTAAGTGTAGGTGCTACATTGCAGGTGTATCTGTAGGGATGGGGGACCCCACAGTTCTTACTCTCTGCATTTTGACTTCGTGGATCTCTACCGTGGTCTCCATCCATTGCAAAAAGGAGCTTCTTTGAGGGGTGGTGAAAGCTATACTTATCTGTGGGTATGAGGATAAATATTTAGAAAACAGTGGGAAATTATATTGGCTTAGGAAGATAGCAGGAGGGTCTCCTCTGGGGTCTACGGCCTCCCCAGTCATGAGTGGTTTTACCGGTTTCCGGTACCAGGCAGGCAATTCTCTCCCATTAAGTGGGACTTAAATCCAATTAGACAGCTGTTGGTTGCTCCCGGGATAAAAGTACCACTATTGCACCATTGTGAACTTCTTGCTAGTTCAGTCATTCCTGTGGTTCATAGGTTTTATAGCTGAGTAGAACTACCAATTGCTCCTCTCCCTTGGTAGCTGACATAGTGTCTTCTGAAACCATAAGAGCCAGGCTTCGGGAAGGCAGCTTCCAGAGCAGTTTCAGCTCTGTTCCTCTAAGGCCTGTATATGGTGTCTTCAGCAAAAGGCTCCTACCTTAAAATTCGGGGAGGCAACCACATTAGCTTGTATTGTTTTGTGGGTCTCTTAGACTCCCTTGTCCGACAGCTCAAAAAGAGGCTCTTTATGCTTGGTACTTGGGATTTTGTTGATAGTCTATGTATGGCTCCTGGCATAAAGTAGTTTAAACTATATATATATATATATATATATATATATATATATATATATATATATATATATGTATATGTATGTATATGTATATGTATATGTATATATATAGTATTGTAGATAAACATAAATTATTATTCCTGGTGTCTTTTTCACACATCCTTAGTGTCTTATAGCCTTCCTCTCTCCTCTTCCCTCTCTTACTATACAGGCTTTAAAGGGACACTGGAAGGACGAAATCAGCTTGCTATGTAATTGGCATGTTCTTGTTCAAATGACCAGTTACTGTGTTGAAAACAAGTCATGATTTCAGCCACCTGCCAACGAACAATCGGAGGTCTATTACCCTTAAACAAAAAGATGTTTGTTACAGCCAGACAATGCTGGCAGAGATGAGACCCGCCTTGTGACGGCCTCATCACCACACGTGGCCATTCCTTCCTCCTCCCCCACACCCCCAGAGTAAAGCGTGCTCTATTTGCTTTTCCATATAGAGCAGCTCAGCATTTCTTGAACCAGCTCCTGACTTCCTTATTCATAGAATCAAGCTGTTCTCACTAAAATAAATGCAGTTCCTTCTCTAGTAACAATTCCAGTGTGGGAGAGATGCTTAATCCAACAAAAAAGATGGCCTTGGCAGTTTGTGTGTTTATAACTCTCCTTTGCGGTAAAAACTGATAACGTTCAGAACATTGAAACCCCCACGACCTGTACAACTGCTTCACTGCAGTTTTGCCCTGGATCCTGGCCCTTCTCGTTCACTGGCGCTTAGGAATTCTCATGCACAAAGTCCGCTCAACCCAACTCAAAACTGGGGGAATAAACAATGCCAAGTTCAAAGCGAGACTGTGGGCGATGGTGCGGCAACACTTCTGCAGGGCAACAGTCTGGGTGCCAGGAACGAGGAAGCTGCCCACTGTTTAAAGCTCTGCAGAGAACGGATGTTCTGCCCCTTGAGAAACGAGTGACCCGGTTTCTATAACTTGTGATGGTAGACTCTGCAGAATGACATCATTTTCCAGTAGCAAGGTATTTGCCACGGGTTTGGAAGGGATCACGTGCCAAAACCATTTCTAAGTCTGATTGAAAGATCCGAGAGTAGGTGTCGGAAGATGGCTTAGTGGGCAAGTGTGGTTGCTATCAAGTCTGATGGCCTGAGTTTGTTTCCCAGAATCCCCTGGTAGAAAAGAGAACCAGCTCCTAAAAGTGGTGCTTTCACCTCCCCCATGCTTCCCAACATGCCATGCCCAGGAAATTTTAAAAATTACACCCCAGAATACTTTTAAGGTTCCCAAGGTTACTGTTAAATTTCAAAATATTTCTCGGCATATTTTAATAATTTTGGTTTCTAAAATATACATGAGCAAGTTGTAATTACAAGGAAAGCAAGATTTAGCTTTGTGTCACCCTTCCAAATTGTAATTCATCCGAAGATTCAGCAATCAATACTGTTTAAACCATGCTGGGCTCTTCCTCGGAAATTATATTTAATTAGCTACTCCATGAACCAGACCTCCAAATAAAATAAGAAGTCACTATTCATGGGCCTATTCATAATTATAAAACAAAAAGCAGATTCTGGGGCTAGAGAGATGGCCCAGAGGTTAAGAGCTGACTGCTCTTCCAGAGGTCCTGAGTTCAATTCCCAGCAACTGCACATTGGCTCATAACTATCTTAAATGAGATTTGGTGCCTTACATGGCAGAACACTGTATATATAATGAAGAAAGAAATATTTTTTAAAAAATGGCCAATTTATGGGACTGATCTATAAATAAAAAGAAGAAGCTGTAGTAGGCGACTTTCTAAAGAATTATTTATTTCCTGTGCACTGGTGTTTTGCCTGCATATATATGAATACATTATATATAATGCATATATATGCATATAATGTGTGTGACGGTGTCAGGTCCTCTGTGAACTGGAACTACAGACAGTTGTGAGCCATCACGTGGGTGCTGGGAATTGAACCAGCGCCCTCTGGAAGAACAGCCAGTGTTCTTAATTGCTGAGCCATCTCTCCAGTCCCTAGTATAAAACTTTTCATTTGTACAAAAAGAAACAGGAAATGGATGCCAAACCTAGAAAGTGGTTGGTCATCAGAGGACGGCTGAGACCCGGAAGAATGAGACATTTGTATAACTTAGTGATAAGGAAGCAAAAGAACAGAACTAGTGTGGATACTTTCAAGATCTTTAACGATACTTTTAAGAGTTGTGTTTGAAAGAGCTAGAACGCTACACACCAGTTTTAGCTTTAATCCCTGGTTGAGCTGGATTTGGATATGTTAACTGACCCTGGAGCCCTACGGCGTGAACAGCTTGGAATGCCACTCAGTGTCCTACCGTTTGTTCGCCGTCCGTCCACTGTGCCATTGACCTCCACGCATGCGCCGTAGAGTGAAACCATCACGTGATGGGTAATTTCGGATGTCAGCTTGACAAGGCCTAGAATCGCCTGGGTAGAGTTTCGGTGAGGGATTGTGTAGATCAGGGTGGACTGCAGGCATGCCTGTGAGGGATTTCCTTAATTAGGGTAATTGGGGTGGAAAGACCAACCCCAAATGTGGGTGACGGCATTCCACGGGCTGCGCCCTGGACTGGATGAAAAGAACAGAGCAGCGCAGCCTGCGGTGTCACACTTGGCTTTTGACTAGGATGCAGTGTGCCTAGACTCTTCCTAAGGTCCTGGTGCCCTTGACTTCCCCCGCCAGGATGGACTACAAGCTTGAACTACAAGCTGAAAGAAGCCCTTTCTCCCCTGTGTTGCTTCTCGTTGGGATATTTTATCCCAACAGCTGGGGGGGAAACCTAAGCCACATCACCCAGTGAAGTCTGTCCACCCACACAGCGGACTCCATCACAAACGTGTGCTGGAAGCTTGTTAAAATAAACTTGTTACAAGACAGGTTAGATCAGTTCAGTTTCAAAGAACACGCTAGCAAGGTCAGGGTCTCTGTTCCCTACCAGCACAGTAAAGTTAAACCTCATTTCTATTTTCATCTGTGAATATTTTATTTAATTTTTATTTATTGGGCGGGGGGTAACACGGGCCACAGCACCCTGGTGGGGGTCAGCGGAAAATGCACAGGAGTTGGCTCTCTTCTTGGATTAAACTCAGTCTTTAGGCTTGACAACACGGGCCCTTACCAGCTGGGCTGGCTCATCAGCACTGTGTCTTCATCTTTACTACACAGCTATGATAACCTTGTTCCCTTTACACACACACACACACACACACACACACACACACACACACACACACACTGTAAATTCATGAAGCAGTTGAAACTAAAGTATAAAATAAAATCTGTCTTTGAAAAGCGTTTTTTTGATTTAAGAAGTAATGAGTATAGTGGCCCCGTCACCTGCTCCTGGGATGCCGAGGCAGGCCAATCTCTGAGTTCAAGGACAGCCTGGTCTACAAACTGAATTCTAGAGCAGCCAGGTCTATCTATGTAGAGAGAGCCTGTCTCAAGAAGGAAAAAAAAAAGGAAGGAAGGAAGTAAGGAAGGAAGGAAGGAAGGAAGGAAGGACGGAAGGACAGAAGGAAGGACGGAAGGAAGGACTGACGGACAGAAGGAAGGAAGGATGGAAGGAAGGAAGGACAGACGGAAGGAAGGACGGAAGGAGGGAGGGAGGGAAGGAGGGAGGGAGGACAGGAGGGAGGGAGGGAGGAAGGAAGGAAGGAAGGAAGGGAGGAAGGAAGGAAGGAAGGAAGGAAGGAAGGAAGGAGTCACAATGGAACTTTAAAAAGATGGAGATTTCAATAGTCGGACCACTGCTCCTGGTGAGATGCACACGAGGGTAAGATGGGCGAATCTGGACCAAAGAGCTGTGGGCTAGCCTCGAAAACAAAGGGAGTGGGCACAGCAAGAGGACTTGGTGGGTAAGACACCTGCTGCCAAGCCTGATGCTCTGAGTTTGAGTCTTGAAATCCACATGGTGGAGGAGAACTAACTCCTGCCGTTGTTCTCGGACCTCCTCGCGTGCTGCGCATGCAAGCGTCTATCCACATGCACAGGCATGACACAAATAACTATATTCAAAAAAGAACATTTAAAGCTGGGCAGTGGTGGTGCAAGCCTTTAACCCCAGCACTTAGGAGGCAGAGGCAGGTGGACCTTTGTGAGTTCAAGCCCAGCCTGGTCTACAGAGTGAGTTCCAGGACAGCCAGGACTACACTGAGAAACCCTGTCACACACACACACACACACACACACACACACCCTCAAAAAAGAAAAAAGTTTTTAAAAAAATGTGTTTTGGGGGAAAATAAAACTGTGTTGCACACAGAAATTGCCTCTACTTACAACCTTTGGAAAACACAGGGAGAGAAACAGGACAGTGGGCTGTATTTATGTTCTCCCAGTCATGGGGTGAGCGCACACTGGTAGCCTTGTCACCTAGACTTAGGAACACGCACATATTTCAAGCCCCTGTTCTGTCTTCCCAGGGTTCCCCTGTGGATTGCTGATATCTGCGAGATGTAGAGCTACTCGGCCGTATCTCGTCTCACTCACTAAAGAGCGGTGGGAACATTTGTCTTCCCAGCTCCTGGGGACGGTGACATGAGCCCAGAAATCAGCAAAGGTACACAAATCCCACTTAGTCCGTTCATCCATCCATCCATCCATCCATCCATCCATCCATCCATTCATCTATCCATCCATCCATCCATCCATCCATCCATCCATCTATTTATCCATCCATCCATTAATCTATCCATCCATCCATCCATCCATTCATCTATCCATCCATCTACCCATTCATCCATCTATCCATCCATCCATCCATCCATCCGTCTATCTATCCATCTATCATTTATTTACTATTTCTTGACTTTTATTTATTTTGGTTTTGTTGTTGTTTTGAGACAGAGTCTCTCTACATATCCCTGGCTGTCCTGGAACTAGCTCCTGTTGATCAGGCTGGCCTCAAACTCACAGAGATCCACCCATCTGCCTCTGCCTCATGACTGCTGGGATTAAAGGTGTGCACCACGGCTGTCTGGTTTATCCTTTGAATTTTAAAGTGCAACTCTTCTGTCTTGAAGCTTCTGGAATAGCGTCTCACTGTGTAACGCAGTAGGGCCTCACACTTAGAATCCTCCCGCCTTCCTTTCCTTGCTGCTGGAATTGTAGGCATGTACCACCAACTGGCTGAAATTCTTTTTTTGTTTGCTTGTTTTTGTTTTTATTTTTTTGTTTTTCCGAGACAGGGTTTCTCTGTAGCTTTGGTGCCTGTCCTGGAACTAGCTCTTGTAGACCAGGCTGTCCTCAAACTCACAGAAATCCACCTGCCTCTGACTCCCGAGTGCTGGGATTAAAGGTGTGCCACCACTGCCTGGCTTGGCCGAAATTCTTGTAACACAACCTCCATCCAAACTGGTGAACGCTCCCCGAAGAGTTCTGAAAATTCCCATGAGCCTCAGTTTCATTTGTGGCATATCTATTCCACCCTTGTGTCATCCCAGAAGGCAGAGTTCAAGCCCATATCTAGACTTCGTGAAGAATCCCTTAATCCCAAGCGTCACCTATTTCAAACCGCAATCAAAGCCTGGGGAATCATATTGTAAGACTTTAGACAATTCTGAAGCCATTTCTGACAATTCCAAACCCTCTCAGCCTCCGTGCCTTAGTGCTTCCCCTCCTCCCCTGGGAACCAAGGACCTAACAACTACACATGCACGTACTCAGTTCCTGAACAATTACCCATACACGTATGTTTTGACTCAATCCCCTGGGAAACGGGGTCAAAATGACCTTTTACCTCATCTGATCTGACAATAGTTCTCCAGTCAATTATTGGTATTAGCCCTTTTCGAATAAGCCAATCGTAATGGTCAAGGAACAACCCCTCTTGTTTCTATGGGGCCTTCTCCTTTAAAAGTAGACTGTACCAGCTAGTCGGGGTCTCTCGGCTTCCCGAATGCTGAAGGACCCTGTCATGACAGAATTAATAAAATCCTCATGCTTTTGCATCGACTATGGTATATGAGGTGGTCTCTGGAGGCGACTCCTTCTTGGTTTGGACACTAGAGTCCAACAATATCACTGGCATCTAGCATTCCCGTTGCTTTCAGCTTTGCCTCCAGGACACCCTTTCTGGAATACCAAAGTCTTCCCATTGCTTGGTACCCTCCTTTATGTAAGCAGGGAGTTCTCAAAATGCAATCTCGAAACCTGCAGCATCTGCTCCAAACAAAGTGTGTGCAGACTCCTGGGTTGTACCCAAAACCAGTGAGTCAGGAACTCTGGGGGATGGTGGGCAGTGATATGTCTTCATGGGTTAGCAAGAGCAGTTCTGATGTGTACTAAGGTTCTAATCTTCTGCACTAACACCCAGACTTAATCTCTACCCCACGGCTGTCAAGATGGCTCAGCAGGCAGAGGTGATGATTGCCTTCAAGCATTGTGACCTGAGTTTGAGTCACAGGTTCCACACGGTAGAGAGCAAGAACCGATCCCCAGAGTGACACGTGGGGCTCAGCCGTCTGAGTTCTGACCTGGATGCACACAGCTCCTCACACTCACACCACACACTTACAAACATAGATAGATAGATAAACAAATGCAATAAAATTGTTTACTCCACATCTGCCAAAGGAACCTTCCCAAAGAGGAATGTCAGCAACACCTACAAAGAAAATATGCCTCTAGCTTGCTTTGCTTCCTTTGTCCATTTGTTTCTTGTTTTTCTTGCTCCTTTTCTCTGACCAAACACTTTCCCTTCCTTGCTATGAAATGCACAGGAGGAACCAGCGCCTAACCATCCCCTTAGCCACACCCTGATCGACAGGGTTGCCAAGCCACTCTCGGTAACCTGGGTGGACCCAGCCTGTGGGGACCTGATAGGCAGGGAAGTCGTGATAGCGCAGCTAGGTCTGCAGGAGCAACAGCATGGGAGGAGAGCGCGTGTGGTATGAACAACAAACACTGGATGCTAAGAAGACAAGACGAATAAAGACCGTCGCTCTGCACCCGGAGACTTTTGACTTACCTTAGAGAAGAAGGGAACAACCAGGAAAGGCAGTGCTGGCAACACAGCACCCACACTGGACGCTAGCAGACTCTGGTCATGGATACATTCTCCATTCCATAGAAGAGACTCCACTCTGTGGAACCTTCAGTTTTCCCAAAATTGGAGCCAGGTCTGGGACTTCTTGAGGCTGAAGTCCCCTGAAAGCACAGCAGGCTTTGCTTGTGACATGCCTTCTACCACCACCTAATCCCTCCCTTTCTCCAAGTCCTTATGCCCCTTGGTGACTGCAGAGACAGGCTCAGCTTCTAATTTCCCTGGCTTGCTTTCTCTGACAATATTCTAACAAGTCTAACTTCCTCTCGAACTTTCTTTCCAGCTAAGACCTTGGATTTCTATTTCCAAGAAAGCAAAACCATCTCTTCTTGAAGCTTTCCTCTACTTCCCGGAAGTGGGCTTTAGCCCATGAGGAGCCCAGTCTCCTCCAAAATACACACTACTCTTCCTCCCACACCCAAGTAGCCCAGAACCAGCTGTGGACACAGATGCTGCCCAGCAATTTGACCTTGTTCCTTAGTTCCTACCGCCAGCAACACCTTAGCCCTAAACTCACTCCATGATGACCTGAGACCACAGGGAGTGATCACATATGTCCTTGGTCCCCTGTAGAAATTCTAAAGAGAACACTACTTCTGCAAGCCAAGGGAGGCTGGTCCTGATGCTGGTTGACTGCTCAACAGGGGTCCTAGGTGTTGCTTGAAATGAGACCTAGTTTGTGCCTATTTGTGGTGCAAGCCTTTAATTTCAGCACTCAGAAAGCAGAGTCAGGCAGACCTCTGTGAGTTCAAGGCCAGTCTGGTCTACAGAGCTAGTTTCAGGACAGGCAAGGCTGTTACACAGTGAAACCCTGTCTCCAAAAGCCAAAAAAAGAAGGAGGGGAGAAGGAGGAGGAGGAGGAGAAGGAGGAGGAGGAGAAGGAGAAGGAAGAAGGGAGGGAAAGAAGAAAGGGGGAAGGAAGGAAGGAAGGAAGGAAGGAAGGAAGGAAGGAAGGAAGGAAGGAAGGAAACCTCAAGAAGCCATGGGTTCACGCCCCAGGACACATGTCTGTCCTTCTGTCCTTTAGACCTCCAAGTCTCAAGCCCATCATTAGCCAGGCACTATAGCTTCTATCTAAATCTGTTTCCTTCCCTTTATCTTTGTCTGTTTCATACATCCACGCAGCAAGGCCTGCTTTATTTTTCAAACCCAGACAGCCGGCACTGTGCATGCCCATCAGCAATGTAAATGGGTACCAGCGGCTGGGGCTACTGAGCTCCACTAACTGCCCATCTCTAACCATCCGGGCCTCACAAAGGCTTTCGCCAGTTCAGTCAGACTGAAGTATTCGGAAGACCTCCAGGGTCTTCCTCTTTCCTCTCTGGCCACATCGCCTCTTGGGGACCTGAAGGGAGGTTTGGCTTTGCTCACTGGTGGAGTATCAGCCTAGCGTGTGCAAGAGCCGATACTGGTTTTAATCCCCTGTGAGAGAGGGGATGTGTGTGGGAATGCAATGTTGCCTAGGCTCAAGTCATCCTCCTGCCTCAGCCCCCAAGCAGCTGCTTCACTCCGCACACACACCACCACTCTGTGTGCGAGTCCCCATATGATGTTCCTCTCCGTGGCCCTGTCTTCCTTTTACCTGTGCAATCCCCTCGGGAGCCTTGGAGCTTCAGCTGCTGGATATGTGGAAGTCTCAATTTGTAGCTGTAGTTCACAGCTCTCCCTTCTCCTTCAGAGCCGTGTGGGAACCCGCTCTCTACACATCACATTCGTTATGAATGTCTCCAGGTACCTGCTCAAGTATGTCCTAACTCCGAGTTCCTCCCACCAACTCGCTCTTTACCTACGGTCTCCATTCATAGTGAGCGACACCACTTTTCATCATTTTTACCCAAGAATTGAGAGACTCCAAAAACAGGGGTCTCTCTCTCTCTCTCTCTCTCTCTCTCTCTCTCTCTCTCTCACCAGCATCAGGTCCTCGTCTCATGGTTTGTGCGGAGGACTGGCCTGGAGTTCCTGCGTAGCCAGTTTCTCACCAGCTGTCTTGTTTCCCCCCGAAACTGTTCCACTCCGTTTCTCATTATAGCAATCCAGAAGGTGACAGCTTCGCCCCTCAAGTGGACAGCCACTTGAAGCTCCCGAGGAGGCCATTAAGTTCAGCCAAGGACCCTAGAAGCTAGCTCGGCTCCAAGTCACATCAGTGCTATTTTTCACCTTTCAGTAGCCAGTGTGGTCTGCTCCCCTTCCCTTCTTCCAGCCCCCAGTGCTGGGGATCACACTCAAGGCTTTGTCCAAGTTAGGCAAGTGTTCAGTCACCACATCCACCCAACCCCGGAGCAGCCTTCCTAAAGCACAGAACTTGCCAGGTTCTCTGTCTTGCTCTGGATCTTTTTCTGGCTCCCAATCAGCTAAAACGTCGTCTCTTCAAGTCCTAACTCCACATCCCTCTCTAGCCTCCATACTCTTTCTTGCCTTCACTTCTCACCTTCTCTCCATGTTCTAACCACACCAAAAAGACATTTCTCTGCAGCGGCCTGGAGGTCGACCAGATGTCCTCGCCCTTCTGCTAGCACCCTGCACCTTTCCTGTACTGTACTAACCATTGTCTTGCCAGAAGTTTACTGAGAACAGAACTGGGCCTGAACTGTGTGTGCACAGAGTAACACCCTAAATGGTTTATGAAGAATGGCCAAGAGAACTCATCATCATTGTTGGCAGCACACAAAACCAGAGAGAATAAACCGGTCCTCTGCGCTGTGCTAACCTGATCTGTATACCTTTTTCTGGGCCTCTGTTTTTCTTCACCCAACAAATGGGAGCATCCATCCCTGAATCCTTTCCAGTTCAAAGGACCTGCTCTGCCAGCCTCTGGGGACCCTGGAAGTTCTCTAGGAATCAATGGAGGTTGAAATGTGTTAGGACTGCTGCACATTTGCATCCATACACACAGAGACAGCTATCTTTTGGTTACTTAAAAAAAACTCTTCATTTAGAGATTGAAGAGCTCCCCCTCTCCTGCCATGAAAGGTCAGTGGTATCTTCTTAAGAGTCCAGAACAGAACAGATACAGTGTTTATTTCAAGGCGGTGGGGGGGGGGGTCCAAAGGTGCTGGAGAGATGGGTACATGAAGCCTGAAAGGCCAGCTCTTTAATCCATCAAGATTGTACTGATCTTCCCAGACCACAGTCACCAAGCAAAAATTGGTTTAGTCATCATGAGGAAAATGGGTTATGTGACTGCTGTACTTTATACTGCATAGTGACTCCAAATGAAAGCGATGCTAATAAATGACCCAATCCGAGAAGAAAGAGAAGGGACAATTTTCTCACTGAAAAGAGCGTAAGGAAACTTAGTCAGTGTTACACACTGTTCATCCTGAAATTCTGCTGCTGTGTTGAGCTTTAAAAGGAAGCCTCAAACCAAGTGATTGCTCCAATTAAGGTTCTTGTGAGGAAGAGGGTTTTGCAGTTCAAAGTCCTGCTAATAACTGGTGGTCATATTAAAGTGAGCCATCAGTTGCTGACCTATTAAGATGTTGTATACCTCGTGGGCAGAGTAAAGCCTATGCTACTGTAACCTTTTACATGCATCTGTTTGTTCTTCAGTTTGAGGGAAGCTATCATGAAAGTGAATACGCGCGTGCGCGCACGCGCGCACACACACACACACACACACACACACACACACACACTTCCCCTGTATAAAATCTAAGTACATACAACCATTGCTATTTTTGTTTCTGTGGTTCTTTCCCTTCTGTAAAAATCTATTTTTTTTCTTAAAAAGAAATATTTAAAGAATCTGTTATTATTTTAATTTAATTAACCCATTTTTGTTTTGCTTTTTTGACACAAGATCCATTTACCTCTGCCTCCCAAGTGGTGGGATTCAAGGCATGTACCGTAACACTTGGCCTGTTTTATTATTTTAAAGTGTGTGTGTGTGTGTGTGTGTGTGTGTGTGTGTGTGTGTGTGTGTGTGTGCGTGTGCACACGCATGGTATATATTTTTCTGGAGACAGGGTTTTCTGTGTAATAGCCCTGGTTGTCCTAGAACTCACTCTGTATACAAGGATGGCCTTGAACTCACGGAGATCCACCTGCCTCTGCCTCCCGAGTGCTGGGATCAGGTGTGTACTACCTGATAGAGGAAGTGGCTCTACAGCAGGTGTCAGGAGTCGACGCCTGGCCTGAGAAGCAGCACGCCAGCTTTAGGAGTGGAGGTGACAATGAAGAGCGACTAGGAAAAAAGTAGATGAGGATGGAATGAAAGTGAAAGTGAGCTTCTGCTCCAGATCTTACCAGTGTTCAGTGTGTTCCGTGGAGAAAAATGGACCTTTATCACCCATAGCAGGAGACTCCACGGTCATCTCCACAGGGAGCCACTGGAGGGTCCTCCTGACATTCATGGACCCAGAACTCTATCAGGAGGTGGGGTCGCCAGTCCTTGGGTCTTACAGGTCGACATGGAAAAGCTGAGTCAAGCATAGTGGCACACTCCTGCAGTCTCAGCATGAGATGGGCGGGGGAGGGTAAGGAGTCAAGGCCAGCTTTGGCTACAGGTCAAGTTCATGTAGCCCGGGCTTCATGAGACTCTGCCTCAGAAAAAGAAGAAGAGGACGAGATGGAAGAAGAGGAGGAAAAGGAGATGGAAGAGGAGAAAGAGGAAGAGGAAGATGAGTGAGTGAGTAGGAAGGAAAGGAAATGCTGAATAACCCAAAAGGGAGCAGGGAATTGGTTTTCAACTATGAGTGGTGATTGGCAAACCACAACAGAACTTCTTTTCCATGCACTGACCCAGCTAGGACTCACAAATGGTAAAATACTGGGATTGTACCTTAGAACAAACCCAAGAGAAGGCCCTCCTTGGTTAAGGTGGTGCCCAGGGACAGAGTGTTTTGCTTTGAAGGGTCTCTTTAACGCTGTGTCCCATCCAAGTCCAACAGACAACATCTCTCAGTGGGCAGCGGTAACTTCCTGTCAGATGACACTGAAAGCCAGGGGAACACACAGGCAGTGAGAGCTTTCACCGACTAGATACGGTGCTTTCTGGCTGCAGAGGCGGCCACAGCCTAACTGCAGAACCACCTGTTTAAAGTGAGAGGAAAGGCTGCTCTTTTAAGTCCTTTCTAGTTTGGGGTTGGGGTGATGGCTCAGGGTTAAGAGCACTGTCCACTCTTCCAGAGGACCTGGGTTCCAGTGCTAGTACCTACATGGTGAGTCACATGTTACTCCAGTTCCAGGGGATATGATTCCCTCTTCAGACCTCTGCAGGCACCAGGAACACATGTGGTGCCAAGACATAATACACACAGGCAATACAGTCACACACATACCAGAAAGGTGGTGGTGGGGGAGTCACCGGTTTGTATAAAAGTTGTTTTAAGTTCTCGGTACTTCCTGTTGTCACGTAGCAAATAACCTACTGAACAGTCCGTATCTGTGACAAGGCGTGAGGACGGAGGGGAAGGCCACGCCGGAGATGGAGGCTGCTGATATCTTAGCACAGGAGCTACTGAAGTGAGTTCACGCTTTGCATTTTTATCATCCATATATGCCATTCCCTATTTAAAAGGAAGAAGAAGGAAGGAAGGAAGAGAGGGAGAAAGAGAAAGAGAGAGAGAGAGAGAGAGAGAGAGAGAGAGAGAGAGAGAGAGAGAGAAGCAGAGAGAGAACCCTGAAGAGAGTCCTGCTTGGGGACGCTGAGGCTAACAGTTCTGTGCCCTCTACCTTCCTTCTTCCTTTCACACCTGAAGAGTTCAGAAGATGCGCAGGAATGCAGAACATTTCAAGCAGCTGTAAGAATCTCCATTCTTGGTCATTCCTAAGCAGTGGCCTGCTGGGGATGTGTGTTAAGGAGCCTTCATCAGCATTTTCAAAATTGAACCCTCCAACTCCCACTGGCGTTGACTTCTTAGTTTGGTGTCTGTCACTGTGATAAACACCGGGGCAAAAATGAACCGGGAAGCATTGATTTGTCCTTCCAGTCCCACTCCATCCTTGAGGGAAGCCAAGGTAGGCACTCAAGGAGGGAGCCTGAAGCAGAGAGCGGAAAGAAAGGCTGCTTGCTGGCCATGTAGATCTCAGCCAGCACTCTCAGACAGGCCTGGGCCAACTGCCCAGGGTGGCACCACTCACAGGGTGCAGGGCCCTCCCACATCAATCAGCAATCAAAAATTGCCCCTACTGACATGTCCACATAGCATCTGATTGAGGCAATTCCTCAATAGAGGTTCCCTTTTCTCAGGCGTATCAACTGCAAGCCAAGACTGCGTCTCAGGGTTCTGTACGCAAGTCATCAGAAAAATAAGCACTGCAAAGTGCAGAGAGAAGATGGACCCTGGACTGGACGGAGATGGAGGTGGTTGGAGGTGGGGGACGCTCTTACCGTAACAAATGCAGAGCCCTGCAGGCTCCACCCAGTTCTTCAGACCTGCACACTCATTGGCCTATGCTTGGAGGTACAAACTATGCCAGCTGAAGATAAATGCGATAAGAGCCTCGAAAGCAGGAACTGAGTTGGCCTTATTTTACTGCTGAATATTCCTATGACCTAAGGCCCAATGCAGCACTCGGGAAATAGACGGTGCTTAGGAAACACTGTGGCTCAATGACTGATTATTTCATAAATTGTGTGCTATGTCAAAAGGTGTCTTATCGGCATGGCCTATGCTGAAGACAGTAATTGTACATAAAAACTTTCTTTTTAATGTCTTTTTGTACATAGTTCATGCTGAACAAGAGATGTACCACAGAGGCACATACCCAGCCAAACAATTCTATGTTGTATTTGCTCATGATTTTTCATGCAATAGTTAACATTTTAGAGCATACGTTAGATATATAACAACTTTCGTGACAATGCTGGTTCTATTTATCCAAAGATGACTTCATGGGTTATTTTCTTTGTTCCTCGAGCTTTGAGGGCGGGGAGCCAGTGGAGACCGACAACCTGGGCTCTCTCTCTGTATCCATTCACAGCAGCTACCAGAGGCTGCGTCTCTGAGGGTGACTAAACTAGGCACCGAAAGGGTTCCGTACCAGATAGTAAGCCTCTCCACCGACGCAGCAAATCAAACTGAATTGAGAATTAAAAGTCCAGGTTTAATGAGTAAAATGCTCCCAGATGATTTTATTGGCCCCCAGAGAGGAAACAGGAAAAGAGAACAAAAACCACATGGCCACTCTCTAGGGGGCAGTTTATGGTCTTGAGCATCTCCAGCGGAGGAGCGCCATTTGGTGCACTTTTCTGAAATGCGGCCGGGTTAGGGGGGTGGTAGTGGAGGAGGGGGAGCTAAGGTGAGCAGGTGAGCTCCCACCTGAACAGGCACAGCAGAACATATTTAGGACTCATTTTGTTGCCTTTTTTCCTCTTTTGGCGAGTTGTGTCTGGTTCTACCAAAGGTCTCTCAGCTATCCAGCCTCCAGCTCCTTGTCATCCAGCAAGTGTCGGACATTAGACCAGTCGTTGGTGACCATTCCAACAAGTTCCGTGCCACCATTGTCCCAGCACATCTTGTAGGCAAGACAGTGTTGTGTGATGTTTTACTCTTTGACTTTTTGAGGGGGCCACCACCCAGCTCCCAAATAAATCACACACAGAGATTTATTCTTAGTTAGGAATGCCCAGTCTTGGCTTGCTTGGCTTGTTTCTTGTCAGTTTTTCTTAGCTTAAATTATCCCAACTACCTTTTGCCTCTGGGCTTTTTCCTTTTCTTACTTCTGTATGTCTTACTTTCATTCATTCTCCATGGCTGGCTGGGTGGCTGGCGCCTAGCGCACTCCTCTCCTTCCTCTTTTCTCTTTCTAGTTATACTCTGTACCTGCCAGCCCTGCCTATCCTTGATCCTCCCTTGCTATTGGTCATTCAGTTCTTTGTCAGACCATCAGGTGTTTTAGACAGGCAAAGAATCACAGCTTCACAGGGCTAAATGCAACATAGACAAAAGTCACACACCTTAATATTCCCCAACAGATCGTAGGTTGAAAGTTTTCTGGCTGGGTTGTCCCAGTCCCACCACTGATTGGTTACAGAAGACAGACAGTTCAGGCTCCGCATCCTCCATTTCTAGGAGTCCTCACTAGGGTCACGATCATAGATTCTAGGGCGATTCCACTGCACTAGGTTTCCACATCACCTACCAAGCGCCCTCCCCCGTTTCCAGTCATTTCTCCTGACACTCTCCCTCCACCCCATCCCTACACCTGATCTCTCCTATTTCCACCCCCACCTGCAAAATCTATTATTTCCTCTTCCAAGGGAGATCCATGCGTCTCCCCTAAAGACCTGTCTGTGCCCATGGATTATAGCATGATTATCCTTTATTTTACAGCTAATATTCACTTACAGGTGAGTACATACCATGTATGTCTTTCTGGTTCTGGATTACATCACTCAGATTTTTTCTCTAGTTCCAACCGCTATCCTGCAAATTTCTTATCATATTTGTAACTTTTGAGTAATACTCCCTGTGTAAATGTACCACAGTTTCTTCATCCATTCTTAGCCAAGCAGGAAAAGTGAGTATCCACAGTAGATACACTACTGAGAAGTTTCAGGAGAGCAAATATAAAGAGGACATAAAATGAGGGATAAACCACCAGAAAATGAAAATCCAACTCATATAAGATTTACCATCAGTAATAGTGAGGGACCAGCAGATAGAGAATAATTTCTGCAGAGTCCTGTATTTCTAGATTTGAATACAACATTCTTGTATAAACTCAAGTGAAATAAAATAGTAAAATAGAGCAAATCAAACAATCAAACTTCTCCATGGACTATTCTGAGAAAATTATCTGAGGCTAAGATTTTTTTTTTAAAAAAAGACAATGAACAAATGAGAAAACCATAGGATCCGAGTGAGCTTTTAGGTGGTGCAATGGCACTTACTTGTAATCCCAGCACTCGGGAAGAGGGAGGAGTGTTGGAGTCACTAATTTGGGTTCACTCCACCTTCACCAAAGATCAGAGAGTTCAGGCCTGATAGGAAGTTTGACTCAAGGCATGGCTACTACTAACAGGATGTTTTGACCTAGGATAGTTACTTGATGTTCTGAGTATTAAGAAGGTGATTACTTTGTCCCTTGCATCTTGGTAAAGAAACCCTCGTTGGGCTAGGGTTTATAAAGCCTGTGAGAAACAAAGGCAGGCAGGCTCAGGGTTTACTGGGTTGCCCTCTGACTCTTCCTGTGTCTCTGTGTCTTTTGTGTCTAATTCACACCTTCCCTACCATGGAACATACAAACCTGCTGAGGCTGGACCCTGACAAAGGAGCCAGTCTGGCCTAAACAGTCAAACTTTGTCTCAGAAACCAAACAAAAATCTTATGAAATTCATTAATTCCACAATTACTGTGCATTGAAGCCACATTGCATCAGAAGGCTGGAAGACTCTGGAATACATGTATGTATGTATGTATGTGTGTATGTATGTATGTATGTATGTATGTATGTATCTATCTATCTATCTATCAATCTATCTAGGAAGATTGTGTGCCATAAGTAGAATGGTTGAAGGCTGGGTAAATTTGGAGATAAGCTAAGTACTTATTTTTGTGTGCATAATTAGAAACTCAAGGGAAAAGAGCACAGCTATAAAATAAAAACAAAGTATGATAAAAAAAAACTTAACCATGGCAAGATTTTGCAGAATTAATGGAATTTAAAAGAAATGAACCATTTGTCATTTTCCCTTGCCACTGAAAGTGGCACAGCCCTTGTGATAATAAATTTATAGACTGTAAATGATCTGAGCATAGTGAGGGTTCTCTCTGGAGTAAGGAAAATGTTCTAATAGATTACAGACTTGGTTTGCAGAACTCCAAACACACTACAAATGACAGAATTACATATTTCAAGTAGGTCCATGTCATTACAATAAAGCTTTCTTCATTTTTAAAAAAAGCAATGCAAATAAAAACTATGAGAGAGAAATGTAGGGGGTGGTGAGGAAATGAGGATGCCCTGTGTATGTGCCCAAGAGTACAGAGATAACAAACCTGATATTGTTTCAGGAAAGCTTAAGTGTGTAGAGAACTGGCCTGGGGGTGGAGTTCATGGCGGAATGCTGGCCTGGTACACACAAGACCCTGATTTTGATCCCCAAATCCCCCACCCTAGAAAGAAAAAGGAACTAAAGGAGCCAATAAAAATACTTTTCAAGAATACCTCAGTAAACATTCTAAGCAAGGGAGTGGAGAGTACTATTAATGAGCTCAATCTTTATGCTTTTTTGTTGTTCATGCTACAGTTAAAGCATAATATCCAAAGTTGGTAAAAATCAGAAGCATAAAAAGTAAAAAAGAAGGCAGGTGTGGTGACGTGTCTTCAATCCCAGCACTTGGGAGGGAGAGGCAGGCAGATCTCTGAGTCTGAGGTGATGGTCTACAGAGTGAGTTTCAGGAGAGCTGGAACTAACTACACAGAGAGATCCTATCTCAAAAAAAAAACCAAACCAACCAAACAAAGCAAAACAAACAAAACCCAAAACAACAAACTAAAGAAAAGTAAAGCTACCAGGTATGGAGGCACATATCTTTAACCCCAGCATAGGAGGGAGGGGCAGAGGCAGGTAGATTTCTTGTGTTCTCTTGTGTTTGAGGCCAGCCTGGGCTACAGAGTGAGTTTCAGACCAGTCAGGGATACACAATGAGAATCAGACCAAAAAACCAAACCAAACCAAACAAACAAAAAACAACAACTAGAGAGAGATGGTGTTAAATCATTTAAAGTTCTGGATGTGTAGCCTTGTAGGCAATGAGAGTGGGAGTGAGGAAGGTGGAGACATTTCATTACCACCTTTCATACTATTTCTCCTTCCTCACATGGGTCTAGAGTTCTTTAGTGAAAGAAAGCAAAGACAACAATACAGATAGCAAAGATACAATTAAGAAATAAAAAGAAAGTATTTATGTGGCTCCAACAAGATGCTATCATGTATGAAAATATATTTCATGTTTTCAATCCTCAGTTGAGGTCTTAGAAAATACAAATGACACGGGGGTGTGGGGGTGTGGGTAGTGGCGATTGCCTTTAATCCCAGAGGCAGCGGCAGGTGGATCTTTGTGAGTTAGAGGCCAGCTTGGTCTACAGGAGCTAGTTCCAGGACAGCTAGGACTAGGACACAGAGAAACCTTGTCTCAAAAAACAAAACAAAACAAACAAACAAAACCCAAAATACAAGTACGTGACATTATAAATTTGCAAAGTACGTCTCTATATAAAGCCTTTAATACTGCCACCTTGTGGTGGCAAAATAACTATGAAGGAAAACCCTTGCATTATCCAAAATTTAAAATCTTTATGCTGTGTAGTAATGCATGCCTATTATCACAGCAGTAGGGAGGCAGGAAAAGGTGGATGGTTTCAGGTTAGAGGCCGGCGTGGTGTACATAATGCATTTCAGGCCAATGTAGAGACTCTGTCTTAAAAAATCAAAACCCAATAAAAGATTTAATAGTCCCTGTCTTCACAATTCTTTTTTTTAAATATTTATTTATTTATTATGTATACAATATTCTGTCTGTGTATATGTCTGCAGGCCAGAAGAGGGCACCAGACCTCATTACAGATGGTTGTGAGCCACCATGTGGTTGCTGGGAATTGAACTCAGGACCTTTGGAAGAGCAGGCAATGCTCTTAACCACTGAGCCATCTCTCCAGCCCCCTCTTCTTAAACATCTATGTAAAACTGACCTATTCATTACATTTCTCTAAAAGCTGTTTAACTTGTTTAACTTTAAATCCTATTTCTGTTCACACATACACACCCCCTCCCAATATCAAGACTAGGCAAGTGATCTACCATTGAGCTACCCTTCAGTTCCCAACAGCAGCATTTTAATAATAAAAGTATAAATCATGTTGTAATTGCAACACATGATGGGGCAGGTCTGAAGCCAGCTTCGGATATCTGGTGAAGCCTTGTCTCAAAAAACAAAAAAGTAACAGTATGGGGGCTGGGGAGATGGCTCAGTGGTTAAGAGCACTGTCTGCTCTTCCAGAGGACCCGGGTTCAATTCCCAGCAACCACATGGCAGCTCACAACTGTCTGTAATTCTAGCTCCAGGAGACCCAACACTCACGGCAAAACACCAATGTATGTAAAATATAAATAAATTTTTTTTTAAAAAGTAACAGTACAATTAATTTCTCACTTTTCAGATGTAGTTCTGTGAATTTTACAAGAAAATAGTTGTGAAAATGTAACAATTAAAACTTACTTATCCATTCTCCCTGGAGGTCTATAGGGCCCCTACAGTCATCTGCTTCTGCTTTTCTGCTGCATGGAAACCACTGCATCTGGAAAGATGACTTTCCAGATCATCTATTACAGTGTGACATATAAGTAGCACAATGTGATGCTTTGGGCCCGGCAGCCTCCACTCAGCATAACCTTTCTTGAGATGTACTCATGTGTATCCCTTCTTCTTACAGGAGAGTGCTAGTCCATTATGTCGATGTGCCAACTGAATGAACTGCCTTCAGCTAGACCAACTGAAGTAACAGAACTGCAAGTATTCCAGCACTGTCTTTTTTGTTTTTTTCTTTTTACTGTGTATACAGCGTTCTGCTTACATGTAAGCCTGCGTGCCAGAAGAGGGTGTCAAGGTTGGGCACCAGGCATTTTATGTGGATAGTCTTAAATACTCTTGAGCATATTATCTAGGAGTGAGGTTGCTTGATTGCAAGGTGAAGTGCACATATAATTTCCTAAGAAACTGCAATACTACTTTAAAAACAAGTGGAATGTAGTATTCTATCAGGCATCCTTAGCAGCAGCAAGCTATTTTAATGGCAGGAGTATCTAAACATTTTTTTTTTTTTACGTATTTCTTGTGATTAAAGATGTTGGACATCGCAGGGAGGTGGTGGTGGTGCGCGCCTCTAATTCCAGCACTCATGAGGAGGCATAGGCAGGCAGATCTCAGTGAGTTTGAGGTCAGCCTGGTTTACAAAGCAAGTTCCAGGACAACCAGGGCTGCTACACAGAGAGACCCTGTCTTGAAAAACAAACAAACAAACAAACAAACAAAAACCAAAAAAAACCCCACCAAAAAATAAAAGAGGAACATCAGCTACAATACACGAAATATGTATTTTCTGCTCACATCTTTCATGAGGAGTCTATGCGGTGTTGGTTATTTTAAATTGGTTTTCTAGTTGAGTGTATACATTGTGATTTCACTGATTTCCTGCTTCATTTAAAATTTTGTCTGCCTTAATTTGGAAAATGAAGTTAGTCCTTGGACAAAGTCTGTAAATACCTTCATTACTTCTCTATGACATCCACAAGAAATGTTTTTTTTGTGGTTTTTTTTTTTTTTATTTTTTTTGCAACTGCTCTGTACGAGAGAGCGTGGCCTGAAAGAACAGATGATCCCCAGGGCCACTTGGTTGTGACAGCTGGAGCTCCCAAGTGTCATTCAAACAGTCCTGTACATGTCACTTTAAAGCAAGGATAAAGCTTAACACGGAGCCAGCTTAGGAAGTGTTGATACAGTGTCAAAGTAGGACAAACTGGATTTGGAGCCTTGAGACAAAACTTGTTGACACCCTCCCCGCCCCCCATATTGTAGGTTATTCTACTTCACCATCTCCACTTCATACTGCCATACTTGGGACCTTTATGACCAACCGCTCTCAAAGTTTCCTCTCTAGGGTTCTTGTCTCAATAGTGCCCTACAACCAAGATGACAGATTTAAAAAACCAAATCGACATCCCTTCATTTAAAACTCCCAAAGGACCACGTATTCCTCAGCCTAGGTCCGTCCGACTGTTCCTGCTGTTGGCTTTTAGGCTCACTTCTGAGTCCTCTGCTTCCTCCTAACTCTTCCACTTCATGTCTGGGCTAACTATCCAACCTCTCCTCTCCATGTATTAGTTCATTAGAGTATGTGTAGGGATGGAGGTTTGGCTAAGTGGTAGAGCATTTGTTAGCAGGTAGAAGGCCCTGGTTTGCTTTGCAACCCTAATGAAGACTGAAAAACAAAAATCAAAGAATGTTTTGTGCTCCTGGCAATAGCCTACACTCTTCCTATTATCAGCAATATCACCACCACCCCCTGCCGAGACAGTCTCATGTAGCCTTGGCTGTCCTGGAACTCACCATGTAGACCAGATTGGTCTGGAACTGAAGAGATCTGTTTGCCTCTGCCTCTAAAGTGCTGGAATAAAGGGACGTATACTCAAATCGAAGAAATTCTGCATGACTCAATTCCTATTTTTGGTAGAGGGTCCTGAATCCAGGACCTTGTGCATATTAAGCAGTGCTCTATTACTGAAGTACAACTATATTATGTACTTCTTTTTCTGTTTTACAAAAAGTGGAGGGCAGAGGCTGGCTATAATAGAGCACACCTGTAATCCTAGCACTTGGGAGGTGGACGAAGGTTCTCAATTTGGGATCATTCTTAGTCACAAAACAAATCCTCATCTATGAAAAGAAAATCCTCATCCTGAAACAGGAGCAGTGTGTTTAAGTGGCTGCAGAGGCAGAGGCAGTCTTGCTGAATATTGTGCACTGCCACCCAGGCAAACTTGTAATTTTGTGATGTGCTCAATCAGCATTCCATCATTAATCAGTTTCATACTATACCAACTACCCTCCATTATGATTTGGGTTCTTTGTGCCAAATGTATTATAACGGAAAATTAAAAGAACACTTTAAAAAACTGAACTGTGCCATTAGTTTTAGAACACACAAAGTTGCCTGTTTCATAGCATAGAAACTGGTATTTGTAAAACACACAAGGATCCATTTCCATATCCTGTGAATGCCAGACATCCAGACTGGACATGAAGAAAAGCAAACAAGCAGTCACCTACTAAGGGATAATGTCTTTTTCCTTCCTAGACTGTAGATGTAGTGAGGCAAAAATTAAAAATTCCAAGTTGAAAAGACTTTTAGGTAGTCATGTGAGAAGTTGCATCAATGTCTTTTTCCTTCCTAGACTGTAGATGTAGTGAGGCAAAAATTAAAAATTCCAAGTTGAAAAGACTTTTAGGTAGTCATGTGAGAAGTTGCATCATTATCACACACTTTTATTGAGTGCCCATAGAATTCCCGGCACGTTCATGGTGTTTACATAGCTTTGCTGATACGCTGACCTTGCCCTTAAGGAGCTTACAATCTAGCGGGAGAAAGACGAGAAACGCAGGTGTGAAAGCAATGAGTGAACAGACACTACAGACTGAAAATTCACCATCAACATAAAACACATATTGCAAAATGAGTTAATGGGGGATGGCAAAGATGGTGGATAGCCTTGGTTATATTCCTGACTTCCTGAAGGACATAGATTTAAAATAGGCAAGAGACAAGAGTGAAGTTAAAACACCCAGGATACAAATGAGGTAAGTTCTCCCTTCCTCCCTGTACTTGGGGCACAAGGACTACAGGGGTAGTGGTAATGGGGAGACAGTTTGCAGGACTCTTAGCACCTCTAACCACAGTGGAGCTGGATGACAACAAAGCTACCATGTAGACGACAATCCTAAACTGGTTCAAAGGAGAATAAAAAAGTTTTTCTGCATCAGTTCTATTACATATATAATGCTTCAGGTTAAATGTTTAAGTTGGCTAGAGATGCCACCATGTTAAAGACCAGTAGGCCAGTTATGAAAATACAGATGTGGCAGAGTTACATAGGTGGTGTAGCTCCAATACTGGAAGTTAGTGGATTTGTTGAAAACTTCACCTGTTTATGAAGAAAGTACATTGGCAAATCAAAACGGAAACAGCTAGAGGTAGAAGCTATTCAGAATAACCTGACGGCTATGTTTCATGTAGAACTGAACAAAGGCAAAACCCTTAACACTGTAAGAGATGTTATCTAGTACATCCCCACTGACTGTGAGTTAAATTATGGGAACTTTCCATTATTCTTTGGAAAAAGACTCTTTTAGTCAAGTTGGAGAGTTAGATAGTATTACTCTATCCCCAAACAGTAAAAAGGCAGGCTTGGGATGTAGCTCAGCGGTGTTCAGCATGCTCAACACACATACACCCAAGCACACACACAATAAAATGGCAGCTGTATACTAATGAGAAAGGGCTCAGCAGGATGGAGAGGCACTGAGGAAACTATCTGGAAGGCAAGTCACTACAGGCTGATTCCACCATAAAGTCATGGAGATTATTAGATACTCTTAGCAGCTGTTTCAAATTACGAGTAAAAACAGACTGGAAGAATCTTTGGGTAAAATTAGCAACTATAGTCAAAGAGTTCATTAGCTACAGATATTGTGTCCTCCTAAGTCTTTTATCCATTCAAAGGTGACAACTTAATCCAGTGGTATTTATTGGTGGGGCATTTGGTATGTGGTAAGATTAGACAAGGTCATTATTAGAGCCTCCAAGATGACATGTTTGTGGGCCAAGAAGAAACCCAGCAAAAGGACATATATATTCATATAAGCGCCCCACTTCCTGTCATGTGATTACCAGAGGACAGCAAACACTACATTCAGCCCCTTGGACCCAAGTGAATGTCTTTAAAACTTACCCAGCCCGACGTATTCAATTATTAAGAGAAAATAAAAACTACACTAACACAGCTATCCAGATTAGAAGTCAAACACGGTTAGGGAAAATAAGGATACAGGCTTTAAGAGGCTTTTTTTTTTTTTGAGTGTGTGGGTATATACATGGAGGTCAGAGGCCAACTTTTGAGTCAGTTTTCTCCTTCCACCAAGTGAGTTCAGAGATCAAATTTAGGTCATCAGGCTTGGAGTTAAGTACCTTTACCCTGTGAGCCATATTACCAGGCCCAAAATCGCTTTGCAGAAGAACCAAGAATTTAAAGAGTTAAGTAAGTTGGGGTGGGCAGCATACTTTCAGATATAAGGGAGATGAAATCTGTGGAGAAAAGGCAAGAAACAGAGCAGAGGGAATCAGCAACAGGGCCTGCTGAAGCCCCGTGGTGGGAGGCACTTTCCTGTGTACTCAGCTGGTCTCGCAAAGCAGAAGCTATTATGCCAGAAAAAAAAAAAAAGGCAACTTGATACAGACATCGGGAGCAAATTTTCTGTTATTTTAAAGGCCCTGTTATTTTTTTTTATAACTATTCAAGTTTAATGAAATTTCTAGGTTAAGTCTCCAGGGGAAAACTTGCTAATTCTATTTTTCCCATGACTAATAATAATTAAAAAAAAGTTCAGTAGACAACTACTTCTGATCACAGTGCTCGGCTTTAAAGCATTCATCTCCCCACCCCCATTTATTTTGGGTTTTTTTGAGGCAGGGTTTCTCTGTAGCTTTGGAACCTATCCTGGAACTCCCTCTGTAGACCAGGCTGGCCTCGAACTCACGGAGATCCGCCTGCCTCTGCCTCGCGAGTGCTGGGATTAAAGGGGTGCGCCATCACGGCACAGCTACAGCATTCTTTATTAACGAGTTAATGCGCACTACACAGGAAAACGCAGTGGCATGTGCCTGTAAGCTCAGCTTCCACGAAGGCTGAGGCAGGAAGATGGTTATGAGCAGAGAAAGGAGATAGAGACCTGTCTCAGCAACACAGTAAGAGCTCGTTTTTTGAAAAGGGTTGCATTACTGCCACCAACGTGCACTGTGATTTACACACCTGTGCAACATTTACCTATGCATTTTAAATAAAGCACACATATGAACACTCGTGTAAACACACACACACACAATCTTTCTCTCGTACATATATTTGCAGTGCTAGGATAATATCCAAGGTTCCTCACATTCCAGGCAAGTGTCATAAAACTGAACTGAACCCCCAGCCCTAAAAAGAGCATGTTTTAGTAATGGGTTATTTAAGAAGCTTAACATTAAAGTGTTCAAATTTTTAGGCATGGATTTGCTAGTAAAGTATTTGGATAATACTGAATAGCTATCTGGATTTTCTAATATTAAATTATTAGGTGACATTTAATAAATCTTGCCAATAAGAAACCAAGTAAAAAAGGTGTAAGAGCACACAAACATTCAGGCTTCTAATATTATTCTGTAATTTAGGAATTCCTACTAATTCCAATATTACTCCATGTAAATTGCATGTATATGTACTTTGAGGGTAAACTAAACTAGAAGTTTTGATGGGTTCTTACAGGTAATCTTATTGAGACTCTTAGCTTGTACTGTGTGGGAGAAATCACTTTATAGTTCCGTGACATGTAGAAAGTACAATGGCCCCCAACACTATCTGGCACACGTACACACTCTGTACAGCACCTTCCTGCTAGAGGATAGGACCTGCCAATCTAACAGACGATTCCTCTTGGAATGGACCAGAATGCACCAAATGGGAAAGGATTTTGCAACTGTAATAAATGTACCTATTTAGTTTGGTCTGAAGTTTAATCAAAGGGAACTTACCCTGGGGTGTGAGGGACCTGACCTTATCGAGCCAGCTCTTTAAAAGAGGGCCTCCCCTGAGATCCCAAAGTTTCCTGGTAGTCTTGAAGAAGCAAGCGGCCAGGAAAGGATTGTGTTGCAGGAGCGCAGAGAGCAAGAGCCCCCACTTCAGATGAAACTGTAGCCTTGTCAGGCCCTGAGTAGAGGGTCAAACTCTAACTAGATTCCTGACTACAGAAACTGTGAAACAACAAACACGTCATGTTCTAGGGCAACAAACTTGAGGTAATTAGTTATTAGTCTTAAAAGACAAAACTTCATTTATTTCTAACTTTTTGTTGAAGCTGAACAACAGAGAATTGGAAAAGAGTGTTCCGTGAGTTATACTGATGTTACAACAAACGCACCATCACCCTATGAAGTGTAGTCAAGGTAAACCTAACTAGACCCTCCCACCTACATTTTAATGAAGTGTAGATAGTTCCAAATATAGAAACGTTCTAGGTTTGGCCTAGCACAATGTGGAAAATACCAGTTCCACCATACCACATGGCTACTGATGCCTTTCAAAATTACAAAATGAAACATAGATGAAATTGAGGCAGGGTTTCTCTGTGTAGTCTTGACTATCTTGAACTCATTCTTTATACCAGGTTGGCCTCTAGAGATCCTCCACCTGCCTCTGCTGGGATTAGCGGCATGCACCACCATGGTATGATGAACAGTATTAAAGTATATTTTAGACTAGGTCTACTCACACATCTTAACACAGTATTTTTATTTTTGTAGCACTTGAAAAGGGCTTGGGGTTAAACATGGCAGTTTAAGAACATGAAATATAATAACAGTTAGCTTATTAGACTTATTACTCTATTTCCCCCTTATCAGATATAATGGTTTTTGTTAAAATTCAATCAGTTTCCTAGGTCACTGAAGAATTTTTTAAAAAGTTGTGTTATTTGGGACACATTTTAGATATAGAAAAGCACACCTTAGAATTATAGAAAAAAAATCAATGTCCCATAGTGATCATAGTTAGAAACAAGTATTTAGACATTCAGGTAGCCCTTAGAGATGTGAATATTGTTCCCACACATTTTGTTTTAATTCCTGAAGCAGGATCTCATGACAATACAACCAAGGCTGTATTTGAACGAGGTGACTCTCCTGCCTCAGCTTTCTGAGAGCTGGGATCACAGGCATGACACCATGCTGAGCTACCTGCCAGAATACTTTATATACAGGTACCTATTACAAGCTCAGTGATTACTGTTTAATTAAAAAATAGTAATTATATAAGGGAGTACATGCTCACCTTCCCAGAATTCACACTTTATGCAAAAAATAGGCTTTGTATGCAATCTATCATTTGGAGCCACATGTTGGCTATGACAGTATTTAAAATATAGCTCAAGCTGTTTCTTAATCCCATTGACTTGGGAAAGTGAAGGAAGGTCAAAACCTTGGTGTCAGCTGGGAAAGGTGCAAGTGTAGACGGCGTCAACTGAACAAACTCTGTGGACGGCAATACTAACATGCCAGGACGAAGTTACAGCTTTCATGACGTCTTATGCTGGTTCTAGGAAAAAGGCTTAAGACAGGCAAGAAGCTAACAGAAGCCACTGAGGTATGCTCTAACTTAATATTAGACAGAAAAAGAAATCCACACATCACACACACACCCCATGTAAAACATTGTTTTAAGTTTTAATGTTTATTTCCCCAAGACAGCCTAGCCTGTATTCTACTTGGATAAATTTTACAAGCTAGTTTTCTGCTGCTTCTAGTTTTAAACTTTAACCATGTTTTTGATGACAAGGAATGCTGCAAAAATACTCTAGTTCAACAAAGAGTTATGATCACAAAATAATTTTTATCCATTCTACAGTGTTTCAGAATTACCAGTTGATTTTTAAACACAAAGTAGATATAGATGCTAATGGTGGCTAACCTGGTATGTTTCTTATAGCAAACTGTTGTTCATGCAACACTTGTGCTCAAAGGGGAAGGCACAGGAGTTCCTACAATGAGCCACCTTATAAAGAGTTCCTTTTGTACAAATTAATTTATGACATATTTAATTTAGTGTGCGTAACCTCACAACTGAGGTATTATTCCAATTTATAAAAACCACTTGCATAACTTTTATGCAAGTTTTAAAAATACAAAGTTTTCTCCCTAAAGTGGCTCAAAATAGATTGTTCATGGCTGCCTACATCTAAGATAAAAAGATTCTAAAACAATTCAACAGATTAGGCATATTATTGAAGGTGTTCAAACCATTACTTGATTTGTACATCTACTCAAACCCCTTCATCGGTCTTTATTCAGCAGTACATATGCACCAAATTCCATTTCAGAAGCTTCCATATCATTTTCATAGAAAACAAAATCTGAAAACAAGTTAACATTTCAACACAGCACAGTATTCTAGCACAACTGAAACTTCTCTTCTTTACAGGACTCAACGAAATCTAAAAATGAACTATGCTGTAGATTTACCTCATGCAAAGATCTTTATGTTATCTCTGAAAATGAAAAGAATGGCTTTTAAAGCACATTTTATACTATTATGGCAACTTGTGTGCTGCAACACAGTCTACTGTGAGGGAAATTTATGATTTTTTTCATGCAAAAATCTACACAAATTAGTTTTGATGATATGGAAAGCTTTTCATAGCATCAAACACTCATCTGGTGCAAATGCACAGGGAAACCTTCCTGAAATTTTCTGACTTGAGAAGCAACTAAAAAAGCCATACTAGGTAAATAAAAACTAAATTAAAAAAAGGGGGAGAGGGGGAAGGTAGAAGGAGAATAGAAAACACAGGCTGCAGAGTAAACCAATGTCTGCTGCTAAACCGGTCTTTGTTTTCATGTCCAGTGTACATTAACACTTGTGATCTCACTTTGATGATCTACTAGGTTTGTTATCAGCCCCCTGAAGGCGAATCAAGCTTGCATGCGTCCACATACAGCACCACAACCACACTCTACACAGTCACTCCAGGACTAGGAGTCCAGGGCATGCGTGAAGAGCCCTAGATTGGAAAGATGAACCTGGCTCTCTACCACGGAGCCAGACACTCACTCACCACTGTCCACTCACACTGCTTCTCAGCAAGCCTGGGCTCATTTCCCTTGACTTCCATGGGCATCGCTTTCATGCTTACAAGGCTTGATGACGACAGCACTTCACTTCCCTCCATTGACAGAGGGAGTCAGTGCTCCTTCTCAGGCACCAACACCTGTGACCTGTAGCCCGTTTACTCTCAACCTAAATAAGCATTCACGTCAACCTTTCCTTACATTGCCACTCATTCTCACTCGCACCCACTCGCCACCTTGACCTCATTTGGGCATATTCTGCGATTCCAAATGAAATCTTCACATTTTCTCTCCCGATTTAATGCAGCAGCAGATCCCATGAGCCAAGCTTGATGGATCGAACCTTTTTATATATATGTGTATATATATATATATGTCTCAGTGCTGCATTGTACCTAGCTTCCACAATATCTTTCTAAAACTGGAACCCCTCAGTTGGTACATTGGCAGATGAATTGAAACCAAATGTTCCACCTTGAACTGCCTCTGGAACAAGGCCAGGATCTTCATCAATCTGAAGGAAAAGACAAAAAAAAAAATAATAATGTGATGATTAGCTTTAAAGCACATAAAAACTGAAGAAATAAGAAAATACATGATAGAAACCTTACAGAATAGTAAACTGGAAATGACCTCAGATTCCAAACTGAGAGGGAAAACGGTGGTACTTACTGTAATTTCTCTCATACTTAGGAAAGCAAAGGTACTGGCATTAAATTAAAAAAATGAAAAGTTGGGGGCTGGAGAGATGGCTCAGTGGTTAAGACCACTGCCTGCTCTTCCAAAGATCCTGAGTTCAATTCCTAGCAACCACATGGTGGCTCACAGCCATCTGTAATGAGGTCTGGTGCCCTCTTCTGGCCTGCAGGCATGCATACAGGCGGAACACTACACTTAGTAAATAAATAAATCTTTTTTAAAAAAATGAAGTTTCAGGCACGGTGGCACAGTCTGTGACCTTAGCACTTGGAGGGAAGGCAGAAGGGTTACTGTGCACTTTCTGTCTCATCTACATAGCGAGTTCGAGGACAACCCGTACCACAAAGGAAGAAAGACCCATGGTTCAAAAACCAGAACCAAAACCCTCAAACAAACAAACCTACATTAGCAGAAAGTAAATGTTCTAATTATAGTTTTGGAATATACAAGCTATGTTATTCCTAATTACAAATTGAGACTTCCAAACTTTCAATTTTAAGACATAATTAGCTGGGTGGCAGTGCACGCCTTTAATTTCAGCACTTGGAAGGCAGAGGTAGGTGGATCTCTGAGAGTCTGAGGCCAGTCTGGTCTACACAAAGAGAACCTGCCTACAAAAAAAAAAAATTTACACAGACATGATTAGAGCTATTTATCCTTAAGGAGCATGCTTTGTTTGCATTTTTTTCTGATGTATTTAACTTCATATTTAAATAGGATTTAGTGTGGGCATTTCTCTTTCTATTTGTTTAGATTATCATGTGGGTACTGGGTCTGCTGTAAGAGCAAGTGCTCTTAACTGCTGAGTGAACTCTCTAGCCTGTCTTCCTATACTTGCATATTTATTTATTTACTTGTTTATTGTATGTGTATGTGTGTGTATTTGTCAAATGGTACAGATGTGGAGGTCAGAGTACAACTGGGAGAGTTAGTGCTTTCTTTCCATCATGTAGGCTGATTTGGGGACTGAATTCAGACTGTCAGTCTTGCCCCTATGAGGCTTCTTGCTCGTCCTAGTGAGGACTTTTCTAGTGGCTTATGGTTTTCTCTAATATGTTACTCTTTTTAGTAATGTGAAATGTGTTATGAAACTTAGTTCTTGTTAAAAAAAAAAACCAACAAACTAAACTAAAACACTCCACCTTATGTTATATGTATGGGTATTTAGCTTGAATGTATGTTTGTGAACCACATGTGTGCTTAGCATGGAGTCCAAAAACAGGTGTCAGGCTCCCTAGAACTGGAGTTACAGATGGTTTTGAGTCACTAAGTGGGAGCTCAGAATTGAATCTAGGTCCTCTGCACGAGGAGCTAGTACTTTTAACCCCCTGAGCCATCTCTCCAGCCCCGAAATTTATTTCTTGAAAAGTTGGGAAAAAAATTCACATACTGAGCCAGGCGGTGGTGGCGCACACCTTTAATCCCAGCACTTGGGAGGCAGAGGCAGGCGGATCTCTGTGAGTTCGAGGACAGCCTGGTCTACAAGAACTAGTTCCAGGACAGGCTCCAAAGCCACAGAGAAACCCTGTCTCGAAAAAAAAAAACAAAAAAACAAACAAACAAAAAAATTCACATACTGTGTAGTGGTACATGTCTTAGCCTGAGCACTTGGAAGGCTAAGCAGGGAGACTGCATATAGTTCAAGGACAGCCAGGCACATACAGCAAAACATTTTCTAACAAAACCCAAACAAATAAACAACTCTTTAATTTTAACTACTATTTAGTGGAACTCTAAATATATTTTTATGTACTGCTCCATATATTACATAATGCATTATATTTTGAGAATTTGTTATGTTCATCTTGTCTCTTTACCTTATTTGCTTTTAACCAGCAATAAAAGAAACGACATTTGAAAATACGGACTAAGGGTTTATTGCAGGTTACACTACTATTAGTCATTTTGTTTGCTTGGCCTTTTTTTTGTTGTTTTATTTTTTTTTTTTAAATTTCTTACTTTTCCCCCCAAAATAAGGTTTCTCTATAGCTTCAGGGTCTGTCCTGGAAATAGCTCTTGTAGACCAGGCAGGCCTCAAACTCAGAGATCTGCCTGCATCTGCCTCTTGAGTGTTGGGATTAAAGGCATGTGTCACCACTGCCCAGCTGCTTATTTTTGATTTTTCCTTTTCCTTCCTTCCTTCCTTCCTTCCTTCCTTCCTTCCTTCCTTCCTTCCTTCCTTCCTTCCTTCCTTCCTTCCTCCCTCCCTCCCTCCCTCCCTCCCTCCCTCCCTCCCTCCCTCCCTCCTTCCTTTCTTTCTTTCTGAGACAGGTCTCACGTAGCCCTGGAAGACCTTGAATTCACTATAAAGCCAAAGACAGTCTCTAACTCATGGTCCTTCTCCTGCATTTGCTTCGTAAACAGTGGGTTAGAGTTGAGCACCATCACACTTACTGCCACTGTTTTTTGTTTTGTTTATAGACATGTTATTATTGCCAATTTAAAAGTATGAGAACTTAGCTGGGCAGTGGTGGCATGTGCACTTAATCCCAGCCCATGGGAGGCAGAGGTATGCTGATCTTTGTGAGTTCAAGGCCAGTCTTGTCTACAGAGCAAGTTCTAGGACAACAGGGGCTATAGAGAAACCAAAAAGAAAAACAACAAAACAGCAACAATAGTATGAGCATTAGAAATGAGCTTATCCAGTATAACAAAATTTTTTTGTTATTGAGTTAATATCTTAAAAGGATTTAAAAAATACCAAAATTTGTTTTCAAAAAAAGTGCCATTACTGTCACATCTATGTTAGCTGTATTGCATAAAATTATACACATGTACACATCCTAGTTTTCTGTACTCTTTCATCCACATTGCTTAGCATAGGAAACTATAAACACATGTATAAGTACATCGTCTGAAGAGAAGAACTGGTCAATGATCTCATAGGCCAATTTGTAGATGTCTTCATTTTCATGATTCTGAAGTTGTTCAATTTTCTCCAGTCCTGCAAGAAATTTATGAAGTGAACAATGGTAATTAATGTGCTAGAAATTACAGTAACTTTCAAACACATAATGCAATCTTCCTACTCTAAAATTGCTGGGTTATGTCTTTGGCATCTACTGCATTGATGAGTTCTAACTAAGATTTCATAAAGAATACATTTACTTTAAAAAGACTAACAATCTGAGCAACAGCATGCAAATGTGTAAATTAATAATGTAGCAAATAAGTAAATTATAGCCCCAGCGTTCAAAAAAATAGTGTAAAATTATTTTTTGATTTTTCAAGCATTTGCCCAGCTTTTTCTGAGTTAATATGTATGAAAAAGAAACTGAAGATCCTGGCAATAAATACAATTACTCTATGATACTCACTGAAAACAATCTGGTCAACCAGAGTATCTCAGGGGAAGGAGAACTGACCTTCAGTATGCTCGTTAGATCTTAGGCAGGACTCACTCATCTGCTTCACAGAAGTCATTCTAGGCCTGCTGCAATGAAGAGCAGTTCCTCTCCCCCATGGGGCACTCCTCTACTCACTCCCTGGATAGAGGATGACCATGGGCGCGTGCCACAACTCACTCTCCTCTTGGTGCTTCTTCCATTACAACTTTAGTTACTACATATAGACTAAGGACTTGTAATTTGTTAGCTCCACTACTTCTTAGAATTTCATTAAAATAAAATTCAAATGCCTGCATACTTCTACAGGGACATCTCAAAAATTTCTAAAACTTAAACTATCTGAAAAACAATCATTACTTGGCTCCATGATTTAAACTTTTCATCTGCAATTCTTTCTCAATAATCAACAATATCTTGGGATCTAAGAAAGCTTGCATCCCTTCCCCTCAATCTAATCTGAATACCTCCCATAATCATCCTGGAGTCCTGGTGTCCTTCCCTTGTCTACATTATCACTGCCTTCACTTTTGTGGCCTGTCTACTATGTACTTTGTTAACTGCTTTCTCTACCTCCCGTCTCCAAAGGCCCCATGTGCCAGACATCCATCTGAACATATCCACTTAGATAAATGTACCAAGGGCCTGTCATTCTTTATGGAAAAACTCACTGAAATTTGTAAAACACAGACTCCTTACCAACAGTACGGCAAGTAATGCTCAAAAACTTTAAATTAAAAAATACAAACTTATTTTACTCATTACAATGTCTATCTGGTAAAAAAAAAAATCAAGTGGTAAACAAATTTTCTTATCTGTTTTACTGATTAGTTTAACCTATTCCCTTTGCCCTCTTCCCACTTTGATGGTTACTACACTATTTTTTTGTTCTCTCATGCCAGCAATTTTAATATGCCTATATCTTATTCATTAATGATAGTATTAAATATCTGTTTCTATTGTTTCTTCTACATTATGTTTTACAGGGGTGGGAAAGCACATACTGAGGATAGATAGAACACAGTGCTTTAAGCGTACAAGTAAGCAGTTATAGAACTGTATACCAGTGTCTTGATGCCCATTTTTTATTTTCATTAGTTTACCAGTCTCTAGATTCCCCATCTATCTATCTATCTATCTATCTATCTATCTATCTATCTATCTATCTATCTATCTATCTATCTATCTATCTATCTACCTACCTACCTACCTACCTACCTACCTACCTACCTACCTACCTACCTACCTACCTACCTATCTAGTGCGTGTGTTTGTTTTTCAAGACAGGGTTTCTCTGCAGAACTTTGGAGCCTGTCCTGGAACTCACTCTGTAGACCAGGCTGGCCTCGAACTCAGAGATCTTCCTGCCCTGCCTCCCGAGTGCACCACCACTGCCCAGCCCCACTTAACTTTTATAAGTCCTTCTACGTTTTCATTCACATTTCAACTTGAGCCAGACATTTATTTTATGATTAATCAGGCTGACATTCACATTTTGTTCTAGTCATAACTGGCACTTCAGTATTTTTGCCTAGATGTTAACTTTAAGAGTTAAAACGTATTGTGTTGTTCACATTCTAGGTAGCTCTGGTCCAAAGCCAGTTACGGTGACTACCGCCCTACAGAATAAAGTATTTACTGTTTGACAAAGGTCTTGACCTCCCGGGGTCTGGTCCCAGGCAGTTGTCATCTCATGCTCTGATTCAGCAATACCGAATTATTGAAAATTTGCTGAATGGTATTTCTCACCTCAGGCTCTGCTCATGTTGTTATTTTTGCCTGAACCACCTTTCATTCCATTTTACTTTACTTATTAATCCTTACTCGTCTCTTACAGTCCAGCTCAGGTATCATTTCCTGTTTCTTCCAGGATGGATTAGGTGTCACATTTTGTTGTACATTTCTATTAGGGTAATTAGCACATTAAATCAGTTCATATTTCTTTTGAAGTCTAAACTACATGCCTTGAAGGGCTGTTTGGTTTACCACTGTCTTCCTACTACCTTAGCAGGGTGCCTTCACTGCATGGCAACAATTCAGTTACCTAAGAATATACAGAAGGTTAAACAGGGCTGAATGTATAGAATATGGTACACTTTATTGTTACTCCATTATCTATGACAGAAAAATACAGAAGTGCTATATTACTCAGAAAATAAACATAGATACAAAAAAAAGAAAATCCCACTAACGTGTATATAACACCTCATAATAAACATACCACCACACTCCTCTATGAGATTGGCTATGGTTTCCGCCTCATCTTCAGCCATTTTTAATATATTACTTAGTCCATCAAGCACTACTTGCACAACTTGTGCATCTTTTACAGTCAGCAAATTGCAGAAAGGTGGAATAACATTTTGTTGGATAAGGTAGGCCACCTAAAAAATAAGGATACCATGAAATGATAAAGTTCAGCTGTTTTTTTTAAACTAAAATAAAGTTGACTCCAAACTCTGAGTATGAAAACATGAACACATCTCTCCCATGTTAGCTAGATTACATTATTAATCAACTAACTTCTTCTTAATGCGGCAAGTTTATTTTCCTGAAAATTTGTGTGTGTGAGTGTGCGTGCACACATGTGCACAGGGGATGACTAAAGTGAAACAGGAAAAACTCAACTCCACATTATACAATATTCTTTACTATAAAGCTACTTTTACCCAAGATCCTTTGCCTCTTAAAACATTACTGAATCAGCCAAGAGGATGACTGATATTTTTTAAATACTATGATTACTCTAGTAACAGTATCTACTAGCCCTATGCTGTGCTATTTTAGCATTCTGAAGCAAGATAACAGGCTATTTTTCAAGGCAACAGAGAAAGACATCAGGTGAGTACTTATCGCCCTACTCTTCAATCCCTTGGGACAGGGTCCTCAGTAAACTTGGAGCTCAACATTTCTCACTGAAGGTGGAAGAGCCTCCTGCCTCCCCTGTCCGCAGTGCTGGAATTATGGGTGTAAGCAGCAATACCTGGCTTTTTACATGGGTACTGGGGAACTGAAATCAGGTCCTCACGCTGTGTAGCAAGTGTTCTTACCCACAAAGCTATCTCCCCAGTCTCATGTTTGCATTTAAATTGAGTTTTTTAAAAAATGCATATCAGCTGCCACTTGGCACTTTATTTATCTTCATTATTATTATTATTTTTTGGATGAGCTCTGAGACTGTCAGTGCCAGTGTTGCTCCCCATATGTGCACAATGCTAAGCTCTGCCACTTACTGTAATACCTTTGTCCCTTGTATTCTTCACCTTGCTTCCTAGTCCCGATTACGTGACTGAGTTTAATCTCTACTTTGTTTATTTGTTAGTGAACTTTTTTTTTGGAGTTATTCACTATTAAGGAGAATCTCTAATGTGATTTCTTTCTGTCATATTAATTTTAAAAGTCTGTTATCTCTCAATACTATTTTTAAAAAAGTTTCCTCATTGTAGGAGTCTTGATCTTATTCTAGATTAGAAAATTCTTGCGTGGAGTCTAGAAATTTGATTTGGTGGATAACACTTTGCCTGGTATTCATAAAGGTCTAGGCTCAATGCTTAGCACTGTAACCACTAAAAAACCGTGTCTTTCCTAAGAAAAATGAGTAAAGGAAGTTAAGAAGATACTGTTACGTATATATCGCAGAACAGTGTTTGAAGCTGTAATCATCTCAGTGGCAGAATACAGGCTAAGCAATGGGCTCCATCTTTGGCATGTGTGATGTGTATGAACACATGCACACATAGCTCACACACAGCCTAAAACCAAATCCAATCTACAAAATATAGTATTCTATAATTACCCATACTGTTATTTTTACTTTTGAGAAATAAAAGTTCAACTTACTTGGTCTTTTCTTCCACTAATTGTTAAGTTACTTATGGCCCAAGCAGCTTCTTTCTGTGTGCCAAAATCTCCCTTAAAAACAAAACAAAACAAAGTAAAAAAAAAAAGAATACATGGTAAATTTGAAAAGACATTTTCTAAACTGATTTTCAGCTGTTCATTTCCAAGTTTCTCTGGTATGTTTATACATGTGTAATTTTTATTTACTGATAAGTCTTGAACCACAATCAATCTATTCTGAAGAAATAATTATTTTCTATGAATTCTCTAGGTTGGGGGATATGACAATATCACTATTCAAAATTAGAGTAAATGAAAGTCTAATGCAATTTCATTAAACAAATACAAACTGAAAACATTTAAAAAGGCACATGTAGAATTCAGTAATCTCATCTTGGTGATTTTACCAGAAAAATAATTTAATAATGTACATTTCCCCACAGATGGCTATAGCACAGTAATAGACAAAAAACAGACTCAGTTAACATTCTCAGCAGATACATAATACAGTAAATTTTCAAAATCAAATAATAACCCAAGCCATTAAAAATCAAGACTACACTCCTGGAAACAATGTTATATTAAGAAAAAATATTCATAAATAAGAGCAATCTAAGTTAGAATGGAAATGAGACACAAGGAAATGTAAATATCTATGATGCAGCTAAGGGTACAAATGGGTACAATCTTCCAGAGGCAAAAGGGAATTACGCAGAAACATTTTCTTATTTATCCAATTATGCTAAATATAACCTGGGAAATACCAGGGTCTCCATACCTACCACAGGCTAGCCTCAAACTCCATACTGGACTGTGTCTGCCTTTAGAGTATCACAGTGATGCTTCCACAACTCACAAGCTATTCTTTAAAATGCCACTAATTTTAACAGTGAAATTCAGAAACAACATAAATGTCATCAATAATAGGTTGATTAAATATCAATCAATAGGCTAGGTGAATGGAATAAGAAACAAAATCTCTCATTCTGTTGCCTACAAAGAGCTTAGCTCTAAAGATAGGTACCACCCTAAAAATAAAGGGTGGAAAAAGTATCCCAAACACAGGGCGTTAGGAAGCAAATAGGTGCTGCCATTCTAATATCTGCCAAAATAGATCTCAGATTGAAACTAATCAGAAGGGACAAAGAGGGCACTTTCACTGCAATCAAGGGAACAACTAACCAACATGACATTACTTTCCAAAACATACATGTACCACAGAAAGCACACTATCGGAATTAAAGAAGCAGATTAACATCAACCCAATAACACTATTAAGTATTTTCTAGTACTGTAGGTTTCTCCCACTTTCTCCAATAGGTATGACAGCTGGACAAATAAAAACAACAGAGGACTTCAGAACGAAGTGTCTCTACACATTATCTGCAGACTGTCCCTCAAACACCATGGGACATACATTTCACTCAGCAGCCCACAGAAGCTCCCCTAAAATAGACTGTACCCACAGACACAAAGCAAATCTGAGCATTATGAAATAAAACAGAATCTAAAGCAAATAAATCTCTATTAAGTGCATAAATGCATGGGGATTAAACAATTCATCACTGAATGATTGCAGAAGTTCAATTCCCAGCAACCACATGGTGGCTTACAACCATCTGTAATGAGATCTGGTGCTCTCTTCCGGCCTGCAGGCATATATGTGGGCAGAATACTGTATGCCATAATAAATCTTAAAAACAAAATTAAATAAATCCAGAACCAGCCAGAAATATAGTGGCATATGTCTTCAGTTCTGGCACTCAGGAGGCAGAGGCAGGCAGATCTACATCAGTGAGTTCCAGGATAAATAGAGCTACATAGTGAAACCCTGTCTCAAAAAGACCAAAACAAACAAACAAAAATACTCAGAACATTCTTCACATAAATATGAAAGAAAATCCTAAAATTCATATGGATCCAAATAGATCCCAGACAGCCAAAGCAAACAAACCAGAGCAAAAAGAACAATATTTGATAGATTGCTATTCCAGACTTCAAGCTATATTACAGAGCTATAGGAAAAAAAATAATATGGTGCCAGCACAAAAACAGACATGTAAATCAATGGAATCAAAGAGAAGACCCACACAAGAGCACACATAGTTATAGGCATCTGACACTGACAAAGATGCTAAAAACACTGGAGAAAAGATAGCATCTTCAACAGCGGTGCTAGAAAACTTGGTGTCTACATGCAGCAGAATGTAACAGACCCATTATCTACCACCCTGCACAAAAACTAACTCCAAGTAGATCAAAGACTTCAATTTGCAACCTAAAATGCTAAAACTGCTACAAGAAAATATAGACAGTACCCTACAAAGTTTACTTGTAGAAAAGGAATTTAAGAATAGGATTCCATTTGCTCAGGAATTCAAGCCAACAACTGACAAATGGGACCTAACAAAATTAAAAAGCTTCTATATAGCAGAGGAAACAAGAAACCCACTTTTGCCAGCAATATATCTGACAGAGGATTAGTATCCAGAATAAACAAAGAACTAAAACAAAAACCTCAAACAAAAAACTAGCAAACAAACAAAAAACAACTAAATCTAGGGGAAAAATATCCCAATTAAGAACAGGTAGGGATCTGAACAGAGTTCACAGTAGGAAAAATGAAGATGGCTAAGAAATACCTCAAAATACATTCACTATTTTGAACGATTAGGGAAATGTAAGTTAAAGTAACTTGAAGATTTCATTTCAGGCCAGGAGATGATGGCATAGGCCTTTAATCCCAGCACTTGGGAGGCAGAGGCAGGTGGATCTCAATGAGTTCGAGGCTAGCTTGGTCTACAAAGCGAGTTCCAAGACAGCCAGAACTGTTACACAGAGAAACCCTGTCTCAAAAAACCAAAAAAGATTTTATCTCATCCCAGTTAGAATGGTTAAAAACAACAAAACTGGGGAAGACGCAGGGAAAAAGGAGCCCTCATTCACCGACAGAAATGCAAACTGGGGCAGTCACTCTGGAAACACTACAGACAACCCTCAAAAAGCTAAAGATAAACCCAGCATAATGCTCAGCTATACTTGTCGTCATAAGCCCCAAAGACTTGACATCCTCCACAGATACCTGGTCACCTGTTCACTGATGCCCTATTCACAATAAATGGAAACAACCTAAATGTACTTCACCAGATGAAAGGATAATGACATACACTATGGAATTCTATACAGCTGTAAAGAAAAATGAATTCATAAACTTTGCAGATAAGTGGATAAAACTAGAAAATATTATGTCGAATGAGGTAACCCAGACCCAGAAAGACAAAAGCCATATGTTCTCTCTCATCTGCAGTTCCTACTTCCAAATCTTCAGATTGAGTATACAACATGGAGTGATTATAAAGGCGCTGGGACAGGGGTGAGAGGAGAGTGACAGGGGAATGGGAGAACTGGGGACTAAAGACTTCAAGGGCAAACAGCACCAAGGCAGTTTAATAAAGCCTCAAGGAAATCGTATTATTTTAGATTTATTTAAAATTATATAATACATATATACAGCTATGTATTTAGACTTATCTAAATATACACATACATATAGAGCTTATTTACAGGTATAGCACGTGGGCCAGCAATGCTCACAGAAAGAGCCATAGACTATCTAGCAAAACCCCCAGTACCTGGCATGAGAAACCTCTGTCTGAGTTGTTGGTCAGAGGGGTTCAAGAGATTCCTAAACAATACAGGCTATTGCTGTTACCCTTGGTTGTCACTCAATGGCTGAAGGAAAGTCACTATTTCTGATGACATCTTACACTTAGAATACAAGACTAGGAAGTTTTAAGCTGGATCTAACCTGAATGCTTCCTTTCCCACGGTTTCCATAGTACTAGAAAGTATAAAAACTTCCAAGAGAAGGAAGCAATCAATAGTCCTAACCAGCTATGTGATGCCTATGAACCATAACTAGCACGATAAGAGCTCCCTAAATGTGCAATAATGGTACTTATATGTTGGCAGTAACCAGCAGCTATCTAATTATACTTAGGGCTGCTAACAGGAGTAAATCATCCCTGAAACTAGAAACCTAGCCGGGTGGCACATACCTTTACTCCCAGCACTCAGGAGGCAGAGGCAGGTGGATCTCTGTGAGTTCGAGACCAGCCTGGTCTACAGAGTGAGTTCCAGGACAGGTAGGGCTGTTACACAGAGAAACCCTGTCTCAAGAAGAAGAGAAGGGGAGGGGAGGAGAGATGAGGGGAGGGAAGTGGAGAGAAAGGGAACCTAGCCAACTACCCAGGACTAGTGAGGCCATGAATCTTAGCAGAGAACTTACTACTGCCACTTTACTAGATCAGCACAATTCTAATTATATTCTAAATCCTATTTTTATACCCACAGGTGTAAAAATCCCTAATCAATGAAGCCTCTCTTCACAGCAAACAGAGAGCATCACAGAAAACCACAAGTGGTCATAACACAGAGATCAACAGATCATGGGTGTTTAGCTTCAATAGATACATCAACAACACAACCCCTGCACTTAAGATTCAAGGAACGTCACGGAAGTTAGGGTTAGAAAGACTATAAAAGCCAGAGAACCAGAAAGATGGCTGTGAGAATATGTCTCCTAGAGATGACAGAAAAGCTGTACCCATGAAACCTCAACACTATGGCAGCCTGAAGACATCCTAAATAATACCTATATCAAGTTATATTAATGTCAAAGGTAGACAGTTCATGGGGTCTCACCCCTAGACAAAGAACTGCAGGTACTTAATGACTGCTGAGAGGCAGGAAATAAACCTATCGCAGGGATGATCCTCCTAATTAATTTTCAAATATAAAATGGTCAGCTCTTAAATGTATATACACAAGCAACAAAAATGGATTCCACATTCTGAATTTATATATATTTATGCATTTATAATGTAACAATAATAAAAAGATCATCAATTTGTGATAGTGGTCAGGAGGCACAGGAGAAATTGGAGAGGACATGGAAGGCTGGAAGGGAAGAAAGAGGAAAGATGATGTAATTATATTTTAATTAAAAAAATAAAAGAGAAAAGCTGAAGAAATGTGGCAATACACGCAGAATGGGAGAATTGGAAAGTCATCATTTTGTCACTCTTTAAATAAGGAATCAAAACAATAATCAATAACTATCTGAAAACAAATCAGTCTTTTCTCCCAATCTCAGTGAGTGTAAGGAATGATATGGTACACAATAGCACACTCACCGGCCTCTGGATTTTGGGCAAGGATTTGCTCATGCAATCGTTTCACCTGCCAAGTGGAGATAACCCTTGTGTTGGACAATCTGTGGGGAGGAGGTTCTTCCTTTCCTTTCTCCACTTGGGTCCCAGGAATAAACCTCAGGACATCAGGTTCACTGACAGTTACCTTTACCTACTGAGCAATCTTGCTGGTTCAGCTTGTCATATTAAAAGAGGTAATATTTGCAAAATGCTTAGAACAATAATGACAGAACTGATTACTGGTAATGATACCATTTGTTTTAAGTTAATTCCAAAGCAATGGCTATCTTGGGCAAGAAATGACAAGGGTCAGGGATTTTCAAAGAGAAACATTTGTTCTACACATTATTCAAAAGTTTTAGAATCAGTTGTATTTTATAGTAGTATTACACCACTGTGTAGTGTCCTGTTAAATGGGGAAGTATTTATTATGATATCGCCTTATTCAGGTACACACGATTTTCTTACCTTATCCAAAAGGTGTATTATCATTGGTACAAGATTGGCATCAATTACTGCCTGAACCTGCTGCTGATTTCCTGCAGTGATGTTAGACAGGAACCACACTGCTTCCTGTGGAACAAGATGCTTTTAATATTTCTCACTAAAAGAATAAAACCTGTGTCTGAACTATGAAAAAGTATTCACTGGCTAGTGTCTCTATTTTATTACTGAATGAGTTCTACAATAAAAATCTTATAATTTCAATTTTACTATTCCCTTTCTGTATTAAAAAAGAATCTTTAGTTGATTAAAAGCTGCTTGCTCACCCCACCCCCTTAAGAAAAGGTCTCATTGTGTAGTCCTGGCTGACTTGGAACTCTACAGACCCACTTGCCACTCCCCAAGCACTGAAATGAAAGGTGTGTGCTACAATGCCTAGTCCTCCACACTTAATTTTCTGGATAACAATATAGTTTATACATTAAATAATTCTTTCTACATTTCTTTGGATAAATCACTACTGGTTTCTAATTCAAGCCACAATGAGCTAACTCTTCTAAAGAATTTTAACAGGTAATGCTATTTGTATGATACAAAAGAAGCTTGGCTGAATACATACCAAGGAGGATGTCATAAACTATAAATCCTAAAACTATTGCAAATGAGATTCAACATACTTTTCTCAAATAATGTGCTTTATTTGACTCTCTCTAGTCTACCTCAACAGTCCTATCCCAGTAGATAAATCTCAATTAGTCATGACAATGAAGACCATCAAAAATGCAAGTTAGTTCTTTTAGTGTCCTCATTTATAATAACCATTCATTGTACCAGCTCTCTCAAGAGCTAAATGTGGAACCAGTTGTTGGTTGGCTTGATTGGTCTATTTTAATGACCTTTGAATGCTGCCCTCAAAAACCACAAAGATGCTAGGCTATTGCTAGGATGATACTGATCACAAGTGTTTCAATTTCAAAGATAATAAATGTATTGCTAAAATCCAAGTTAGCAATAAACAACAACAAAATATTTGACATCCTATGGAGGATATTATTAGGACTTACCAAACTTAAATTCACCAATTTATTAATTAGTATTGTAAGTACTAGCATAATTAGACTCTTTTGGATCAGATCACAGGATATTTAATGATCCCGTTAGAGATTTTAGGGTGCTGGGCTACTTAGGTGAGCTGTTTTTGGGTTATAATCATCGGCAGTATTGTAATCAACAACCCACGTTATTTCTACAATAGCCTCAGATGCACTCCAATATCAGCATCACCGTTCAGTGCCCCCTTTCATAGCCACCACACACACACACACACGCATGCACACACTCACACTATTAAGTATAAATGAAACATTACACTAGAACTACTATATGTATTAGTAATTTCCATTCACGACAACATTCAACACCCAAGTATCTCTATTTCATCATTTCCAAGAGAGCCAAAAATGTATAAATCAGTGGTAGAGCATGTACTTAGCATGTCAAAGGCTCTGAGTTTGAATCTAGAACCCCATGAGCATCCTATAAAGAGTGAAATAAATATTTTCTCTTGAAACCTTTAACAGTAAATAGTAAGTCAATGCTATACAGACATTCCTTAGAACCTAATTCCACAAACAAAAACTACAATTTTATTCAAACTTTTTAAAAGACTTACTTTATTAATTTTCTCTTTGGGATGAGTGAGAAGTGCTGGGAAGTGTGAAAGAGCATCACAGTTTAAAACTACTTGAGTTTGCTCATCAGTCCCAGTAACAATGTTGCCCACAGCTCGAAGTGCAGCAGTCTGAAATGAAATGTTCAATGCTAAGTACTCTTATCAAACAAGATCAGACAACTTGAGACACATTCATGCCCTCATGCAAATCTTTCACTGAGAGTACCCTATCCCCTCTGAGCACCTCTCTGTCAGGCACTGATGTAAGAACAACAGAGGATGAACTATATAAATTCTAGGCCTTATGTAGCTTAAGCTATTTCAAGAGAACTGATAACACTAAAAGGGCAATTTTAGATAGTAATTACTACCATAAAGAAAATAAGTAATTTTCATTTTCTCTTAATTTTTCTCCCTATAAGATAAATGATTCAGCTGTTTAAACATGCAAATGTATTCTTTCAAGAACAGGCGATTTAGTACTTATTAGAGTGTTCCATGCTGCACAATCAATCTCAACCTCAAATCACAACATTTTTATTATCTCACAAAGAACATATACATCCATTAACTGTCATCAACACTGCTTTCAATCCTAGGTCCCTGGCAACCACCACACCCCTGTGTCTATAAATCTGTGTATTCTGTACATTTCATATAAGCAGGAACAAGTTCATGTCAATCTGCTATGTGGTTAGGAACAGCTTACTTCCGTTTGGGGGTTATTATGAATAATACTACACAAACATTACATAAGTTTCTGTGCGAGAAATGCATATCCATAATCTTGGATATGCAGAACAGTAGAAATATGAGATCACAATGTACTCCACATTTCACTTCTAAGGAGACTATACTCTAGTTGCCACAAGCAGTGTAATCTCCCTTTTTCTGCATTGTTACCATTTTAACTGTAGTCATTCTGAATGTGAATGATTTTCCAATTCAAATCATATTTTTTTTAATGATTAATGTCATGAACTTTTTTTTCCTTCAGGTGCTCATTGACCATTTTATGTCTTCCTTGGAAAACTCCAAGTCTTCTGCACCCCCTCCCTTTAAAACGTGTGTGAGTGTTTTGCTTGCATGTAGGTCTGTGTACCACACGTGTGCCTGGTATCTGAGGAGGCCAGAGAAAGGTGTAAGATCCTCTGGAACTGGAGCTATAAACGATTGTAAGCTGGTTACACTATCTTATTTTCAAGAATTATGATATAAAAGGAGAAAAACTTTAAGAAAATGTCTGTTAGTTGTCTGACAAAGTACAAAACATTAACTTTCTCTATGAACTGGCTAAAAGGAAAATCTAAGCCCTATACTCTCGAGCCACAATTCTAAGGTCAATATTAAAACTAAGTAAATCCTCTGCTTGAATTTTTTGGGGGTGTATGTGAGTACAGGGTCTCATGCAGCTAAGTTAGTTGTGTGCTCTTCCTACCTCCACCTGGAAAGTGCTAGGATCACAGGACTGTGCCCAACATCAAGTAAAAATAAAATAAAACCAACAAACTTATTTAATGTAAATTTGGGATTGGGGTGATGGCTCAGTAGGTGAGAGCTCTTGCTAAATCAACCCCCCAGAAACTTTGTTAAAGAGCCAGTTGAGTTCATGTGTCCATCTATAACCCTAGCATAGTAGGATGGAGACAAGACACCTACCCACTGTCTTCCTCTGGTCTCTGGGTGCATATCTGCTGCATATACATGTGTGTACACCCCCCCATACACACAGATGCAAATTTAATAGACATGTAACAAAGATATTTACAATAAACACACATTTAAAAAAATTACTGTTGGTCAAATCTTTCTGAATTAGCAATTTCATTTTTTTAAAAAGCATTTTAATTTTATAAAGAAACCCTTTTTATTTTATTTTATGCATGCATGTACATAAGCTTGAAAGATCAATATTAGCTGTTTTTTTTCTGTTGCTTGCCACTTTTTTTTCTTTTTTTAGCCAAAGTCTCTCACTAAACCTGGAGATCACGGGGCTACAGGGATCTTCCCCACCTCCTTGGTGCTGAGATTAGAGGCATCAACTGTCACATCAGCACTTATGTGGGTGGTGAGGATCTGAACTCAGGACTCAAGCCTGCACGTTACCCATCTTTCAAGCACCTTTGAAATCTGAAGTCAACGTAGTCAATACAGACTTAAGATCTCCACTGTTAACTACACACTAATATCACTTGAAGAGTTAGCTTAAGTGTGTAGGAAATATAATGGTTTTAATCTCTAGGGGCTAAGGAAGGAAAAATTTTTTTTTAAGCTTCATGGTTGATTCCAATGTCCAGCTAAGGGCAAGAAAAAGTAACTTCGGCTAACAGCTTTCTGTATGTAATTGTGCTGTACACTCTAGGCCATTATAGGAATAAAACTCATTATTTACCTTAGAAAGGTTGGGGGGCTTAGTTTATCTCCTTTACTGCAGTTTGACTATTTGTGTGTGTGTGTGTGTGTGTGTGTGTGTGTGTGTGTGTGTGTGTGGTACTAGAGGCTGAACTCTGCACAAGTTAGGCAAGCACTGTTTATAATGAGCTATATTCTCAGCTCCAGTTGTGTGTGTGTGTGTGTACGTATGTATGCTCACTCTGTAGACCCGGCTGGCCTGGAACTCACAGAGATTTGCCTGCCTCTGCCTCCCAAGTGCATCACCATAGCCTTTTTCCGCTTGTTATAGATGGAGGCTCACTGTGATAGAGAGTATGTGAAAGGATTTAAAAATAAAAAAGCCTAAAATAGAGAAATAATTATGAAGCTTTCTTAACCCACACATTTCAGTTCAAATCCTTTATCTCAGAATCAGTAAATCAATGTTAACCAAACTCATTAATGAGTAAAAATGGACGCTTTCAGGGGGGAAAATTGAGCGGAAAAAGCAAACAAGATGGTTTCAGTGCCACCCGAGGTAAAAGTAAAACCTGCTTCTCCATATTAGAAATTAGTTCTTCACAGTGGAGCCTCCCTGTCTGGCAGGGTAAGGAAGGTTCTTAACAAACTGGAGTGCTCTTGTTTCATTTCCTTCATTTTAAAGTTAGGATAAAATAACTCACCTTTCCCCATTGAAGAGACACTACAGTGCTAGGTGGATAACATGCTTTACATTGTTAAGACTGTTAATCTTTGAATGTCATGCTTAAGTCACTTAGTGGTGAGAAAAATCCATCTTAACCAAAGGAACTTACTTGAACTTTAACTTCCTGGTGGCTGAGTAGAGGAACCAAATGAGGAACTATTCCGGAGTCTATTACCATCTGTATCTGTTCATTGCCAGCATCCGTAAGGTAGGAGAGGGCCCAGACAGTGTCTACCAATATCTAAAATAAAAGTTCAAATCTTCAAATATTTTCTCATTTTAATATTTTTTCTTTTTGGGGGGAGGGGGTTTCTCTATATAGTTCTAGTTGTCCTGGAACTTACTATGAAGACCAGGCAGGCCTCAAACTTAAAGGTTCACCTGCCCCTGTCTCACTAGTGCTGGGATTAAAGGTATGTGCCACCATTTGGCCATTTTAATAATTCTTAACCTCACAACCAATTTGGGATCCTTCTCTTCTTGCTTAATTTAGGATGTATAAATTAATTATGGTCCTAATCTCAGATCAGTATCTAATCTTAATTCAGCAAACTACACATGCAAAATACCTAGCACATTAAATAGAAAATCAACTAACCAACCAACACAAAAACCAAATGAATAACTCAATGTTTTTTCTCAGATGTTCACAAAGCAGTATGATAGGTCAAAGGGCACTGCAGCAATGTATATAGTTACACACACACACACATACACACATTCAACATGCACAGTGGTTTTTAATACTTAGGACAGGTCAAATATATTTAAGAAACTCCCTAATACTGTTAGTTCCATTTAGGTATGCATACTACTACTACTGCCTGGTACTAGTATCCCAATAATTTTATCTCCTCAAAAAAACAATTCAATTTTTACTTCTGTTGTTTGGCTACAAGAATTAGATAGTAAGACCCTATTGCTGAAGAAACCACATGTCTTGGTTCTTGAGAGAGAGAAGAAGAAGGAATTGGGATGTAAGCTTTCTTCTCTCTCCCCAGAATTGCACCAGGCTGCTGTGAAGAACTGTTATCTACAGTTTAGCATCAGCACTGACCAGTCAGGACAGATGTGCCCACGGCTACATTAGTGGCAGGTCTCTTGTGGGTGTGACAATTTGCTTTCTCATTAGATTTAATACCTGTTTCATAGGAGGGAATTCTCAGCTGACACCATAAATCTGATAAAAAAAAAAAAAGCCTGTGGTTGAGGATATTATAGGCCCCGGGGTAGGAAATTTGTTGCTGTTGTTTTGCTAATGGATGTGATATGTCTGTCAAACTGCTTACTAAATAACCGTTCATATCCACAGTAACAGTGCTTCTATCAGCTTTGGTCAGAGAAGTTCCTATCTTCACTGATCAGCGAGGACTTTAAAGATTCATAACTGGTTAAAATACTGAGAACAGCTGGGTGGTGGTGGCACATGCCTTTAGTCCTAGCACTCGGGAGGCAGAGGCAGGCGGATCTCTGTGAGTTTGAGGTCAGTATGGTCTACAAAAGTTAGTTCCAGAACAGGCTTCAAAGCTACAGAGAAACCCTGTATCGATGACTCTAATTTCTTGGCACGACATGTCTATTTTATTCTTGAACTCAGAGCAGCGGTAATAATCTGCATAATGTTGGGCCTGCCAATACCATGTTATGTAACGAAGAGGGACTCAGGGGGCAGTTAATGGGGGAAGAAGAGATATTTTCTTTAGTGGTACAGCAACTAGAAATACATTTCTAACTCCTGTAAAACATCCCCTTGTGGTGTTATATTGTGTTTTAACAAATAAAACTTGCTTGAAGATCAGAGTACAGAGCTAAACCACTAGAGGCCAGGCAGTGGTAAACACCTTAAATCCCAGGACTCAGGAGACAGAGGCAGGCAGACCTGTTAGTTCAAGGCCACCCTGGGGTACACAAAATTGATCCGCTCTAAAAGAGTAAGAGAGCTCACACAAAGGTGATCCCAGCACTTGGGATCCCACATCTTTAATCCCACGACTAACGAAGTGGAGACAGTAGTGATATGGCTGGGCAGAGAGGAATATAAGGCAGGAGGAGATAGGAGCTCAGTGTAGTGAGGCAGTCGTCAGTATGAGCAGTCTGAGGAAGCAATCAGTCTGAGGATGCAGTCTGAGAACAGGATCGCCTGCCCTTGTGGTCTGAGAACTGGTAGAGGTAAAAGGTCTCTCTAGTGGCTCAAAAGTCAGGCTACCAGACAGGGTGACCATGAAACCCAAGGCAGTGAGGAGACAACTATCTGCATCTTTATGACACGGCTGGTTCTTCACTGAAGCTAGTTTGTGATAAAGGACACAACATACACACCTCAGTTCCTGAAACAGTAAAGTATGGGCGAATCCAAATACACACTGTTCTCCTATATCATAGGGGAGTCCAGTACATGCGTACCTACACATACATATATAATTATACAAAGAGAATTTACTCACATTTACATCTGTGTGATGAATTAATACACAAAGAGCTGGAAGAATCTGAGGAGAGAAATATGTACAATTCAAAACATACACAGATGTAAAAAATACATATAATGGTATCTAAGTATTTTTCTTTTGTTTACCTCCTGAATTGTTTCCATTGGTGGTGGTGGGTCTTTGTGGCGACATAAATTGACCATAACCCAGGTAACATTTCTTAAGAATGTTATAGGAATAGACGGACTTATGAATGAAAGTAGAGGCTTTACAACTCCAAGGCTTATCACATAATCTCTACACTGAGGTCCATCACCTGTAGAAGGATTAATTTAATAAATCAACAGTAAGCCTTTTCAGAAAACATAAAGCACTGGGTACAATTTGTAGCTTCTAGTATTTTAGTAAGATCTCTTTAGTGTTATATAAAGTAGATACTCTTGGTCTTTGAGCCCACAGATACAATGTTCCACCACTGCCTGTCTTCAATTCTTCTATATACTTCAAGCAGACATCTGTCACTGTTACCTCAATGACTCTTTCAGTTTAACAAGCTTTCAAATTAATACAAGAGATGCCAAAGTAACTACTGAGAAAATATTTGCAGAATTCATAGTCATCATCCAATATTAAAGTCTAGTGTGGTGGCACAAGTCTGTAATCCCAGCATGTTGGAGGTGGAGTCAGAAAAATGAGTCTAGGCTAGTTTTAGCTACATAACTATTAAAGCAAAACTAATTCACAAAAAATCTTTCTTGTACTATAATATCTGGTGATGTATTTGAATTAATTCCAAAACATAACTGGAATTAAAAATAAAACCCCAAATAATATAATGTTCCTTTAACAGGGCAGTTCTCAACCTGTAGGTCTCAACCCCTGGGGGAGGGTGTCACATATCAGATATCCTGCATATCAGATATTTACATTATAATTCATAATAGTAGCAAAATAACAGTTATGACGTAGCAATGAAGAACTGTATTAAAGGGTTACAACATTAGGAAGGTTAGGAAGTACTTTAACAGCTTTATACCTAAAACTTGGTGTAAGAGCAAAGGAGGGAGGCACCTGGGTATGCAACATCACTTTTAAAGGTAGTGTACTCTATACTAGTAAGTTCACAGAACAAGCTGCCCACAAAAACTCTCAATCATAACATTTTCATGTTAGACCTAGAAGAGGACAATAAAAAGATATCAGAACAATACTAAATACTCACATGTAAACAACTGTGGTGACACACACCCATAACCTCAGAATTAAAGAGGTTAAGGCAGGAAATCAAAACAACCTGGGCTACGTACTGAGTTCAAGGTAAGCCTGGGAAATATATGCTGCAGTCCATATGCAAGCACGCACACACACACACACACACACACACACACACACACACACACACACACACACACAGGGAAACATCATCATCTAAAAACAATCTCCAGCATCCCCCCTTATCAAAGTAATGATACCTCTAAAAGGGATTTTCAAGCCCCATCCTCCATATCGGAGGGCTCTGAAATATAGAAGGAACAGACTAGAACTCAGATCCAGAACTTTTCCATTATTGGTTATCTGATTCTTTTTCAAACAGGGTCTTGCTATGTAGTATAGGCTAGCCTTGAACTCAGCAGAAAAGTGCTGAAATTAGTTGTCTGAATTTAAAAGTTTGGGTTACTATGCCCTCCAGTAAACAGGCGTGGTGTAGCGCTGCAATCCCAGCATGTGGTAAAGGGGTGTGTATGCTCCAGCTGAGGTAGGAGGATCGGTGAGTTCCAGGTCAGCCAGATTACCATAAACAAACAAACAAACAAAATACCTCTACTGCTGGCCTTTAATCCCAGCATTTAGGATGCAGAGGCAGGTGGATCTAGATGAGTTCAAGACCAGCCTTGTCAACAGAGTGAGTTCCAGGACAGCCAGGGCTACAAAAAGAACCCTGTCTTAACCACCCCCAAACCCTTTAATTAAAAATGAACACTTGAAATATTGGGATTATGCTAATTATTCTCCCTACAATTATTAATAAGTGCAAAGGTGGTGCTTATAATGTTCAACAATTAATTAGGTTATTAGATCCTTCCTGTTAATTCAAAATAATAAGTTATATTTTATACACTACTAAATTTTAATGTCTTATGTAAAGTTTCATTTTAGACTTCTCAAGCATACTATAAAGAGAAAAATTATTGGTTTAAATTTTTGCCTATTGTTATTCTTAAATGGAGAAAGTTAATAAAGTGGGCACTAATATAAAACAAAATTTAAGTAATTTATATATCTTACAATCCTATCAATAAGAGTTGACTACCAACAAAAAGATATAACAGTAACTTAAGCAACAAACACACTCCTTCTATTTATTGTTTTACACATATAGTTACATAATTAAAATTTCTTTGCTAATTTCACAAAAACTAATGACAAGAAATTACTAATCAACTATTAGCAGTCATTTTTATTGGCTAGTACACGATTTTCTAACTTACTGGATTAGCATTCTAAGTTTTATACAAACCTATAATATTTCCCAATGCCCACACTGCCTGCTCACAGACATTCTGATGCGGTGAATGCAGAAGCCTTAGGAAAAGTGGCACAGCATCTGAAAGCGGAAATTACGTAACAAAGATGAGATCCCAACAAAACATAATACAAACTACCAAAATTATTTTAAAACATCTCCTTGTAAAATTATTTTTGTGGAAAAGTAACATCAAAATTTTAACATATAAACAATTCCAAATTAAAATTCCGTATTTCATTTACAATTAAACTTGTAGACCTAGAGCAGTCTATATGCTGTCCTCATGTTCTATGTTCTATCACTGCACGACGGCCCCAGCAAAAGACCAATGTACATAAAATAAAATAATAAATTAAAAAACTTAAAACATAACAAAAAATAGTTAAAAAATTGTGAAAAATGACATAGTGATAGAACCATAAAATCCTACTCAACCTGTTAACTCTACATACAAAACAAAACCAGTTTTAGTAGGATTTAAGGTAATTTCTAACTAGTATCATACATATCAAGATGTAAAATGCTTATTAGTTGGATAATATAAATTATAGAGAAAGGAATCCAAAAAAAAAATCAAAAGGACTTTGGCAAATGGGTTTACCAGTCCATAGAACAAGACAAATAAAGGAACATACTCAGGAGAGCTACTTCAACAACCCTAGGTCTTATGGGTAGATACTATTCTGTAATATAGCTTTTAGGAGGATCTATGAATTTATTTATTTATTTATAAAGATGAGGCCTCAAATTCATGACCCTTCTATGTCAGCCTCTCAAGGGTTGGGATTAAAAGCATGTGCCACTATGCCTGACCAGCACAGTTTATCTTTCACCAATGGGGCGGGGGGTGGGAGGATAACAATTTTGTTAACTACTCACTGGATTGAACCACAGCTTGTGTCTGTTCAGATGTTCCAGATGCAATGTTTGTCAAAGCCCATGCAGCTTCAAACTGTAAAGAAGGACTAGAACAAAGAGCAAGAGACTTTAAACCACACATTTTACTTCACCTACATATCTAGTAAGCTTTTTCTCCCTCTTTAATGTGTTGTTCGAAGTTTACTTATCCATCTATCCTTCAAAATATAACCCAGTCATTTCATGATGAAATTCAGACATGTGCCCCAAATGCCCTTCTTAGTAGTTTTAGCTCTATCTTTACTAAAATAGATTTTTACTGTCATTCCTCAGTTTTCAAGCACGTATCTTGCCAGATTCCCAAGTTCCCACGATAAAGTCATCCTCAAATTTGTTTTTGGTGCTTATCATGGTTTTAACTTTCAATTCTATCCTATAACCCCTCTGTGTGTGTCTCTGTCTCTGTCTCTGTCTCTCTCTCTCTCACCTCTGTCTGTCTGTCTGTCTGTCTGTCTGTCTGTCTCTCTCTCTCAGAAAATCTCTCTCTACAAAGCCCAGGCTGGCCTTGAACTGAAACTTCTAGGTCTCAGATTATAAGCATATATCATTATGCCTGGTTTTTGTTTCTGATTCAGGGTCTCTAGTATAGATTGTCCCTAAACTCATTATGTATAGTCAGTAAACTCTGAACTTCTGACCCTTTTGCCTCTACCTCTTGAATCTTTTTCTTTTAAGATTAAGCTAGAAAACCTACCCTTTCCAAAGAACATGGTCTAACTTAAAATAATTATATACTTACTTGTCATCTCTTTCAAGACAATGAACTAAAATAGGCAATATTCCAGATTTTATTAAGTCATCAATTGGTGGATTTCGATCACTGGACAAAAGTTTCCTGTAAGATAGATACCGCTTGTAAAACTTGATGCCATATATTATTACAATTGAGTTCACATTCACATAGAATATAGGCACTGTTGTAAATATGAAGAGATGTGTAAGAATACACATTGAAAGTTAATTCTTATACTTCATATAATGCAGTATTTTCTCTACTCATGAAAAGATTATTAAATTAAATCTACAAGTAGCTCCATTAATTGGAAAACTATGGTAGACATTTTGATACTTTTATAAATACAACACTATTCCCTCACCACAGCTAGGAATATGGCAACTAAAAAGGCAGGTAATATGGCAATCATTTTTTTTTCCTAAAAAGACAGGTTCTAACTATGTAGTCCTGGCTTCTGCCTCCTGAATGTTAGCATTTAAGGTGTGGCACAACTAAATATTTTTACATGTGCTATATTCAGAGTTAATTTTACACTTAGAGAAAAAGGTAGACAAACTTTTTACTTTGCTAGAAAAGGAATTAATAGGTTTTCAAAATACCTAAAAATTATGCATACCAGAAGTGATCACAATGTTCACCCCACTCTATATATTATTAAATATCATGAAAGCCCAACAACATTAACATAAATCTTCTCCTTATTGGAATTTGTTGTACAACTACATAAAGATAAGGTTCAAGAAAGTCTAGTCACAGCCAGGTGGTGTCAGCCCAGGCCTTTAATTCCAGCACTCAGGAGGCAGAGGCAGGCGGGGATCTGTGAATTCAAAGTTAGCCTGGTCTACAAAGCAAGTTCCAGGACAAGCAGGGTAGTTACACAGAGAAAACCCAGTCTCGAAAAACCAAAACCAAAAGAAAAAATGCTAGTCAGAGCATCAACCTATATAAACTGTCCCCATATAAGGCAGAGTTATTTACTCACCATCTTATGACTATAAAACTCCTTCTTTTACCTTTCAACTGCTGCATAAGGAGGCTACACTTTTCCTAACTGGAGCCTGGTACCACTGTGATCTCATCTCTAAACACTCTGGATCCTCCTCTCCTTGCTCGGAATGGCTAGCCATCTATTTATTTCAGGTTCCGTACCACCTCTCAAATCTAAGGTTTCGTGTACAGCATAGTCCCATGTTTGCTACTGGGTGCCTATTTCCAATTAAATTCTAAACAATTACTACTACTATTACTACTACTGTTTTTTCTTTTCTTTCCTTTTCTTTTTTTTTTTAAAGACAGTTGTCATATATCCAAGGTTAGCTTCAAACTGTCTATGTGGCTAAGGATGATCATATATTTCTGATCCTTCTGCTTCTACCTACCAAAAACTGTGATTACAGGTGTGTGAAAATATACCACTTTTAAACAGAGCTAGGTATACAGATTTGATAGTCTGTACAAACTAGGTAAGCACCAACTGAGCTATATACCTGCAGACCAGAATCTAAACTTCTATGTAAAGAGAAATTTACATACTAGCAGGACATAAAGAAATCAATCTGAAACTGACCCAAAAGCTACCTCTGTATTAGTTAGTTTTCATAGCGTGGGAAGGGCAATGTTGGCCACTGGGGAGAGGGGTGAGTGGGGTGGGGGTGGAGGAGAACAGACACCAAAGGTTGTAATCACTGTTGGATCAGCATGGGACAATACTGACATGCCAGGAAAGAAGAACCCACTGATGCAAAGGTAGCCTGACTATTAACAAGGGCCACCTAAAGGGCTTTCCTGTTTCTGTTCCACAGAAGGGAATTCATACAGGAACTGTAAACCTGGTCAAAAGTTAGGGAAGTGATAGTCCTTAGGGGTAAATATACAATTGTAGTTCAGCTAAATCATCATGTTGCCAAACTGCCTTCTAAATATTAATGTTTATAATTATCAATTTGTGCTTGGTCAGAATATTTTTGTAATGGTTAATACAGAGACCTATAACTGGTCAAAGTATCAAGAATAAGCACTGTTGAGTATTCAGCCCAAATGGGATATTTCTATTAGCATGCTCTCCCTTCAGGGAGCAGCACACATCACAGAAGCAGGTAAACAAAGTATGGAAGAGCTGGAGGACCAAGACCAGTCTGTGAAATATTGTCTTCAGGACCTACCATGGCCATGGCACTCATGAACTCACAAACAGGCATGGTTACCTTCACAAGAGCAAGCTATTCCAGCATTGGACGAGGGAGGGGTCCACAAGACCTCACTCCTAGTGGCAGTTGACGGTTTTTGAGAGAGTCATTTCTTTTTGGAGATGTGGCCACTGGTAGGTTGCCCAAGCCCCAGTGGACAAGAAGCACTAATTGGTCTCAAAGGTTAAAAGAACTTTTTTAAAAGGGAGGACATGAAGTTAGAAAGGGGAATCTGTTGAGGGAGAGTCAGGGAAGCGAGAGCAGGGAGGTAGATATGGTCAAAATACATTGTAGGCATGTAAGAAATTTTCCTATAAAGAATAAAAATATTCTATTAAAATCAAGAAAATAATATTGCATAGTATTTTCATAGTATTGTCCATAATTCATAGCACAGTATTTAGCATAAGTGTAGATAAAAATCAGGGGCTTTTATCTTCTTTAATTTTTTAAAAAATTTATTTATTTTATGTATATGAATGTTTTGCTTGCATGTGTGTCTTGAATCCAAGGGGGTTATTTACAATTGGAGTTATGGATAGTTGTGAGCTACCACGTGAGCTGTGGGCGCTGGGAACTGAACCCAGGTCTTCTATAACAGCAGCGAATGCTCTTTACCACTGAGCCATCTGTCCAGACCCTCCCTTTCTCATTTCATAATAAAGAGTACAATACCTACAAAAAAGCACTTTGGTGCCAGGGTCTTGATATGTGTTAAGGCTCAATAGTTTTATCTGTAGTTCCTTTTGCAAAAACATTGCTAACATAGTGAAAAAAAGGTAAATAATAAGTACTAAAATTATCTTGAAACCAGTTTGCTCTTATATATCCCTGAAATTGTCTCAGGATTTCTCTGGAACCCAGTTCAAAGTCGTACCTTAATCACCTTTCCTACAAACATGAATTTGCCGTTTCAGAACGTGATCTAACTTATACCAAACTCTAAGCAGTTTTTAAGCCTATGGGATACAATAATGTGGCAGTGCTACATTTTTCCCATTTGTCTTAGTTAAGGTAAATACACATAAGCAGAACATGTAATAAAATATAAAAGATTCACACACTTGATAAAATATTGCACAAATCTGTGAAAATTCTCTGCACTTTAAAATCTTATCAACTACAACCAGTATCTTGTTTAAATAATTTTTGCTTGAATAATCCTTCTATATCTATAAATATACAAAGCAACTATTATGTTAAATTATAACACAACCATGTCTTCCTCAACATACAAAGATCTTTCTCAACAATAAATTGGGTATATGTACGTGTGTGCTCATGTATGTGTACATGCACAAAAAAGTGAAAATCAGAGGTGCAACCTCAGAATCCATTCCTCAGGAGCTACCCACCTTGTGTTTTGAGACAGGGTTTCTCACTGGCCCAAGGCTCACCAAGTCAGCTATGCTGCCTGGCCAGGAAGCCCCAAGGATAGGTCTATTCTCCACTTCCAGCGCTAGCACTACAGGCCAGCACTACATGGTCAGCTTTTTACATGGGTTTTGGGGACTGAACTTGGGTCCTCGAGCTTGCACAGCAAGCACTCTCCAGGTTGAGCTATCTCCTCAGCTCCTCACTAAGTTTTTCTGGCTTTTTCCTAAAAATATGACAACACAAGTTTCACAACTGAAATGTACAAAATAACTTTGCATTTCTGGCTTAGAAAAACACTAGTGTATATGTAGCAATATATATTTAATGTATACTTGTTATACATGATACATTATGCTTATAACTCAATTTACTGCTTAGACTAATATAAGCACTTGGTTATCTAAGTGAGGGATCTGAAGAACTTGACTTTGAGCATTTAACTCACCTAGCAGCTTGTACTGCACTTAATTGAATTCCTTGGTTATCACTTGAAGCATTCTATAAAAAAAAGTAAAACAATTTATCACATAATACACAGTAATTAGTTGTTTAGTCCACAAAGTACAAAGAGAGGTGAATAAAACCAAACTTACTTGAACAATAGCTTCTAGAGAGGTATTTTGCTGGCAAGAAATTAAAGAGAAAACAAAAGTTAAAAGGTCATCTTTAAATGTTCCCTTTATAAAAAAATCTTCCATTGGAAGTTTTAGATTACCAAAATAACATAACTTACTACTCTAAAATCACCGTCTATGTCAGAGTCTTCACAGATATCTTCATGTGGCACATTTCTTCTCTTTAAGAGATGTTCATCTCTTTTATTCTTTAAAGAAGAATTTCACATATGAAAACCAGTTAATTTTCATTAAAAGTTAAGCAATCCCGTGCCTACAAATACAAAATACAAAATCCCGTGCGCTACAAAATAATGAAGCGCCTTTTAAATGTAAAAACAAATTCAAAAAAATTAAAGCCAGTTGTGAAATAAGCACTGACCCTAATCACAAACACTATTAACTTCTAGTGAACTGTGAACTACTGTCAAAACAAAATAGTTCTACTAAAATGGCTAGTGTACAGTTTTAAGCCAGAATGAAACACACACACAACACACTCAAAATTTTATACATCATCTGGAAGTGACTCTTTATTACCTAAAAGCAGAGTCAAAGCAAAAGCTGGGCGATTCACTATGGCTTACACTTTACATAAATCACTAAAAGTTAAAAAAAATAAACTTGCTCATATTCATTAACGGAAAGTGGGCAAGGTACAACTTGCCCACTTTTCAACAGCTCTCTAGGCTTAGCTAAAAAATTTGTTTGGGGGGAAAAAAAGAAATGCTGAGCACATGAGACTGAAAAAAACTTAACTATATTCAATAAATACAAGTTCGTTATACAACAGACTGTATATTTTGCAAAAGATATAATATTTTCTATATATGTTATCAGAACTATTTCTCAAAACACCAACAGTAAACCATACTTACCTTCCTTAATTCAACTACAACTTCATTTCGTTGTCTTCTCATAGTCTACAAAAAAAAACCAAAACAAAATCTCAAACCACTTTTTCTTGTTTCCAACTGCCTGTACATTAAACTCTCTCACACTTTCACCCAAAACTGCATTTTCTGATCTTCCACAAACATACTCCAACTCCATCTTATAAATGGTCGATCCATCCTTCCATTTGCATAGATATAAAACCTGGGGCCATGTTTTCATGTAGTATACATTCACTCATCCAACATCTTATTACTTTTTATTATCACCTTTGTAATTTTTCTGTCCAATTTGTTATTCTCTCTCTGAGATCACTGTAAATGCCTCCTAATATGTTATCTCTCTTGTTCTTCTTTTTAATAGTATTTTATGTGTATGTGTGTGCATGCACACTTGAGTGCATATGTACACGATGTGTGTGTAGAAGCCCAGGGAGGTAGGAAAATGGCATCAGATCGTGTTAATGACAGTTGCAAGCTGCCAAGCAGGTACTAAGAATAGAACCTAAGTTCTTTTTAAGAGTAAGCAAGTGCTCTTAACCACTGGGCCATCTTCTGGCCCTCTCTCTTCTTCTCTTGCTCTTGTATCTTCCTCTCTAGTCTACTTTTATCAGAGCAACCCCAATAATCTTCATTGCTTTAAATTTTGTATACTATATATGAACTCCTTTGGCAACTTGGTAAAAATCAAATTGTTATCTTCTGATACAGAATTTTTAAACACACACACACACACACACACAGCAATATTGGTGTATGTAGTATTTCCTAAGAAGATGGATCAGGTTCGTTCAGTTTTTAGACTTAGCCTTTCTATACTTCAACTTCCTCCTCTACAAAATGGCAGAATAGGTTTCCTGTCCCTGCCCTATTTTTTCAGCAGGATCTCATTATACAGTCTTGGCTGGCCCAGAACTCATGATATTGACAAGACTGGCCTAGAACTCACAAAGACTTGCCTGCCAATGCTTGAAGGTTAGTATCAAAGGCGTGTGACAGCACACTCAAACATTACTCTATCACTGGGCTATATCTCCAGTCCTCTTTTTACTTTTGAAGACAGGGTCTTACTATGTTTATATTGCTCAGGCTGACCCTGAACTCACTCAGGAAGCTTTGAAACTTTTATCCTCTTGCCTTAGTTTTAATAGTTGGGATTTATAGGACTGTGCCACCAGGCCTCACTCAGCCTACTTCTAACACTTACAGTAAGGCTTCAGTAAGTAAATACATCAAAGTACTCAGACACTTCCTGAGTGTTAGTCTTATCGTTACTGCTGTGTCCTCAGGGTGGAATGTTCTTCCCCCACCATCTTGGTGTTCAGTCTTCCTTCTCCAAGTCATTCATCAACTTTCCATCTATATATTATTCTTTATCATGACATGTATCACATCCTAATTTACTATATAATTTTATTTGCTTATTGGTAACCCCCATTACAATAGAAATCCTCTCTTTATATAAGGTAATAAGAATAAGCATTATTTCTTCTCAATTGTCTTATTTTATATGTGTAGAAAACTTAGCTGCAATTTTTGATCACATTACTTTATTCTGTGGTCTTCTGATTTTTGGTACAGATAAATATTGACAAAATTAAAAAATACTAACAAATACTGCAAAATGAATAATCAGTTATGAACTTAAAAATTTTAAGATCTAGTATCTCATTTAAACATTACAACCTACAGAATTTTTATTCTTACATATTCACTCAAATATAAAAACTGTAGCCTATATTAAATTAGCCCTAGAGGACTCCAGTATCATACAAAGCCCTTAGCAGTAAACCACATCATTTCCCAAACATCTAGAAGTCAAATTCAAGTCAATTTGAGTCTAAAGCTCCTATTAAAGTACAAGCATTATAGGCTGAGATTTAGTAATATGAAAATCTAAAATCCAAAATTCTCTAAAAATCCAGATTTTGAATGTTGACATGTCTCAAGTGATAAACTATATACTACAATTGTTCCATGCTCAAAATTATTTGACATATATAACTATCAATTAGTACACACACACACACACACACACACACACACACACACACACACACACATATATTTAAAAGACTAAATCCCAAACATGGAATTCATTTATATTTCATGTTTGGGATTTAGTCTTCTTTTAAATATATGCAAAATTTTGAAAATGTAAAGATATTTTGGCCGAAGCATTCTGGATGAGAGATACTCAACTTGAGCAATGAACTACGCTTATTGTAACACAAAATACATTATATTCTATGCCTCATGAAGACTGCTGTGTCTCTAAGACATATTAGAGACATATGTCTCTAAGACATATTAGACATATAAGAGGGTTAAAAAATGTTGTAATAAGAAAGACTTCTGAGGGACAGAGGTATTAAATCCCTGGGAAGGTTGCATTAGTAAGCACTGCACCTTAAAGACAACAGGAGTAGAAAGATCTTTACTTTCTTCACATTGGTGCAAACTATTATATAAGTCCCTCTTCACTGTAATATAGCCTATTTATTAAAGTTAGAAGTTTCAATGATTTAAAATAAAAAAAGCAAGCCAGGAAGATCTCAAACTCAAGGCTGTCCTGAGCTATATAATGAAGCCCTGCTTCAAAGACCAACTGACCTATACTTGCCCTCTGCTGCCAAAAAACACAGACACTAATAAAGCATTTATTGACCCAATTTAACAATGTAATAATATATGACTAGAGCTACTGTTACCTATAGAGATTATTTGCAAAGTAAGAGACTGGACAGTGTCTTTACTAAAGGATAAGAGTTTAACTTCTCTTTCCAAAGTAAACACATCTCAAATCAAGGACTTTTACTTCTGAGGGCCTATGAAAGGAGCATAAGGCTTCTTAGATCTCTAAGTCTCCCCTCAGTTTAAGCATCAGGCTTTGCATATGACGTGTAGATACAATGTTTGTGAATTCACAAAATTCACATTGCACTGAAACAATTACGAAATTTTCAAGCAACTGGTTCTTAAAGAATCCAGAATGTCATTTCTTTCTCAAAAGTATGCATGCTTTTCTTTGAATTTTAAAAATATTTACCACGTTTCTATCACTATATTAGAGTTTAAACATGACCCCTGCTCTTAATGGAATAAAGGTATACGCAGTTCTCTGAAACTCTAAAATTAATTAATGGTTTAACATACTGTAAGAATTTTGGTATTTAAAATTTTCTTAACAAAACCAAGACTTAGATTAATTAGAAATTATTCTCATTAGAGAAAAAGCTTTAAAAAATGTAAAGTATGAAGGTACACACCTATAACAGTAATAATGTAGAATCAAGGCAGGAAGACCTTAAATTGAAGGCCAGCAGAGGCTAGAAAATGAGACTCTAATCTTAAAAACAATGCCCAGTCCACAATCTATGAAAAATTTATTACTCACTTATTTGCTAAGCACTACAAATACAAAGATGGACCAGAGACAGAATATCCACACCCTCAAGAAGAGAGAGACAGTTCAGGAGACAAAATCATTTGCCACCAAGCCTAAAGATTCTCGGGACCCACATAATGGAACAGAAAGATCAACTCCTATAAAGTGTCCCCTGACATTAGTAGTGTGGGGTGTATGGGTGCATAAGTGCACACAATGCAATAAAAAACTTTTTTTTTTAAAAAAAGAAGGTTGTACTCTTATGACAGAAACAGTGTTAAGATAGTCTCTTACTATGTAATCTTGGCTGACCAGAGGCTTACTATGTGGAACCAGGCTGGCCTTGAACTCATAAGAAATTGACCGGCCTCTTCTCAAGTGCTGTCATTAAAGGGAAGCTACCATGATTGGCCTAAAAGGTATGAGAGCTAAATCTTGACAGAATGATTTAGATGAAGATATTCCAGACAGACAACATAGTATATACAAGAAAACATAAGATAAAAGAAGACATTTGCAGCCAGGAGTGTTGGTACACACTTGTAATCCCAGCACTGAGAAGGCTGAGGAAGCAGGAAGATCAGCTGATCTCAGTTCAAGAATAAGTGGGCATCACAGAGAGAAACTCTGTCTCAAATGAAGAACTACACATAGATAATAAGTAATGTTCAACATTCTTAACTACCAGGGAAATGCAAAGTTACATAAATTAAAGTTACAGTGGGTTCCATCTCATTCCAGGCAGAATGGCTATCTACAAGAAAATTAAAAGAGCAAATGTTGATTAGGATGTATGGCAAATTTAACAATGCATTGCTGGTAAGAATGTTAATTAACTGTCACTATGGAGGAGACATGAGATATGGTTGCTTTTATTGGCTAATAAATAAAGTTGTTTCAGCCAGTGGCTTAGCAGAGTAAAGCCAGGCAGGAAATCCAAACAGAGATACAGAGCGAAAGTAGGTGGAATCAGAAAGACACCATGTAGCTGCCGAAGGAGACAGAATCTAGATCCTTACCAGTAAGCCACAGGCTTGTGCTAACACACAGATTAATAGAAATGGGTTAATTGAGATATAAGAATTAGCCAGGAATATGCCTAAGCTATTGGCTGAACAGTACTGTAATTAATAGTTTCTGTGTGATTTTTTTCAGGTCTAGGTGGCCAGCAAACGAATGAGTAATCTCCACCCATAGATGGTTCAGCAGTTAAGAGCACTGACTGCTCCTTCAGAGGACCCAGGTTCAATTCCCAGCTCCCATATGGCAGTTCACAATTGTCTGTGACTCCAGTAACAGGATATCTGGCACCTTTACACTGATATACAAACAGACAAAATGTTAATACACATAAAAATAACTTTTTAAAAAGAAAAAAATTGTCACTATAGAAATCAGTATGGAGGTTCTACAAAAAAATTAGCAGTATACATCTGTTATATAACGTAGCTATACTATTTGTGGGTATATATATATCCACAAGAATCATGGATACCTATGTTTTCTGCTGCACTTTTATCAAATGCCAAGTCACAGAATTAGCTTCGGAATCATCAATACATGAATGGATAAAGTCAATATGGTATACATAGTCAATAGAGTTTGACTCAGCCAAAGAAGAATAAAATCATACTGTCTGAAGGAAAATGAGTAGAACTAGAGATTATATTACATGAAATAAGCCAGTCTCACAATGACAAAAACTACATGTTTGTTTTTTTCCCATCCGTGGAATTTAGGACAGAGGGAAAGGGACATGAAATTCAAATAGAACACCATTAGAGGCTGTGGATGAGCAAAAGGAGGGGAAAGAATTAAGAAAGGATAAGACCAAATCCAAAATACATGTATACATTATGGAAATGAATGAAGTCTATTGCTTTTACAATTAATATACACTAGTTTTAAAAAGGTGTCATGTTTAAAATCTGTGGAAGAATCAGAAATGAAAAATGAAGGGGTAAGCCAAGAATTCTATCAATTTCATAAAAAGTACACTTTGTTTTAATTGCAGACTTTAGCCCAAGTAGGCACCACAACCTAAGAATATTTGGTAGGCGCAAGTTATTTAGCCCAATTAAAATGGTAAATCAAGAGCTGAGCACGTAGCAGTGGCAGATTAAGTTTTCAATGCCAATAATTTATATATGGGTCATTTCAAAGCATGGCATGCAGAACTATTTCCTATAGTAATATTTTATTTATGTTTGAATAAATAAAGCTTGCCTAAAGACCAGATGGGAGACAGAGGCAGATGGAATCTCTATGAGTTCAAGGCTATCCTGGGCTACACAAAATCAATGCTGAAACAAATTCAGGGGGTGGCGGCTCACACCTTTAATCCCAGTAGTAAGGATTCACACGTCTTTAATTCTAGCACTAGAGGGAATATAAAATGGGAGGAGAGAGAGGCTTATTCTACTTTGTCTGTGGTCGCCCAGCCTTGGTAGTGGGGTAAGACTTCTCTAGTGGCTTGGCTGCTTTGCTTTTCTGGTTTTCGGGTTGAACCCCAATATCTGCTACAATTTCCCATACTACTTTAATAACTTGCCTATGCTAAATGGCTTCCTGCACTCAATAAGCCCGTTACTGACTCAAGCTCCATATCTTTCCACTTACATTGAGAGAAAACTTGAATCTGACGTTCATCACTAGTAGTATGTATAATTAGAACCTTATTACTGCTGCCAATAAACACTATCTCTGAGAAATTAAACTATGGTTTGAAAATAAGAACCAAACCTTTTCCTCAATGAATTTTCTAGTAAAGGGTCCCAGAGCAGACATCACTTCCCCACCAGAGTAGGCACCTAACACTGATGGGAACTGTAAATACTACGCTGGTCGCTGTTAGGGAAACTGGAAAGTGGACGTGAAAGCAATGGCAGTGACTGAGGACAACAAAAAATGTACTATGCTAAACAAAGTAGGGTACATAGATTAAAGTGAGCAATCACTGCTTGCAAGAATGCTCGTTGTTCTTCAAACTTTTCATGTTTGCAACAGGGGAAACAAAAGTTCAAGTGTTATGAAGAAAACAACACATGAAAAGGGACACTGGGAAAAATTAGGAAATAAAATCAGATTTAATCAGGTTAAGGAAGTCAGCAGAACCCAGCTTTTACAGGACTGTGGAAGAATCTAATTTCTCTGCTGATCTGGTGCATTCTGAGAAGAGGAAAGAAGTGTTTAAAAAAGAAACAATGTTACTGGGCCCGGCAGCTCATGCTTACACTCTCAGTACAGGACGGGACAGAAAGATTGGCCTTGAGTTTAAGGCTAGCCTGGACATCATATGGAGACTGTCTCAAAAACAAACAAACAAAAAAACAACAAAAAACCAAACACTCTGGGAATGGAGATTTGACTCATTTTTTAGAGCATTTGGTTCCCAGCATCTGCTACCGCACAACAATCCCAAATTGCAGTTTTGAGAGATACAAGGTACTAGGCGCTTAAATGGTGCACATACATATATAATATACAAATATAAAACAAAGAAACAAATCAAAATAACCACCCACTTAAACACAAAATGTTAAAAAGTCAAGATGATGGCATCATCCCAGCTCTCAGAGGATCACTGCAACGGCGATGCAAGTCTGATCTCTATAGAGCTCCAGGGTAAAAGGGCTACAAATAACCCATGACCAAAATCCCCCACCAAGAAAAATTAAAGGTAAAATATGAAAATCAAGACATTAGGAACGCACAATTTTCTTATGAAAACAATTTATTGTCTATTGCTTCCTAACATACCCAGAGCTGGGAAACAGTAAAGTATCCTCTCTAGGTCCTGCCTTTGTTTTAAGTGAATCAATACATATAATAAAAATCAATAAAGGCATGTAAAAGGAAAGAGAATAAAGCAAAAAACCATGCCATTAGCAAGTTACAGGCCAGAGGCTAAGGAGACTGTTTATGTGGCCATTAGAAGTCACACTGATTAAGGAAGTGGTTTTATAGAGTGTCCCTTTCATCTCTATGGACCATTTCAACTTTAGTTTCTCTAGATGGAAGAAACTGACCAACTGTCAACTACATAACAGAACATTTTATGGGTTTCCCTACTGTCTCCCCATGGGCTTCTGGCCTTTGCACTCAGTCCCTCAAACCTGTATTCCTATCCTTGCAAAAATGGTTTATTGGAGTTCCTCAGCAAAGTTCATTGTCTGCTTGGATAGCCATTTGGAGTTGCTCAGAACAGGCTGTCACATGTCCTAGGAGGATAAGGACTTCATTAGCATGCTTTTCCTAGCTGTTTCTATTCATTTTATTCATGAAAAATATTTCTAATTAAAAAAATTATTATTCTATGAGCATGGGTATTTTGCCTGTATGCTTGTCTGCACATCACTTTCATGTCCAGTGCCCATGGAGGTGAGAAGGGGATGTCTGACCCCTTGGAACTGGGGCTACAGACAGTTGTGGGCCACCATGTGGATGCTAGAAATTGAACCTGGGTCCTCAGGAAGAGCAGCCAATGCTCTTAGCCACTAAGACATCTCTTCAGCTCCTCCTATTGAAAAATTTAAGCAAATCACATTATAGAATTTTGTAACTGAAAAGAAGAAAAATCATTTACTTTAAATTACTTCATTTTAGAGATAGGAAATGAGACTAAGGTGACTTTCTTAAGAATATCAAGTCTCTCAAGGGCATAAGGGCACATAATCCCAGCACTCGGGAGGCAGAGGCAGGCGGATCTCTGTAAGAGCTAGGCTCCAGGGCAGGCTTCGAAGCTACAGAGAAACCCTGTCTCGGGGAAAAAAACAAAACAAAACAAAACAAAACAAAAGCCCAAATCTCCCGAGCTTCTGTGCTGACAATATACCACAGCTGCAGTATTTCAGGGAAGAGACCTGAATGGGGGGGTCAAAGAGCTCAAGTTGTGTGCGTTTGTGGTTGTAAACCTACAAAATTTACTACACTGAACAGGACATGAATGCAACAAGATGACGACACCGAGGTTCTGGCTCAGGCAACTGAAGGACAGAAATGTCATTTACTGAGATAGGGCAGACAATGATACCAGGCTTGTTCAGGGAGCTGGATGGGTTATATCACTCAATTTTGAACTTACTAAGTTTAAAATGCTTGTAATGGATAAAAACAACTTGTCAAAATAGTCAAAGGAATCTGGACTTCAATCAGGTTGGGACTAGCTAGGCAGAACAGTGCCTGCTTATATTCCCAGCACCCAGAAAGCTGAGAAGAACTGCAAATTCTAAGCCAACCCAGGCCATTATAGTGAGACCATGTCTTCTCAACAGTTGAAAGTTAAAAAAACAAAGGGAGAAAGGGAAGACACCAATTTAGAAAGTTATCAGTATAAAAATGCAAGACCAGACAACCTGATGAAATCCCCTATGGTACAAATACAGTGCTAGGGACCTTTAGAAGACTAAAGAAGGAAAAGTCAGTGAGACAGAGCACAGGAATCTGGAGCCACCTGGGGAAGGGAGACTTTTCAAGGGACCATAACTGAGCCAAGGATACACTGATGAAGACTGTGGGGTGGCTCAGTAGGCAACGGCACTTAACATAAAAGCCTGACCTAAGGTAGATCCCTGGAGCCCACGTAGAAGTGGGAGGAAAGAACAAACTCCTTAACACTGTCCTCTAACTTCCATATACACACACACAAAATGCTTTAAAAATAAAAAAATAAAGACCAAAACCTACCTATTACTAAACATACATTAAAATTAACAAAACAGATAATAATCACCATAAGAAGATTCCAAACCCTGTATCTACTATGAGATATGGCCTACTTCTGTTATCATTTATTACCACCACCACACTGACATTCAATTTACTTAAAATACTGTTCAGTACTTTGGAGTTTTTAACTCACATCTCATTTATTACGTGGTATTATAACTGAGTAAACTAGAGAACAGAGTTTAGATATCTAAAATTTCTTAATGCAAACACTCCTTTAACTTTGCAGTTCTCATTTTCTTTCTTGAGCCAGACTGCAAGCAGTCTCACTTTTGACAAAAAAAAAAAAAGACTCAGTATTTTATTTTATGGGTTCTTCTCTACAAATGTAGCCAATGGGGTAGTTACCCTACTTAGTCTAATTTTTAATTAGCCATTATCCATCAAAGGGCATTTTCACCCTTTAGAGATATTCACTGCTGTGGATAAGATATACAGAATTCTTGCTTCCAGTTATGTCAGTGTATATACCTGAAGCAGGATTGACAACATTCTTTTTTTAAAAAAATATTTATTTATTTATTTATTATGTATACAATATTCTGTCTGTGTGTATGCCTGCAGGCCAGAAGAGGACACCAGACCTCATTACAGATGGTTGTGAGCCACCATGTGGTTGCTGGGAATTGAACTCAGGACCTTTGGAAGAGCAGGCAATGCTCTTAACCTCTGAGCCATCTCTCCAGCCCCCGATAACATTCTTCATTCTTGTCAATAGTTCACAAGGAGTCCAAATTCTCCATTACCTTATCAAACAATTTTCTTTTTTGTTGTTGTTCCTTTAAAAATGTATCCAGGTTTATCTTTTATTTACTTGTTCTTATTGCTTTACATTACACTTTATGCACATATGCATGTGCCCATGATATGAATGTGTAGTAGTCTATGTACGGAGGTCAGAGAACAACTTGCGGGCATTGGTTGTCTCCCCTACCACATAGGAACTCAGTCATTAGGCTTGCTGCTGAGCAATAGGACCCCAAGTTTGCTTTACATTTATTTATTTGTTTGTTTGTTTGTTTATTTATTTATTTAGTATTTTTGAGACAGGGTTTCTTTGTATAACAGTCCCATCTGTCCTAGAACTAGCTCTTGTAGACCAGGCTGGCCTTGAACTCAAGAGATCCGCCTGCCTCTGCCTCCAGAGTGCTGGGATTAAAGGCGTGTGCCACCACTGTCTTTTTATAGCAGCAATCCCAGCAAGTTCTTCCTATTGAGGTTCATCTGTAAATTCTGTACCTCATTATGGTTTTAAATAATCAAGATTCCTTCCAACTTTGGTAGAGAGATGTGCTGTGACAGATTTCAGGTAATTAGGTTCTTTAATCACACTGGCTACTTGCAGCAGGGGAAAGCAACCCAGTTGCTCCTTAAATAACGGTCACTGCTGTGGGTGGGTGTTGTAGTGATATTTCATTTATTTTCAATAAATAAAGCTTGCCTGAAGCTCAGAGAGTAAAACAACCCTGCTGGTCAGCCTTACAGACCAGGCAGCGGTAACACAAACACCTTTAATCCCAGCCCTAGAGAGGATTATAAAATGGGAGGAGACAGCTCTGAATCTCATTCTGAGATTCCTGGAGGCAGGATCACCATTTCGGACTGAGGTAGAGGTAAGAGTCTGGCTGCTTTGCTTTTCTGACCCTCAGGTTAAACCCCAATTTCTGTCTCTGAGTTTTTATTAATTGTGCTTTAGGGTGTGGTATCTAATGGTTTTTATTTGTCTAATGGTTACTAGAATACTTCAAGAACTTGTCTCTCATTTTTGGTTTTGAGAAATGCCTAATCAAGTCTTTTGCCTATTTTTTAAAAAAAATGGCTTTGGTTGTTGAGATCATCCAGACTAAGATAGCCTCTTCCAACAAAATATGTGGCCTTAAATGTCAATATCACCAAAGTTGAAAACACTGCTATATTCTACTGAGTTATTGCCATGAGATGACAAATTAAGTTCAAGTACCTAGATGGATGAATGGAAGGAAGGAAGTCAGTCAGTCAGTCAGTCAGTCACATATAATGGCACATACCTAAATCCAAGCTCTTGGGATGTTGAAGCAGGAAGATGGCTGCTCAAGGCCAGCCCAGGCTATATAGTAAAATACTATTTCACAATAAAAAAAAAAAAACCAGCTATGTACTACCTACTCACAAAGAGGAAAATATGAACTAGAAAAAAAATCTTAGAACACACTCATATTTTCTTTTCCTCTCTTATTTTTTTTTTTTTTGTTGTTTGTTGTTCAGGCATGGTGGCATGCAACTATAATCCAGGTATTTAGGATGATTTCAGAGTCAAGACTACCCTGGGTAACTTAGTAAAATCCTATCTCAAAAATGAATATATTCCCTAAAATATTTCCTTTGGTGTAAATTATATAGCAGATTCAGTAATACATGCCCAAAGTCCTGGTTTCTCAAGAGGATGAGGAAAGAGAAGGATTAAAAGTCAAAGACGGTAGCCCGCGGGTGTGGCTCACATCTTTAATCCTAGCTCTCAGGCGGATCTTTATGAGTTCAAGGCTTGCCTGGTCTACAAGAGCTAGTTCCAGGACAGGCTCCAAAGCTACAGAGAAACCCTGTCTCGAAAAACCAAAATAGTCAAGGATGGTATGGGCAAAACAGTGAACTCCACAATATTCAGAAGCTTCATAGCATTCTGGGAGAAGCTGACAATGACTAAGTATACAAATTCCTGTAACTTTAAGCAGAAGAGTTTTGGGAGGTGGGAAAGGCATCCTGACAGCCAGAATGTGTGAAGGACCTAAAGAAGAGGGCTTAAGATGGCTAAGAGCTAGAAGAAAATAGGAGATACTGGTAGGAAAAGTATATAAGGACCAAATCTGAAGGACTTGAAGGTCTCAACTGGGCATTCAGAGGCTAAATGCAGCACACAGGAAGCTATTAAAGCAGGGGAGCATAGTTGGTTTGTTTTGTACAGCAGGGTGTGAAACCCAGGATATTTGCTACAACATACTATATATGTGATTCAACTCTGGTTTAGAATATACTGTGTAATATGATAAACTTTTAAGGCTATAAGTTCTATTCAGATGAACAAAAGCTGATATACGGTGTATATCTAACTACTTACGTTCCTGCTGAATGTTTAACATCAAGCCGCCAGCAAATTTAGATAGGTTAGCTTACCACTATTTTCTGTACTGAAATCCACATTGTAGAAAAGGGAGTAGATTCATACCTCTGTCATTGTAAAAGCTGGGGAAATGATTTTGGGTTGAAAGCATGAACACTCTTCAAGGTGAACTCAGAGAAAATAGAAACCTTCTGTGGAGCAGAAAGACAAAAGCTCATTTGATCTTGTGGCAGAGGGGCTTCTTTCCTCTATCTAGAAGGCTAGATGCATATAGATTAGACTTTTTTTTGGCACAATGAGAAGCACTTTTAAGTTTATACTTAGGAGACAACCAAAGGAAATTTAAAATCTTGAACTTCTGACTATGATAAACTAAGCCATACAAAAAACTCTGCAATATTCTCTAATGCTGTACCTGATCCTCCAAGAAAGTCCTTTTCCCAAGGTCAGGCGTTTAGACAAAAGCCCCCATTCCCACAGGGGCTTGAAGAAAGTTCCTGCTTGCTAAATAAAAAGGGAGTCATTTTTATCTCTGGCAAGAGGAACTTGTGGCCCTTCCACTAAGTGACTGTGGTGCCCATTAACTTGTCAAGGTCAATGCTAGCCTCCAAGCTACCTCAGTGCTGGCTCACAAAGCCCCACCCCAGCTCACCAGTCCATTCTCCAGTTCCCATTTATTCCTGAAAATCTTTGTTGGGTCACTTCTTGCTTCCCCAGGTTTCTGTGCCAAATGAATGGGGGAGAAAAGTGAAAAGGAAAGGAAAGGACATGACTGCTCCTGGGTGTGGTGAGGAGAGTTTATTATAGATACAAAGACAACTGGGAGAGTCCAGAGTGGACAAGACCAGACTGCGTTGGGCCAAGGGGGAAGGGAGGGGATGGGTACAGCAGCCAGGAGGCCAAAGGTCCAAATAGGGGCAGGGAACTAAAATGTTTGTGCTGTATAGGGAGGAGCCCTTGGGGGAAGGGCAGCCCAGACCCTGGGCTGGAGAGTTCAGAGTAGAGGGCAGGGAATGCCAGTCATGTCCTGTAACAGGTAGGGACCCAGGGATGCTAGGAGACCTGGCAGCCAACACCTAAACATGCTAGGCAAGCACTCACCATTGAGTACTTCTCAGCCTGGATTTGCCTTTTTTTTGTGCATTGGTTTTTGCCTGCATGTATGTTTATATGAGGGTGTTGGATCCACTGGAATTTGAGTTGTGAACAATTGTGAGCTGCCATGTGGATGCTGGGAATTGAACCTCAGTCCTCTGGAAGACCAAGAAGCCAGTGCTCTTAACCGCTAAGCCATCTCTCCAGCAAGATTTACTTACCCTGGCTATTTTCTTAATTGGAGAGTGGCAATCTCAAAACAAACAATCCCTTTGAAAAGAGCTAATAATGATCTGCAACATTGTAACAGAAAATAAACAGAAAAGAATGAAATACCGCCACAGTAGCAGCTTTTTCTGAAAGAAACTGCTTTCTATTGGTGCTTCCTGAAAGTTCCTTATGTCAGTGAGATGATCCCTGTAGAACTGACAGGCAGGCAATTCCTAATTGCCTAATTTAAAGGCACCTGATGGCCTAAAAAAGCCAATCTAGGTTGATTGATCTGCTTTGCCTTGGGTTATTTATGAGCTCAGTTAAATTAACTTCAGTAACTTAACACATATTAACTTAATACTAAGACTTAGTAGCTAGGGGGAAAAAAATTAAGTAGCCCACTTGGAGATGGCAAGCAGTATGGTAAAAATCTATGAATTCTCACAAAAACATTTAGTATCAGATAAGTTAAGAACTGGTCTGGTAACTTCCCTAATAGCCTACCCTACCTGACCCTAATCTAAAGAAAAGTGGGCTCACTATTATTACTGAAAGTTTAATTCAAAACAAGTACTTAGAAAGGTGGGATTTTAATTTTTTGAGATGCAGAAGTTAAGGTTGAAGACATTAAACTTTGCTAATGGTGTGTGGCTAATGAGATGTAATCCTAATCTTTTTACTCTAGTGATCAAGTTTTTCTACCCAAGGGAAGTGTTAACAAATAGAAAACACTTGGGATTGACCTTCCCTTCAAACTGAAGGTCTGTTAAGAAAATAAAGTAATTTACTTCAATTCTCACAACAGTTACATCTTTCCACATGGTCAGTCTAAGGCCAGGGCTCTGAGATCCTGACTTGGTGGACTAGGAATTCAGTTTCTGTTCAGTGCTCTGACCTCACACTTATAACAAGATCTTAGACACAGATTCTGAATAAGGATCTTCAGAACAAATGCACAAAATAAAGGGAAGGGCAGAAGAAAAAGTTGGTGACAAAGAGCTGCTTGCACAAGCTCAACTGACAATAGGTCAGTGGAACTTGGTCACGGCCCCAAAGAATTCTTTCAACTAACCTTTCTTTGTTGCCTCTACAATACCATCACTGAAATATATAATTCACATACTGTTGACAGAAGTCTACCTTGCAGGATCCCACATCCCACAGTCCCAAAGAAACACACAGAAGCTTAACATTAATTATAAACTGTTTGGCCTATTAGCTCAGGCTTATTATTAACTAGCCCTTAGAACTTAAATTAACCCATAATTCTTATCTATGTTTACTCACATGACATGGTAACTTTTCTCAGTAAGGCATTCTCATCTTGCGTCCTCTGCATCTAGTGGCGACTGTGTCACTCTGCCTTTCCTCTTCCCAGAATTCTCTTACTCTGGGTCTGGTCACCTGGCCTATACTTCCTGCCTGGCTACTGGCCAATCAGCATTTTATTAAATTAATGAGTGACAAATCATTACAGTGTACAAAAGCATTATCCCACAGCATTTCCCCATTTTATCTTTTCAAAACAAGAACTCTGAATCTAATCTCCTTTGTTTAGCTTTTTTCTCTGACCATTATCCATAATAACTTGTAACCAACACTCTAAACAAAGACAAAAATCCATAATCCATTTTTTGGGGGAATGTGGGTGTAGTTTTCTAGGTTACTTCCTGATGATTGGGGGCACTAATAATCCTATGAAGACACAAAGAAAATTTAGGATTATGGTCAAGTCCTGATTGGAGCATTCTGTCAGGCTGGATCATCTCAGCCAGCAGTCTTGGGGCTATTCTGTATGTAGAACTCAAAGGAAACTGCAACAGAGGTGCTCTGAATTATTGGATCATCTGGACATCTGTTGTCATTGGAGATTTTTCAGGGGGACGTCCTTGATCAAACCTTATTTTTCTTAACCCAGAATGAATTCACAGCCTCTCACTTCCTGTGGAAATAAAGCAAAACTTCTTCTCCAAAGTAACACATCTTTTGACTTAAATTTTGAAGTCAAGGCATTTACAAAATATGTAGGCTGGATTAATCTAGCAGCATTTATAATCAAATGTCTTTTAGCAGCTGCTGCTCCTTCCTCAGAGGTCAAACAATTCAAAGACAACACAATAACATACAGTATCCAGATTATTTTCCATCTTTATGTGGCTTTTTTTTAAAAAAAAATTCTATTTCATTTATTTTTAATTTTTGGATTTTTTGTTTTTTCTTTTTTGCTTTTTGTTTTTTTTGAGACAGGGTTTCTCTGTAGCTTTGGAGCCCATCCTGCAACTAGCTCTTGTAGACTGAGCTGGCCTTGAATTCACAGATAATCGGCCTGACTATGCCTCCTGAGAGTGGGGATTAAAAGCGTGCATCACCACTGCCCGCCCAGCTTATTTTATTTATTTATTTATTTATTTTTGCGACAGGGTCAGGATTTTTCTGTGTATCTTTGGCTGTCTGGTAGCTCTGTAGCACAGGCTAGCCTTGAATTTCAAGTGCTAGAATTAAAGACGTGCGCTACCACACCCGGCTACTCTATTTCTTTTTTTTAAGGACTTTTTTCTTTTCTCTCCCAAGCCTACATTTTTTAAACCCACTGTAATAGCTTAGAGGTTTTGTTTCATCTGAATCTGTCTTTACTGTATATATCGTTTTCTGACCACATGAGTCTTTAATCTGCTGGTGGCTGGCTCCATTCCATTCCTCGGCTTTTTAAGAGTCTTTTTGAGTGGTGGAGGTACTGGTGGGAGTCACATTTATTGCCACAACTCTGGAGTTTCTAGATCTATGTCACCACCAAGAAGCCTGATGCTGGTTGCTCATAAACACCATTTAAGTGTTTAATGGCAGAACCTTTTAAAAGAACTGCACAGGAAATTGAGTCAGGAAGCTGTGCCTCTACTTGCCTCCAGCAGAGTCTACTGGAGTAAAGACAGTTACTAAGAAGCTGCACTTGACTCTGTTCTTCTCTGTCTAGAATCTTTTTTTTTTTTTTAAAGCTTTCTCTAGAAATTCTTGCCAAATGTTTGGGTACCATTATTCCATAGCAACATACCATATAATTTACTCACCTAAATACAATGCAGTGAGTTTTTAGGACTGCTACCCTCTAACTGCAGGTGACTTTCATCACCACAAACAACAGTCCTAGTCCTAAAGCATTTTCCCCCATTTTCTCTATCCTAACTCTTAGCAACCAATAATTACTTTGTCTTCATTGGGTTACTTATTCCAGATGTTTAACACTATGATATTATGAAGTATCTATTTGTGTACCACCACTGCCCCAACACATCTCACAAAATCTTCAATTTCTGGACAATAGCGTCTTTAGAACCCAGGCATAATAACATTTACCATACCTACAACCGAACAATCAGGAGGCTAAGGTAGGAGCATATTAATTTTATAAATTGGAGGCCAGTCAGGGCTGCAAAGAGAGACTGTTCTCAAAAAGACTGCTAGCCAGGTGTGATTGCACAGGTCTTTAAGCCCAGCAAGATCTTTCTAAGTTCAAAGCCAGCCTGGCCTACAGAGCAGTTCCAGGACAGCAGGACAGGGAGAGATCCAGTCTCGAAACAATAACAACCAAACAAACAAGCAAAAAAAAAGAAAAAAGAAAGAAAGAAAAAAAGAATGCTATCTATTAGAATGATTATAAGATGAAAGTGGCTGGGGAGCCCTATGGTAAACTTAGAGATCTGGGACTTAATTTTATCATTACTATTATTTGCAGAACTGTTAATCAAGCCCAGAGTCTTATAAGCTTTATCCCAGTCACAGGGCAGAGCCTTTTCATCTTTACCTCCCAATCTTTGGGCAAGAGAGAATGCTGAAGTGATCACCAACCACTTAATCATGCCTAGGTAAATGATGTCTAAAGAACAACCCCAGCCCTAACAACTATCTGGTATGTTTTAGGAGCTGAATGTGTAGTAGTACCTGAAGGTTAGCACACTGGGAAATGCCATGCAAGCTCTGCGGCCCTTCCAACATAACTCTTCTATTTGGCTGCTCAATTTTAGCCTTTTAGTATTTGTAATTGTTTCCCTGGACTCTGTGAACTACTAAAGTTATTCAACCAGAGAAGGGTAGTCATGGAAATCTGGATTTACCGCTAGCTGATCAATCAGAAGACCACAACCTATATCTGTAAACAGCATATAAAAAGAGGTAAGCAATCCTAGATAGCTTCTGAAACTGATTTAGAGAACATCTGATAGTTACTAAAAAACTGCTTTAGATTAACACTAAAGATTCCCCCTCCAAATTGGGGAAAATCCCCCAAATCTGGTGTTAGAAATATTGAATGTAGAGCAGTTTTGCCATATCTATTTGTAAATGGGACCTTACTTTTTATTTAGACAGAGGAGAAATGATGTGACATGTCCTTCTGTACATATGTTCCTTTTATTGGCTAATGAATAAAGCTGCTTTGGCCTATGGCAGGGCATATCTCTATATGAAGAGAGAGTAAGTGGAGTCAGGAAGACGCCATGTAGCTGCTAAAGGAGGAAGATGCCCTGAACCTTTCTGGTAAGCCACAGCCTTGTGGCAATACACAGGTCGACAAGAATGGATTAATTTAAGATTATAGAGCTAGCTAGAAATAATGTCTGAGTCATCGCCCAACTCATCAGTGTTGTAACTAATATAGTTTCTGTGCAATTATTCGGGTCTGGGTGGCCAGGCAATGAAGGTGCAGTCTCCGTTTACATTATGGTATAATGTGGGTCAACTATATCCACATAAAATCTGACAGCTTAGAAAGGAGTTCTAGACATAAAAGAACAGAAATGCTTCTTGGTAGCAGCATTTTTTTTTCAGACTGGCTCTGTTGACTGGCGGTAAGTAGAGGCAGCTCCTTTAAGAGAAGGCTTCCTCAATCTGCATTAGCAACAAAAAGACTTCTTTGAAAGACAGCTTCCTGGTTTGTGCTGGTAGTATGAATAACTCTGGCTCTTTCAGGAGGCTGAGCACTTAAATGGAGTCTGTGAGAGGAGCATGCGACAAATTGCTTAATGAAGACATGGACTTATGTCCCTGGAGCTGGGGTGGTGAGCATGGCTCGCAAAGGCAGTGGCGAACATACCTCTGCCATGTTGGATTGGGCAAACAGGCAAAGCCACACACCTGTTTAGCATTTTTAAAAAAAAGGTATTCCTGGTCAGAAAATTAACTACAGTATTATGATAAGGTAGATTCAGATGAAAAAGGCCTCTGAATGGGTCACAGTGTTGGATAAATGTACATGGGCTTCAGAGAAAGAGAGAGAGAAAGAGAAAGAGAGAGAGAAAAGTACAGTCATAGATTAAAGATAATAAAATATTAAAAAGAGTAATTAAAAAGTCACATGAATATGGTAAATGTATGTTATTGTATTTTCTTTGATTTTTTTTTCAAACATGAATAATAATTTAATAGAGGCATAAAATGCTATGTCCCTAAATAAAAATCTTGGCTAACCCACCATTTTCAACTTTAAAAATATTTTAAGTACTAAAGAAGCCACAAATAAAATTAAATGAACAATATTTGACACACATATAACTATTAAGAAATATTATCAAGATTATGTTATTAAAATGACTAGAAGTCAACAAGAAAAAGTTTTTTAAAAAAACACAATAAAGAATTGAAAAATTGACAGTAGGAAAAATATCTAACTGATCAATTGATATATAAAAAACATGATTAACCTCACATCAGGGAATTTTATTTTATTTATTTATTTTTGATGAGAAAGTAATTTTATTAAATTATAAAAGTTTCCATTTCCGCCCCTCCTCCCAACACCCTCCCACTCCCCCTGATTTTTTTTTGACTGTGAATGAGCTAAGTACAGAGAGACATTTCACTGTATGGGCTGCTAAGCTAAACCAACATGTACATTTTAAAGTTATCTTGACTTCAAAGTTTGAATAAAGGATATGTTACTTTGAAAAAGAGGTTCTGCTTTTGTTTTCACAGAAGATAAGAACCTGTGGATCTCTTCCAGGCTAATGTGGTTTGAGGGAAAAAGATCCCCCCACCCTCGCAAAAAAAAAGTCTCTGTGAACCCTAAAAATACTTCACCCAACAAACAGTAGGAAGCAGTTGGAGAAAACAACACCCAAATTCCCAAAATGATCATTTATAAATATTTGTTTTCATTTAAAGGGGATTGATTATAAGTGTTAAATGGTCATAATCAATTTCTTAAAAAAAGGGGGGATATGATATAGAGATGAATATTTTACATTGGTATGGACTTTGGTTTATTGGTATAAATGTAAGGTCAATATATTTCTACTCTTGGTTAAGGTATTATGGTTATACAGCTCATTTATAATTAAAAATTATAGATTAATAGTCATTTATAATAGTCAAACTTGTCATGTTAGTTGGGTGTTCTAGATATATAGAGATATATTTCAGATAATTTTCAAACCTTTTAAAGACCTACAGACTATGGTCTTTTAAATGTTTTAAGAAGACATTTTTTAAATGTTCTAAGCAGTGAGACATGTCTGCTTCTGGCAGCAAAAATTACTTCAGAGAAGTTGATGGTCACTGAAGAAACTCATTATAGAATTTGTCTTCAATGTGACAAGGCTAGTCATTTGGGCAAAAAAATTGTTCCTGCCTGGACTGCTTTATGGTATGCTGTATGAACTGGACATGTAGGACCCATAGAAAAGTGACTGCTGAACTTTCCAAAAGATGGGATGGTCCTTCAGGGTTCCTGTTTCACAGAAGAAACTGTCAGACATTCTGCAGGACATACAAGAAAGCAACTGATGAACTTTGTCATTGCAAGGCAACATAGATCTTCACATTTCCTGCTTCGTGGAAAAGTCTGTTGGATACTCTGGGCCTGTAGGCTGAAGATGGACCTGTAGGGTGAAGATGGATGCCACAACATTACAGAACTTTGGATGACTGTCCAGACAACAAGATGTCTCTGTCAATTCTAAAGTTTGGAAGTTGTTTACAATGTACTTTCTGTTTACTTAGGTAATGTTATATCCTTCTGGAGTCTTTGAAGAGTTGAAGATATAATTTTCCTTAGTTATAATAAAAGGTAAATTAGATATGAAACTTTCCAGATACAAATAGACTATTATACAAATAATTCTTGCTTTATACTTATTTTGTTATATGTAATTTTACTGTGTAAAATTACTTTTTATTAAGACAGAAAAGAGGAGAGAGATGATGTGGCGTGTCCTTCATGATGTGTTGCTCTTATTGGTTAAATAATAATAAAGCTGCTTTGGTCTATGGCAGGGCAGAATATAGCCAGGATGGAAGAGATATGAAGAGAGAATAGGCAGAATCAGGGAGACGCCATGTAGCTGTTGAGGAAGGAAGACACCCTGAACCTTCCTGGTAAGGCACAGCCATGTGGCAATACACAGCTTAGAAAAATGGGTTAATTTAAGATTAAAGAGTTAGCTAGAAATACGCCTGAGTCATCGCCCAAACAGTGTTGTAACTAATATAGTTTCTGTATGATTATTCGGGGCCAGACAACAAAGGTGGAGTCTCTGTCTACATAGGACTGTGTGATTTTTTTTTGATTGACTTCTTACAGGAAGCATAATGTTTTCAAGGTTATATATCCATACCGTTACCTTTACCAGCAGTCATCCTTAGACTATGACTCTAATCAAAATGCTAGCTGTTGCTTCAGATTTATCTGATTATAAGAACAAGATTTCCCATTATGCTCAAGCTATTTAGAGCTGGGTCAGTTCCATAAAACTATATAATCTAAAATCAGTTTTTTCTGCTTGAAGTTATCAGGTAACTTTCAATTTTAACATCACCAAAAAGACCCCAGTAGCCAGTAGAGAGCCAAAAAAAACTTGGGTTTTCACAATATGGTATGACAGTAACTACAGATTAACATTTTGCTTCTTTTTCTACACTACCAAAAGTTAAAAGCGGCTAGAGGCAGGATAGATAGTAATAAGATAAGGTCACCTACAATGACCATGCAGCTCTGAAAGTGCTACTCCTTGGAGGAACCACAAACATACCATTTAACCAAACCAGGCATTAAGAGCAGCAGCAACAATGTTAGCTGACACAGCACAGCTGAGAAAGCAATAATGGAAGGACACCAAGACAGTATACAATGTCTTTCATTTTTGTAAAAGGGAAGAATTTGTTTTGATTCAAGGTTCAAGAGATACAGTCCCCCATAACAGAGAGCATGATGGCTAGAATAGACTCAGTAGGCAACAACCAGAAAATTTGCTTTTTAGTATTAGAAAATAAGTCCATAATCAAATTAGTAAACATTTCATTATCAAAGGATTCTGGTGATTGTTAATAAAAATTCAATGAAGTTTCAAGTAAAATGTAATTTAAATTAAACTTGCAATTTAAAAACAAAATACAACAACAACAACAAACAACCAGGGTCTTCTTATATATCCAAGATTGGTTTCAATAGGTGCCTGTCTCTGGGATCCTGAGTGCTGAGATTACAGGTGTGCATATCATATAGAGTTTGCATTAAGTTTAAAGTAAATCAAATTTACAGTAAAAACAGAAAGCAAGCAAATTTTGTTTTGGTACTAATTAATATAAAAAATTTAACATTTTCAATAGTCAAGCTACTTAGATTACCAGCAAATGTCTACGACCTGAAAATCAATATGGATACTAAACAGTAAACAGTACTATAAGTGAATTATAAATGTTTTCTAAGTCTGGAGAGATGGTTCAGTGGTTAAGAGCACTGGTTGATTTTCTACCCAGTTCAATTCCCATCACCCACAAGGCTGCTCTCAGCCACCTGTAACTCCAGTCCAAGGCAATCTGATGACCTTTTCCGGCCTCTGTAGACATTGCACACATGTGGTAGACAGCCTATGTTCAGGCAAAACACCCATACACATAAAATAAAAATTTTTAAAAAACTGTTTTGTGGTTAAACTTACAATCTTGTGGGAAAGCAGCAACAAAAATCTACATAAAGCATTAAGCCTAGCAGCGGTGGCAGGGGCCTTTAATCTCAGCACTCAGGAGACAGAGGCAGGCGGATCTCTGAGTTCGAGGCCAGCTTAGTCTATAGAGTTCCAGGACAGCCAGGGCTTCACAGAGAAACTCTATTTAAAAAAAACCAAAAACAGACTGATGATCTGAGTCTGATTCCTCAAACCCACATGGTAGAAAGATACAATCAACTCTTTCTTACTCTATCTTACAAGCCTGCTGTGGAAAATAAGCACTCATGTATACATGTACTCACATACACACAAAATAAAGGTAAAGATTGTTTTTCTAAAGAGTTGGTAGTAATTATAAGTGATAGTTATCTCTAACAAAGCAATGCTAATAAACATGATTATAAGAGTGAGGTTCACTGGGCCGGGGGTCCTCAGACTTTGAACTCAGAGATCTGCCTGCCTCTGCCTCCCAAGTGCTGAGATAAAGGGCTTGCCCCACCAGGCTTGATGGGACATTTTAAAAGAATTTTCAAGGTCAAAACTATCTTCCTGAAAAACAAAACAAAACAAAACATTAATAATGTGTATGTTGATGTTATGGGTATACATATGCATGTTAACACTGCACTGAGGCAAAGGGTTAAAACTGTTAGTGCTCTAGCATGAATTAAGATAAACCAGCATTGTGCTGTTTATATATAGTGTTATTATATTTCAGTGAGGCCAATTTACTGAAGAATGTCCTTGGGGCTAGAGAGATGACTCAGCAGTTAAGAACTCTGGCCGCATTTCCAGGACTTGGGTTCAATTCTCAGCACCCACACAGCTGCTTAGAACCATCTGCCACTTCAGTCTTAAGAGGATCCACAGGGCAGACATACATGCAGACAAAACACCCACACTCCTTATTGCCAGGACAGTGGCACACACCTTCAAGCTCTGCACTTGGATTGTGAGGCCAGCCTGGTCTACATAGTGAGTTCCAGGCCGCTGAGCGTCACAGTATAGTAAGTTACAAGCCAGTCAAAACTACAGAAGTGAGAGCCTGCCTCAATAAATAAAGAAATAAATAAGCACACACACACATTTATGAATTAAATACTGACCTTCTCTTTCAATTACATGACAAAACAGGAGTATACATAAATGACTCCTGCAGCAATATCAGCTTCTATAGTCAAATGTAGAAAAAGTACTTAGGCAATTAAGTTGTGAAATGAATTAACCATTTTTTCAAGAAACACCATTTTAACTTGAAAAAATGACAGAGGAATTATAGCTATTTTGATTCAGTGTCTAGCAGATGTTTTCAAAAATGAGCAAAGTAAGCCTATGGCTTAAAGGAAAACAATTTACAGTATTTGCTGCTAATGATTAAGATTTGGGTTTTCAAGTAAAAATTAGTTTTAGAAAACTGAGTCTACTACCATGAGCTTGACATATTTCAAACACTAATGATTTTTCTGAATTGTACTAATAGCAATTGTAAAATTTCCTTCTTTTAAAAAAAAAATCTCTTTAAGTCGGGAGGAAATCTTTTCATAAACGGTGTTGGCATTTGGAAGATCTGAACAGCTTCATTTGGTTTTGTCAGTGGAATGTTTTCCGGGGGCTGTATTATATAAATATATTTATATAGTATCTATAATTAAATATTCTGAAAAGGTAAATGCTTTTTTTCAAACACTTACCTGTATGCTAAATTCAGAAACTGATGTGGAAATCCACTGTCTTCTCTTAAACCAGGTATCAAAGAGATACGAAAAAGATGTTAAATATGGACATTCTTCTCATTAAATAATTTTGGTTTGGGAAAGTAAGTTATTTTCCACTAAAATTTTTATATTCATACAAAATAACTTTGAGGAGTTGGTTCTCTCTTTTCCACCACATGTGTCTCAGGGATTGAACCTAGATCATCAGGCTTGGTAGCTAACACTTTTGCCCACCCAGTTACCTGCAAGTTCAACATTTAGGTAGGTGGGTCTATGAGTTCAAGATCAGCCTGGACAACAGAGTTCCAGGAATTCCAGGGCTACACAGAGAAACCCTGTCTCAAAAAAACTAAACAGTAACGCACACGCACGCGCACGCACACACACACACACTATTTAATTTCTAAAAATGGAAAATAGTGAAAGAGATGCACAAATAAAATCCAAGACTCCTCAATGAATCTCAAACCTCAAACATCTACAGACTTTTAAGGTAAATCACAAATTGTTGGGGCTGGAGAGAGAGCCCCATGGTTAAGAGCACTGGCTGCTCTTCTAGAAGATCTGGGTTCAATTCCCCACACCCACATAGCAGCACACAACTGTCTGTAACTCCAATTCTAGAGAATCTGGTACCCTCACACAGACATACATGCAGGCAAAACACCAATGCACATAAAATAAACCTTGTTAAAAAAAAAACCCAAACCTTAAAACAAACAAACCCACATATTGTCCTTATCTTTCACGCTCTCTCTTCCTCCTCCCTAGTCTCATTGTAGCCTAGGCTGACTCATGGTAACTCTCCTGCCTCAGTCAAGCCTGGTGAGAAAAGCGAGTCAGATTGCCTGGACTGGAGTTACAGATGGCTGTGAGGAGTCATGTGGGTGACAGGAACTGTACTAGGTTGAAGATCAGCCAGTGCTCTTAACCACTGAGTCATCACTGCAGTCTCAGAAAATACTCCAAATTCACACTGGTTAGCACCCATCAGAATTTTCAGGTCATCAACATTTGCTGGTAAGATGAGCAGTCTGACTACTGAAAATGCTAAACGTTTATATGGGATTTCAAGCATGGGCCACCACAGTCCAGCTCAGTTGTGCTTTATAGGTGCCACTCAAAAACTATTCTCACAGTAGTGTCTAGCAGATGAAAGGACTCTCATTGAATACTGACTTTACCAAATCTAAATGGAAACAGGGTGTGCTTTTTAGTGTTCAAAGTTTCAAGTGATACAAAATTCCAAACTCTGTGCAGAAAGAAACAGTAATGACTAACCTACAAAAATGTTAGCAATGCTTTCAAACAAAACCTTTTGACCAAAATTGAGATTTGTATAAGGTTGAGAAGAATTAAAATAGTGGAGTATAAAAATTACAGAAGGCTTTGATACACCTGAGTTAAAATCACTCCCTTGACTGTTAAGTCATAAGCATAGCTTCTTTTTAATTTCTAAGATTGAGGTAAATGAGGAGTTTTTAAACATACCTGTAATATTGGTGCTCAAAAAGCTCCTTCAAACAAGCTCCTGCCTCTGTGACAAAACTGAACCAGAAGGCCCCAAACAGCAATGCAAGTCAAAACTGATCATACACTCTCATTCAGTACAGGCCTCCAGTAAATGACCACTACCCCAGAAAATAATGAAAATATTTTAATTAATCACATCCACTGTCAGGGATCAATATTTTACAACTATCTATGGAGCTGGAGAGATGGCTTAGCAACTAAGAGTTAATTTTCCACCTGTAACTCCAGGGGATCTGACACCCTCTTGTGGTCTCTGCAAACAATAGGCATGCACATGGCACACATAAATGCAGACAAAACATCCATACACATAAAATAAAAATGCTAAACAAACAAAAATAACAACAACAACAACAAACTCCAAATATCATTAAGCAGGGTGTAATGGTTTAAGTCCTTAATCCCAGCACTTCAGAGGTACAGGCAGGCAGATCTCTATGCATTCAAGGCTGGTCTGGTCTACATAGCTAGGGGCTATACAGTGAGATCCTGTATCAAAAACAAAACCACCCTCCAAATGCAAGGTTACTTCAGAAAGCACAAGAGTTTGGGCTCAACTGTCTACAAAAACTAAATCAAAACAAACAACTACCTATGCATTTTTCCTAAAGCTGTTTCAGTCCTTCAAAATCATATTCACATTCTTCCTAATAGTGCATAGTCATCTAATCATGAAACACTTAACCAGTAAACCATAAAAAAACAAGGACATCTTGACACACACACCTTCTTTATATATGTGTGTGTGTGATATATATATATATATATATATATATATATATATATATATATATATATATCTTCATGTGCACTGGTGTTTTGCCATGAGTTTCGGATCCCCTGGAACTGCAGTTACACAGACAGTTGTGAGCTGCCATGTGGGTGCTGGGAACAGAACTAGGTCCTCTGAAGAGCATTTAGTGCTCTTAACCACTGAGCCATCTCTCCAGCCCCTTGATATTTTAAGAAAATTATCAATGAAGCAATTCTGAAGTCAGTTGCCTTACAGACCAGAAAAACTGATAGGAGGCTAAAACAATAATTTAAATCCTAGATACAGTTCTATGAGATAGCTCATATTGTTTCATGCTTGGACTATTACTTGAAGAATTAGACAGTAGTTATTTTAAGCACAGTAAATATGTTCCAAGATTTGTGATGAGAGAGGTCAGTCTCTAAAGTTACTAAGACTTAATAGCTTAGCAATGTTTTTCACTCTGTATACTTTGAGTGAACAAGGCTATTTCCCCAAAACAAAATAGCCCATCACTGTTACTTCTACATATTTTATACTCAAAATTGTGTTGTATATTAATACTCAAAATTAGCATAAGTTGTTTTCCAAGATCTAATTACTTTTCTAACATAGTTACACTCTATTTGAACCTGGAAACTTTTAGAATTTTTATAAAAACTTTGAAAGTTTACTAGAAATGTTACAAAACCAAACTTTAAGTAGAAGAGCTTAACTTGCTTGTTCCTGGCAAACCTCCCCAACAGTGTGGTCACTGCCATCTCCTACACTGTGCTGTATATGGACAGCCTGCTCTGTTACGACTCTCAAACTGGCACTAGATGATCCTGCAGCACACTATATGAAGAGGTCAAGTTTTGTGGACATCATCCAATAACTCCTTTAACATTATTTCAAAGATACAGAGACTTCCTTTGACTTCTGTACTTTCAAGAAAGCATGACTGTATTTTTGGAGGAGTCAAAATGATATACCAAAAGGTACTAATGAATACTAGATAGAAATTTATGAATCATAAAATTATGACTTCAGAAGAGTCACATCATTGTGCCCAAATTGTCCTCCAACAAGCAATTCCCCGTTGACTCTTTAATGTGACACAAAGTGCAGAGTAACATGTTACAGACATACAGAAAAACAACCTAAAAACCACACACAGCAAATAAGGGAGCAAGAGATCCAACCACATTGGATCTACACATAGTAGACTCCCCTCTTCCCTTAACAAAAAAGATAAATTGTTCAGTGAGTTGTCAAGCATCTCACTAACACTAATGTACCAATGTCTACAGCATTCATGAAGCAAATATCTAGTACTGCTAGTTTTGTAGATGAAAAGAATCATAAGACTTAAATGATTCTTCTAAGGTCACACCCAGTTAGAGAGCAGGTAATATTAAATTAAACTGTCAGATTTTATACTCATTATTTCTAATCAATCTCTCCCTCAAATGTAACAACTATCTCACTCTATATGCTGCTGAATATTTACACATACACGTCTAATAACGTAGTTACCAGCCATCTGAGACTATTAAGCACTTAAGATACAGCTGGTCTAAACAGAGAAATACTGTGATGCTAAAATGGAATTTGAAAATGTAGGAAAAAAAACATGTGAACTATTTCATTTTTTAGGCACAGACTAATGTTAAAATGACATTTAGGATATCCTGGGCTAAAACTCATTGTATGGCAATACTTTTGCCTCCCTCAAAACATAAATATTAAGATCAAACCAAAAAGCAGTAATTTCTTAATATTTGTTACATTCTACATACAGTACATATGTAACACAATGCAGTAACTGTATCTGGAGGAGAAAGTGCACATACATGTTTTGAAGAACTACAAGCATGTAAGTGGCAAATACAAGTAATAGACTTGTATTCTAAAAGTAATAAAAAATGTTTTTGTGTCATAAGTGCACATGATTTTAGAAGCTTTTTCCTTTCTTTTGCGTACTGGGCAGCCTTATAATGCCATAATTCACCACTGAACTACACCCACTTAGTGATTTTGAGTAAGTCATAAAAGTAAAATTTTTATTTAATCATATTTGTAGATGAAAAATGAAAATATTCTAATTTCTAATACATATACATAGATTCAGTCATCAAAGAGTAGATACAGATATTACGATCCCCAAAAAATGCCTAATAAGCTTTAAAAAAAATTTCCACTCCTTTTTTGAAAAATATTTATTTATTATGTATACAATATTCTGTCTGTGTGTATGTCTGCAGGCCAGAAGAGGACACCAGACCTCATTACAGATGGTTGTGAGCCACCATGTGGTTGCTGGGAATTAAACTCAGGACCTTTGGAAGAGCAGGCAATGCTCTTAACCACTGAGCCATCTCTCCAGCCCCCCTAATATTCTTTTATCTTTAGTTTTAAACTTCCTATCATAGTAGCCTGGTAGATTCAATATTTAATCTCTTAGAGACTACAGTGGCAAGAAAAACATAGTAAGGCTACGTTTTTTAAAGAATAATTTTAAAGCAGGGCATGGTGGCATATGCCTGCATCCCAGCTGGGAGGGCAGCAGGGATGACCAAGTACAAAATAAAAAAATACAACAGTGCGGCAGGTTGGACATGGTGGCACATACCTGTAATTTTATCATTCGGGGGCTGAGGGAGAAGGACTGAGAGTGTAAGGCTTTCCCGGGCTACAGCTACATAGTGAGACCCTGTCCAAACTAAAAGAACAAGAGGGAGGGGTGGACGGGGCAGAAAGGGAGAAATTAAGTCTGGCAACCCCATAAAAAAAAAAATCTAACATTTCATATCACCTAGCATCTCTTTCTTGGTCTGTAACCAAAAGAAATAAAACTGTCACATAAAAATGTGTACACAAATGCTCATATCAGTATGTAACTACCAGGGTTAATGATGTATCCATGAAGATGAACGCATACACACAAGTTGGTCTAACTATATGCAGAAATATTATTCAACCCTATGAAATATTCTTGATATAGTATGGATGGTAGATAGCCACAAAGTAACATAAAATGTACATTCTGTTTACATGAGTCGTTCAGAATGGGCAAACGAAACACTGCTTTTAGGCCTGGAGTGGCCGAGAAAGAGAATCACTACTAATGACTATGTCAGGGGTTCTTTAAAGAGTGGCAAATATCCTAAGTAACTTTGGTGCTGACTGCACAATTATGTGAGCATATTAAAAACCACTTTATATGGGTGAACTGAGTGTTATGTGAATCACATTTCCATGAACCTGTTAAAAATACATAGCAAAAGAAAGGTATTAGAAGCCAGGCCTGGAGGCAGAGGCAGGTGGATCTCTGAGTTTGAAGGCCAGCCTGGGCTACAGAGCAAGTTCCAGGACAACCAGGGCTGTTACAGAGAAACCCTGTCTCAAAAGAAAAAAAGAAAAAGAAGAAGAAGAAAAAAAAAAGGAATTAAGAGATTGGCTGGTTACATGATACTTTTCTGAATTTTTAAACTTTGTGGTATTTATCAGTTTTATAGTTTCCTAATTTGTGCTTTTTATCTATTCTAAATATTTATATTAGCGCGCGTGTGCGCACGCACATGCACACACACACACACACACACACACACCCGGAGTTCCATGTGTAAATTTAATGACAACTATGAATTGTACATTTAAAAAGTTGACTTTTATGACATGTAAAATTACTCCAATAAAGATGCTAAATTTGAATACTGAGGAGATGGGTCAGTGGTTTGGCTTCAAGCACCCACATGGCAGCTCACAACTGTCTGTAACTCCAGGTTCAGGGGATCCGGCACCCTCCTCTGGCCTCCCTGGACACCAGGTGCATACATGGTGCATATACATATATGGAAGACAAAACACCCCTACAAATGAAATCAATTTACAAAAAAGATTTTAAATTTCTACTATAAGAATTAAGAAAAATAAGTTGTATTGACCTTCAAACAATCTCAAACAGTCATACACACTCTGGGGCACGTAGTCCTAACTACCACAACCAGCTAAAACAGCACAAAGTACGTTAAAAGCCTGAATGGCACTTTAAGAAGTGCACAAAAGTTGCTATCTCAATCAGGCAAATGCTCGCGTTCAGAAACTGACCACAGCAACATGAAGATCAGTCACAAAAACATAGGGCGATAAGACATTTTACCACTTTCTCTTCAAAGCTAAACTCTTGACTCAGAATGGTTTGTGTGAAAGGAAATATAAACAGACTCCTAAAAAAATTCCCAAAGCTGAAGAAAAGGGTTGATAGAAGCGCGTACGCGCGCTCACACACACATACACACAGTGGGGAGAATCTCTGTGCTTAATACATCGAACCTTGGAAGCAGCTGTGTCTAAGACAATGAAGCCTTCTTTCCCCCCTTTTAAACTACGCGGTGGTGTCAATCCGAAGACCACCCGATTCCACCACTGCCGCCACCACCACCAAGAGGTGGGGAGGAAAAGGATCCCGTAGACTAGAGGGTGACAGCTTTGGATAACCCTTTGGACTTTCTATGTAAGAATGCAGCTGCTAGTCTCTTCTCAAGAGAGGGGTAATGAGATTTGTGGAGCAGCTCAAATAAGGGGGATCCTTTTCCTGGAAAAGGGAACACCGTGGGGCCATATCTCGAATCAGCTACGACCAGAGTGAAAGCCAGGCCGCTGGAAGGCACTGTTAGCATCACCAGGACAGCCTCTCGTGGCGCGGGTGTCTTTTTCAACGCAGAAGTTGACTCCTGTAGTTTGGACGTTGGGGTTAAAAGAGAAGTCGGGGAGATCAGGAACAAACGCCTGCATGTGGAGGCGCCGCAGGCCCGGGGAAGTTACGGAGGTCGCCGCTCGCTCCCACGCCGCCCGCTGCCCGCAGCGCCCGGCGTCGGGGCCCGAGCAGAGCCGGAGCCTCCGCCGCGGTCGATCCCCCGGCCGCCCGTACCCGCGTCTAGCCGGCTCGACAGGGCAGGCCTAGGCCGCGCCCGGCGGGCCCGAGCGCTGTCGCCGGCAGAGGCGGAGCAGGCCCGGCACAAACTTCCCGGCGCGGCGCCCGCGTCACGGCCGCCAGTCCGCCCGCCCGCCCGCCCGCCCAGCGCCATGCCGGCTGCCGCGCCCGCCCGACTCCGCACGCACCCCGTGTCCCGCCCGGGCCGGAGGCCGCGGACCTCACTGTACCTCTAAGTCGCGGCCTTTGTTCTTGAAATTCTTGAGCCGTTGGTTGTCCAATTTCTCGTTGTCCGCCATGGCCGGGTCGGCGACTCTCCCCCCTCCCCGCCCGGGCCCCGCGGGATCCGCCCCAACCACCGCGCCGCACCGACGCTCCCAGGAAGCCGGCCGCCGCCTGCGCCGCCCGCCCGTCCGTCCGCTCCCTTCCTCTCGCCCGGCCTCTGCGGCCTCCACTCCCCGGCCGGCCGCCCCCTCCTGTCCCGAGCCCCGGCACCACAGCAGCTCCGGCGAAGACGACCGCGGGGCCGGCGGCGGCGGCAACGGCGGCGGAATGTGCTGCCGGCTGAGGGGGAGGCAGCCTCGATCTGAGGGCCCGGCTCTGCGGCCACGCCCATCGCCGCCAGCCCGCCACGCCGATTGGCCGGCCGGGCTCCGGCGCGCTTGGCCAATCAAAAGGGGCGATGGAGAAGCGGGGGCGGAAGCGCAAAAGGAAAGGGGAAGGGAGAGTCTGGGACAGGAAAGAGCCGGGGCGGAGGGGCCGGGGGGCGGGGAGGAGCCTCGCGCGGAGGGAGAAACCGGAGGAAGCCGGAGAGAGGCGGGGCCGGCAGGGGGCGGGGTCGCCAGGGTCGAACCGTCCCGTTTGTGGAGGTTCGGTGGTCGGGGTGGCCTTGGATGTTAGGATTCTGGACTCCGTTCTTTTTCTCCTCCGGTGTTACTTGAGCGTTTCATTCACTTTGGAAAGCAAAGAGGTGTGTCCAAGCTCCACGCGGGCTCCCAAACAAACCCTAAGCCCTGTTCTGGGGCGTCCCAGGGCCGGGGCGTCGGGACTAGGATTGACTGGGGTGACGTGCATTCTGAAAACTGGAGGGACAGAGGAAGGAAAGGAAAGGGGCCTCTGACCAAGTGCCCGCAACAGGTAGAAACTTGTGAAGACTTGATACTTCTGTGATATCTCTTTTTTGGGTGTTTAGTCTTGGAAAGTTAAGCTGCTTGGTCACAAACTATTAATGTATAGAGAATTTGACATAGCAAATGCAACATTGTGATTCTTGATTAAGAAAGTTAATCCCAAAAATACCATCTTAATCAGGAACATTGTAACCAAAGGCGGAAGTAAAACAAGATATAAAAGGAGCCTCTCAGATTTTTCAGAAGAGGTCCAGCTAGGGACGCAGTTTGTAATCTCGGCTGTTGCAGCTGAAGTAGGAGGATCCGAGTGCAAGTCCTGCCTGAACTAGAGAAAGCCACTCCGGGTCGTTTAGTGACGCGGCTCGCTGATGCATCTCAAGATAAAAAGTACCGAGATATTCATTGGCAGAGGCTAAGCATGCTGGAGGCTCTAGGTTCAGAAAAGAGAGTGAGGAAATGTTTTCAAGTTTATATTTAAGCCCACTGTGGTGGTCAGTACCTTAAACCCAGCACTTGGGAGGCAGAGGCAGGTGAGTCTCTTGAGTTTGAGATCAACCTGAGCTACACCGTGATACCCTGCCTAAAACAAACGGTGTGTGTGTGTGACTATTTATCAGTTAATAGTTCCTCAAATTTGTGCGGTTTTGTGAGGCAGTGACAGTTCAGAGATAGAAGTAAAGAATGGGGAAGCTGGATGTGTTGGAGCTTGGCAAGAGACCCTATTGCAAAACCCTTTGGGAACTTTCGGCTTCTGATTCTTTCTGGTATAGTTTGTTTGGGCAGAACCACAAGCAGAAATGAATATTTAACATGCAAATATTTCATAAACACCTTTTAAATCAGAGGGTTTTTTAAAGGTATAATATAATGGCAATGGGTTTGGACAGTACGAAGGATTGAGTTCTCTTGGGGATGAGGGGCTATAGGAGTCACTTCAAGATTGTGATGGGAGGAAGAATGGTCAAAACAAAACCCTTCAGACAGAGTAATGCCTTCCAAGTAAGTTTTTGATATTTTTGTCTACTTTCTTCTGGGTGTGGCAAACTATCTCTTTGGAAGTAATTCACACTGAAGGCTACCTTGAAATGTATATTGAATTCATATCTTAAAATTCAGATTAAGTTCATTATGTGTGTGTTGGAGTCTGTGTGGTACACGAACGTATTTGGGTATGCACATCTTTGTGCAATGAGGCCAAAGAAGGCTGCCCTACATCGTTATTCCTCTACCTCACAGCCCTGAGACAGGGTTTCTTACTGAACCAGAAACTCACTGGGATACGCTGGCTTGTCACCTCAGCCTTCCTGCCTCCACCTCCCAACGCTGGGATTCTAGGCATGCACACCTGAACTGGCTTTGCTCGGGGCCACCTCAAGTCCTCATGCTTGAAGACCCTCTCCCTTGTATATTTTTATTCTCTGAAGATCCATTTAGTTGAAGTGACATTATATTTGCATGCTGGGACACTAGTATATTTTAAAATATAAGTAAGTCAGGTATGGTGGCGCATGCTGGGAATCCAGCCCTGAGGTTAGATGACTCACTGTCTCCTGTAACTCCATCTCCAGAAGATCTAACACTCTCTGACCTCCAAGAGCATTGCATACATGTAGTGCACATATATACATACACACATACACACAGGCAAACAATCATACACATTCAATAATAATAAATCTCTTTTTCAAGGGTAGTTAATTTTGGTAAAATTCATGAGGCTACTTAGGATATAGAAAAGAGTATATTGTAAACAATTTAAGGTTTCTATAATCACAATAATAATGTTACCAGATATTGAGCTGCTACAATCTTGATCTGGGTATTTTATTTACGTGAGGTATTTTATTATTGTTATTTGTATGTTTACTCTTATAGCACTTATCCAGCACTATGTGACAGTCTTTTTTGAGACAAGGTATTTCTGTGTAGCTAAGGTTTGCCTGTATTTGTAATCCTTCTCTTTCAGCCTCCTGGGTGCTAGGATTACAGCCATATCACCATGCCTGGCCAAGGCAGCCTTCTAATCATCAGTTGTTTCAGGGTCTCTCAGGTTAGATTTAAGCTGGCCTCTGACTTGCTGTATAGACAAGAATAACCTTAAGTTCCTAATTCTCCTGCCTCCTCCTCTCTGGTGCTTAGACTGTGGGAGTGAGTCACCGTATCTAGCTGTATAAATGCATTGAGTTCCTACAATGATCCTATGCAGTAATCATATCCACTTTACGAATTAGAAAATTGGACCATAGAGAAGTATTGTCATCAATTTAAGTCACACAGTGAATGTTAGAGCAGGTATTTGAACTGCTCCTGACACCAGAGCCCCCTGGGAAGGACTCGAAGGTGAGTATTCATAGTGCATTTTCAAGGGAGATATTATTTCCATTTCCTGTATGGGAAGCCTAAGGTTTGGTGTGATTAAGTAACCTGCTGTGGGCCTCACACAACTAAGCAGCGGCTGGAGCACTAGTTTGATTCTGCGGCTGCCTCGCTCTAAGCACCACACTCTTGGTAGGGAGCTCTTTGTCTCCCTGGCATCGCACACAGACCTCGGCTGGACCTCTCAAGTCCAGCTCTCAAGTGTATGAGGCAAAGCTGCTCAACCCTCAGTGACGTCAAGATCACGTGGGACACATAAAAGCCACGTTGGTGGCCCCTTCCTCAGGCTGTCTGTTTTAGAAAGTCTGAGCTCCTGAAGCAAAGCAGATGTTCTGCTCCCCGGGATGACGGTGAGCTCTACTGGATCTGCCAAGCTTGGCATGACAAGCAATTTTAAGATTGTGTCAACATTAAGGAAAGGAAAAAAATAAAGGTTACACATCACGGGTGATGGGTCATGTGTCCTGCAAAATAATGTACGGCATGGTTCTAACCATAGCTCTAACTAAGAAATGTAGCCAAATAACTAGTGTTTCAAGGACTGAAAGCCTCCAAGTTAGTAAAAACCAGTTTGGTATTGCCGAATAGATTTATGTTGTATTTTTCTGGACTCTTTTCTGGGTCTAGTTTTTCTCTCGCGTTTCCGCCAACGGCATTCTTTGAATCTTCTTCACGAGGATTGGCTGCACAGACATATTTAAGTGCAGTTTGCTCTTCTTGCTGTTAGTTCACATCTTGTGCGCTGTGGCACCGACTTCTATTCTCCCTCTTTGAAGGCTCGGGCCTGCTCAGTTCTCAAGTCAGTTCCCAAAGAGTCAGGCGGTTGTATCTTCATGACTTGTTCCTTCGCTCCTGAATCCCAACCCATTTGCCAGCCATTGTGTTTCCCTCCTTTGAGTCTGGTTCTCAGGACCTTCCCTGAATGTTTATTCAGGAATAGCATCTCCTGCTCTGGACTTAGCTTGCTTGCTTGCTTTCTTTCTTTCTTTTTTTCTTTTTTTTTTTTTTTTTTTTGTTTTTCGAGACAGGATTTCTCTGTGGCTTTGGAGCCTGTCCTGCAGCTAGCACTTGTAGACCAGGCTGGCCTCGAACTCACAGAGATCCGCCTGCCTCTGCCTCCCAAGTGCTGTGATTAAAGGCGTTCGCCACCACCGCCCAGCTGGACTTAGCTTTCTAACCTCTGTCCCACCAATAAACAAGATAGAAATGCACCTCTATGTTAGTTGCCCTGCTCAGGGAAATTCCTGTTTGATCAAATCGGTGAAGGAAAATCCCAAAGTGCTGTTAACTCATAATCCTTCATCAGTTCCACTAAATGTGACACTCTGCTTCTTTAACTGAAAACATTAAATGTCTGTGGTTCTTTATCCCATTCTCTCCATTCTTACACTTAATTTATAGCAGTGTATTAATGAGCTAGTATTCCCCTATTCTGCTGCCTCTCCATTCCCAGTGCTAACCTCCTGTTCTTTCTGTTGAGGTCAGTAAGGCTGTTTCGTGTTCATGATGGTTAGAAGAAGAACACAGCTGTGATACCCCTAGCTTGTCCTCCTGATTTGTGCCTGAACTTTGAGATCAGCACTCCCTTCAGATGGGTTCTTCAACCTCAGGATATCTTGAGTCACAGCCCATTCCATCTTCAGAGGATATATGAGCTATGCTGGAAAATGATTCTTACAGCCAGGCCAGGGGACAGATCTGTAATTGCAGGTATTTGGGAGGACTGAGGCAAGAGAATGGAAAGTTCAAGGCCATCCTGGGTAACTTTGGGGGACCATGTCTTAAAATGGAAAATGAAATAAGAAATGGCAGGAGACAGCTCGGTAGAAAGTACTTGTCCAGCAAATATGAATCCCTAAGTTCCATTCACAGTCTCTGTCTCTGTCTCTGTCTCTCTCTCTCTCTGTCTCTCTCTCTCTCTCTCTCACACACACACACACACACACGATGCTTGCCAAACACTTGTGTGCTTGATATAATCGTTTAAAAGAAATTGTCATGGCCAGACATAGTGGTACACGGCTTTAATCCTAGTGCTGGAAGGCAGCAGCAGGTGGATTTCTATGAGTTTCAGTCTGGCCTGGTTTCCATACTGTGTTTCAGGCAGGGCTACACAGGGAGAAAGAACGTGGTTTGTTGTTGTTTGCTTGTTTGTTTTGTTGTTGTTATGTTTTTGTCTTTTAAAAGAAAATGTTGTTATAATTCTTAAGGAAAAACAGTTAAGAATCTGTGGAAATGAAAAGGATGGATGTGTTAACTGTCTGTCTCTGTCCTTTGTCACTGCCCCCCTATTGTGTGTGTGTTGTGAATGTGACAGCCTGCTATCTAAAGAGATGTCTTGCACTTGCATTATACATTCTATTTTGAAATAGAACAGCAGAAAAGCAGCCAGTTGCCTGGGAAAGGTTTTCACGAGAATGGGAGACTTCAGTAGCCTCAGTGAAGAGAGACTGGTGTCCTGAAGCGGGTTGCTGCCTTGGATAATCCCACATAGTATGACGTTAGTGTAAGGTGTTTGCTTGTTTTTGTCCCTATGAACATGGACTACATGTGGATATGGCACTCTGTATACACGTATAATTGTCAAAGAAAAATTAAAAACAACACAAGACTGAACACTTTCAAGGCACATAAATTATTCTTGAAATACACACCTCATAGGATTTACCGGCACTCTATTTTTAGTGTGTCACCATGTTACACAAAACCCCGAAGTCCCTTGGAGACCTTCTCCAATGGAGTTTCCATGGATTCTTCAGATGTTTCAAGAGTCAAAGGGCTCCTGATGTTCCGGATAAGCTTGGTCCCTGCAGATCACCTGCGATAGACTTCAGAAGAATTTTTGTTGAATCTTTTGATTTTTTTCCTAACTCCATCACACTATTAAGTGCTGGAAAACTCCATCCTTTCACTCACACACTTATTCTAACACTCATTAGGACCTGCCGAAGGTTGCTCACCGTGCAACCGGAAATACAAAACCTAGGAAGTGTTAGACCACCTTATCTAGAACCAATAACTATGAGAATGTCTGGTACTTCTGTCTTCTGACTACAGCCTCGAGAACTGTCTGTTCATACCTTGGTGTTCTCTGTATGCCTGCTATACTGATCCCAAATTAGACTCCCCAGGTTCCAGTTCTACCTAGAAACAGAAGTATCAGAGGAAATCTATACCTTCAATCAAAGCACCTGGAAGGCAGATAAATACAGGCAGGTCTTTGTGAGTTCAAGATCAGCCAGATCTATATAGTGGATCCCAGGTCAACCAAGGCTATAGTGTGAGAGCGGGGGAGGGGGGGCGGCGGCGCACGTGGTATTTAAATTTGCCGTTTTAACACTTTTGAGTGTAAAGATTCCCTGTGGGGTTATAAGAACGCGCTTTCAGTGGTGTTGGAGATTGACCCTAGGGCTTTTATCCATGCTAGATAAGCACTGTCAATGGCCTGTATACCCAGACCTCTTTTCCTTGTTTTGTTTCATTTGGTTTTGTTTTTGAGATAGCCTCACACTGTAGCCCAGGTTGCTCTGGAACTCACCACAGCCCAGATTCATGATCCTCCTGTCTCGGCATCTGAAATGTTGGGATTACCAAACCCAGCTCTTTGAAGAGTCACCCATCTCGGACTCCTTCATTCCTGCCGTTCTCTTGCAGGCATTCCTATGAAGTGATCAGAGGGCACACTGGCAGAGGGCTAATTTCACCACCACCCCATTTGTTACATTTTTTGTAGGAACAATTTAAATAGACCGTGTATTTCCCATATTACAAAATATAAAGCCTTTGTCACAATCCCTAAAAATAAGACAACAGAAGGAGATTAATGTATTCTGACACACCCCATATGCAATCACTTACTATAATGTATATCTTATTGGGTGCTGTATAGCGTGATATATAATAATATGGAATGCAGCATAGCATGAATCTGTGTGTATGCTCTGGGTTGGCTTTATGCATGTGTGGCCGATACAGTTATGTAAAGCCCATGCTTAGTTTAGTGTTTAATGTTTACTGTCACCATCATGAAATTCGTAGTTTTTGAACAAGGGCTCCACGTCTTCATTTCGTACTGCTTCTTGCGAATTGCCTTGTCTGCCTGGCCTGGTGTAGTGTATAATCTTTTGAAATTATCACAACTTTTTTCCACGCACTGTTTCAATTTTTAAAGGAAACATCTATATAGTGTTTCTATTTTAAATGTAAATAAGCACTGTAAATGTAAATTGGATCATCTTGTGTAGCATTTTGCAATCTGTGTTTTCATTTTGTGACATTTCTTCCTATCAGTGTATTTCATAGTTTGCAGTGGCCAAAGAATGCTCTGTTGTATGGATAAGCCATAATTTGTTTAATCAACCCAGCAGTCTCCTACTGGCACTCCCGTGGTAATTTGTTATGACATAGAGCAAGCACACTTTAGTGTGTGTTGAGTACTTGCCTCACTAACTCCCTGGGGTAAATCTCTAGAACTTGCTGAGTCAAAGGATAGGGCTGTTTTAGACTGTGAAACATACAACCGGATTGTCCTTCTGAAAGATTACACAAGGTTAGACCACTCCAGTTGCAGCAGCACTGCACAATCATGATTGTTGCCCTGCACGCTAACTGGCCACAGTAACTCAGCTTCACCCTGTGCCTCTTTTACTGCCTCCTCTAGTTGTTTTCAGGTGTGTGACTTTGTTTACGCTGCATTTGTTTAACTCTGTGAAGCTGTGTTACCGTGCCCGTCTAAAATACCTGATTGTCTAATAAAGAAGTGAACAGCCAATAGCGAGGCGGGAGCAAGGATAGACAGGGCTGGCAGGCAGAGAGTATAAATCAAAGACCATCTGGGAGGAGGAGAACAAAGAGAGGAGGACATCAGAGGCCAGCCACCTCGCTACACACAGCAAGCCATGGAGAAAGAAGTAAAGAAAGGTATAGAGAAAGATAAAAGCCCAGAGGCAAAAGGTAGTCAGAATAGTTTAAGACAAGCTGACCAGAAACAGGGCAAACTGAGGCCAGGCATTCATAAGTAATAATAAGCCTCCATGTGTGTGATATATTTGGGATCAGGGTAGCCTTCATCTCAGTATGCAGGTGACCTTGAACTCCTGAGCTTCTTGCCCCCACCTCCCAGTGCTAGGTTACAAGTGGTGTCACCAGATCCAAATTTCTTCTGCTCTTAACACCCAGTTATTGAGTTCTAGCTTTGCACCACTCAGAGTTGTAGAAGAACGGTACACAGTTCCCTGCACTGCCCACCAGGATCCCCAGACCTTGACGTCTTCACAGTCAGCGTTTACATCCTCACTTGCGCTGAACTCTGAGAGTGAATTGTGTACATCTTTAATGAGCTGCCTCTTTTCTCAGGGATAATTTACTGCAAATGCTTCAACTCATAATCATAGGAAAAAGATACAAATTGTTTTGTAGGTACATTATTTCAATTTTATCATTTCCCCCAGTTCTTTGAACAAAGGTGAAATAAAAATTGGTCAAAGGTTTTCGCCTTTCTCTCCTTTTGAGTCATATTGTTGTAAAATATTAGTTTAAGATGTGTGATGTTCGTTTATGCTGTGCAACGTTTATTTAATGATGCAAAGATGTGTTGCGTTCTTTTATGTGGCTTTTGTTTAACTCTGTGAAGCTGTGTTACTGTGCCTGTCTAAAACACCTGATTGGTCTAATAAAGAACTGAACAGCCAATAGCAAGGCAGGAGAAAGGGTAGGCAGGGCTGCCAGGCAGAGAGGATAAAGAGGGGAGAAATCTAAGCTTGAGAGAAGAGCAAAGAAAGAGGAGAAAAAGCAAAGCAGAGGAGGATGCCAGGGGCCAGTCACACAGTCACCCATGGAGTAAGAGAAAAGACATATGCAATAGAGAAAGGTAAAAACCTAGAGAGAAGGTGGATGGGAAAAGCTGGCTAGAAATAAGCCAAGCTAAGTCCGGGCATTTGTAAGTAAGAATAAGTCTTCATGTATGTATTTGGGAGCTGGGTGGCGAGCCCCCAGAGAGGTAAAAAACAAAACAAACCAACTATATATATATATATATATATATATACATTTTTTTTTTTTTAAAAAATAAGTCATGGAATGGTGTAAAAAGATACTTTGGTAACAGACATTCCACACTCTGGCTTGGTTAGATTTTGTTCATTTGAGTTGCTTGTTTTTGTATTTACACGTCTAAAACTAAACAAGTTTTTCTTAAAGGAAAAAATAAGACCCAACAGGTTAAAGAAGTGGCGTCTAACTACAGATAATAGAAATTTGTAATGGTAGATTACACTATAGAAAATAAAAATTCCAGAAATCTGTTATGTTCATTTATTTGCTAATTTTTATTTATTCTTTTTTTTTAAACACAGCTGAAGTTTATGGAAACGCAATAACATGGCATCAAAGGAGCAGGGCAGAACTGAAACACCTTTGTTTATTTAGACAGGCTTTCACATAGCCCAAGCTGGACCCAAGTGACTATGTAGTTGAGGCTGGCCTTGATCCCTCTGCTATTACCTCTTGAGCACAGGTATGCATTCTAATGCCCAGCCAAAATCGTGTATAAACGCCTTGGACTTATCTTTCGAGAGCCTTTCCTAATGGGGGAATTGTACTTGACTATGTGCAAATGAAGGTAGCCCTGACTCACTCAGAAAAGGAAAGTGAACATTTTGGAGAAATACCCTTTCTACTCAGCCCTAGAAATGACGGCATCTGTGTACTTAGAAGGATGACACTAAGCAGCCACCTTTTCTCTTGGATCTTTTATTAAGAACCAAAGCAGAGTTGAGTTGTTGATAGACAAGATTAAAACTTTAATTGCTAATACATGGGCTCCTAAGGCATCAAGGGGAGCCGGCATTAAACCCCACTGACCTGGGCTTGCACAACTTCAAGGTGCGCTAATAAGAAAGGAGCAGCTGGACATCTTACGTATTAGTCTCTAAGAAATAGTGTTTCTGGATCGGGGTTACCTCACTCACAATGATTTTTTTCTAGTTCCATCCATTTGCCTGCAAATTTCATGATGTCATTGTTTTTTACACAATAGTACTCCATTGTGTAACTACCACATTTTCTTTAGCCAGTCTTTGGTTGAGGGGCATCTAGATTGTTTCCAGGTTCTGGCTATTACAAATAATGCTGCTAGGAACATAGTTAAGCAAATGCCCTTGTTGTATGACTGTGCATCCTTTGGGTATCTGCCCAAGAGTGGTATTGCTAGAACTTGAGGTAGATTGATTCCCAGTGTTCTGAAAAACTGCCATACTGATTTCCAAAGTGGATGTACAATGTATACTCGCTCATAAGTGGATATTAGACATAAGGCAAAGGATAACAAGCTTACAGCCCACAATCCCAGAGAAGCTAAGAAACAAGGAGGACCCTAAGACAGACATGTGGATTCTCCTGGGAAGGGGAAATAGACAAGATCTCCCAAGTAAACTGGGAGGGTGGGGGCAGGAGGGAGGATGGGAGGGGAGAAGGGGGGAGGAGAACATGAGGGAATGGGATGACTGAGCTGGGGGAAGGACAGAGAGGGAGAGCAAGGAAAGAGATTTCTTGATGATAGAGGGAGCCATTTGGGGGTTAGCAAGAAACCTGGCACTAAGGAAATTCCCAGGAATCCACAAGAATGACCCCAGCTAAGAATCTAAGCAGTAGTGGAGACGGTGCCCTTCCCTTGCAGTCAGACTGATGACTACCTTTGCTGTCATCGTAGAACCGTCATCCGGAAGTGATGGAAGCAGATGCTCAGCTAAGCACTGGGCTGAGCTCCCGGAGTCCAATCAAAGACAGAGGAGAGATACTGTGAATTAAAGGACAAGACCATCATGAGGAAACCCACAGAGATAGCTGACCCGAGCTAATGGGCTCTGGACTGACAGCTGGGGAACCTGCATAGAACTGAACTAGGCCCTCTGAATGTGGGTGACAGTTGTGTGGCTTGGACAGTCGGTGGGGCCACTGGTAGTGGGACCGGAATTATCCCTAGTGCATGACCTGGCTTTCTGGAGCCCATTTCCTATGGAGGGATACCTTGCTCAACCTAGATATAGGGTGGAGGGCCTTGATCCTGCCTCAGTGTGATGTAACAGACTTTGTTGACTCCCTATGGGGGGCCTCACCCTTTCAGAGGAGTAGATGGGGAGTTGGGGTGGGAAAGGGAGAGGGAACTGGGATTGGAATGTAAAATAAAGATTGTTTTGTAAAAAACATAGTGTTAAGCAGTGGTTTCAACCCTTCCCATGAAAATCCCTTGTCCCATTCTAGTTTCTTCCCCCTTTCCTATTTTACAGTAAATAAAAGGGATCTTGGAATCTGTCCAAGGTCCCAGCAGCTAATCCACAGCACAGAGTGGAAACAGAGAAGCTCCCCAAGGAGGCCACCTGGCACCTGACTGCTGTAGTCCCAAGGCATTTGCCAAGTGACCCACGATTTTATTTACTCCAGGTTGGGATCTTATACCGAGGAGAAATGACTGAAAACAAAGTCAAAATTCAGTAGGACAGAGCGCTGAGAAAGGAATCAGACTAAGGTGGGGAGGGAAACAAAACCAGGAACCAAAGCTGTCATTGTTAGTGTTTGTGCGTGTGCGTGCACGCATGCACGGAGGTCAGAGGACAGTTTGCACAATCCATTCTCTCCTTCCACTATGTGAGTCCTGGAGATTGAACTGGGGTCACCAGGCTGAGCAGCAAGGCACTTTTACCTCCTCAACCATCCTGCCAGTCCTAAGACTATAAATGAAAAATTGGCTTATTGTCTTACCTTATTGTATGAGTGTGTACTGGTGCCCTTGGTGTGAGAAGAGGAGTTCAGGCCCCTCAGGACTGGAGTTACAGAGGGGTGTGAGCCCCCACGTGGGCTCTGGGAAAAGAACTTACAGAGCGTCGAGTGCTCTGAACAGGTGAGCCAAGTCTCCAGACCCAGCTGCTGTATGCAAAGTTCTCCCTTAAGTCCAGGAAAAATAAATTTACATAAAAATCTAACTTAAGAAATTATTATAAGGAAGAAGAATAAATTGTGGAACAACATCCGTACAGACAATAGAGCTATGCCAGAAAAACAGTCTAGGAGCGGTCCTAGCTTGTTCATTTTATTTCAAAAATGATATGAAAGGCATTAAGAAAGTTACGTAAGAAATGTGAGAACTAAGAATTCCCAAGCGAGGTAACAGACATCAAGAAACGTACACAGCAGAGTTCGGCATTGGCTTCGGTGGCAGCTATTGGCACGGAGAGGGAAGCTAGGTTCTCTACATGTTCAGCCCCCAGCCCCCATCTCTTTTTTGCTTAAAAACTTATTACTAGTCGTGGTGTGTTTATGTATGCACATGTGCCACACGTGCATGTGTATGTCAGAGAACAACTTTGTAAGGTTGTCTTTCCATCTTCATGTAATGTATGTCATGTAATGCATTCTCTGGAGGACGAGAGCCAGTGGGATGAATACATCCATGGACACATACACGAACACACATGTACAATGACACACACACGAACACACACACACACAAGGACACATACATGTACGTGGACACATATACGAACACAAGCACATAGATGGACACATGCACATAGATGGACACATACACAGACACATACATGTATTCACGCAACAGAATCCTACCTGGGAGCTGAGAACCCAGTGTTCACTCGGTCCTAGAGGCTGGGTGCCTCAGCAGTTTGAGCAGTTCCACCATGCCTGTCTCACTGAGGCATGGCCCAACACCCAAAGGTGTTCAGTCCACAGGGTTGGGCTGTCCCAGTCTGGCACAGAAGCCACCAGACCCTAGTCCACAATGAGAGCTTGAAACGCTGGTTCTGATACCAGCGAAGGAATTGGCAGCAGCAAGTTACAGGGCAGGCTGACTGAGCAGCAAGACAGAAAGCTAAACAAGCTAGAGTTGAATAATCCGCAGCCTGTCATGCCCTTTTTATCTGAATACCAGGAGAAGCTATACACAGGGCGGTCTTCACAAACCACTCAGGCAATCAGAACAGTTCTTCAGGTAAGGCCCCTTCCTCGGGTGATGCTAATCTGTGGCAAATTGACATTGAAATCAATCATAACACCTCCCCCACCCCCACAGGGAGCAAGCTCATGTCCATAGGCTTGCAAGGTACACACGGAACCTTCTCACGGCCCACTCTTCATAGTTTCGTAACAAAACAAAACCTAAATAAATAAATAAACAAACCAGTTTAAGTCCTATACCCAAGCTGGCCTGAAGTTCACACCACCCCTTCTTCAGTATGAAGGTGTCTATCACTGTGGCTGATTTTGAATCTCTTGACTTTTAAAAGTGAATTTAACAGGGTGGGAGAAAATGGACTTAAACTAATAATTTTCAAGTGAATTTATGTGTGAAACTTATGTACGAAGCATCCATTTTAGCAATGGGACTACTTCGGTAGATAGAGTTAAGCCAAAATCTCAAGTCCTGTGTTTTCAATCCAGACGGCAATGTCTTACTACATTAACTACAATTTTGTAAAAGAGGGCTAATTATTGATTTAGAAACCAAAACTTTAAAAGTGAATTTCACAAGTGGCAGCAAGTGGCACAATATACTATGAAGGCATTATGCCCATAAGGAAACTCACCCACAATCTATTGGAGCAGTCTTTTGTAATGGCATGTATGCATTACTGTAAATCAGAATTTCACCCTTATGAGAGTATATGGAATATGTCTAAGAAATGGATACTGAGGGATAGAGAGATGGCTCAGTGATTAAGAGCACTTACTGATCTTCCAGAGCACCCAGCTTCCATATGCGTCCATATGGTGGCTCACAACCATCTGTAACTCCGGTTCCAGGGGAACTAATGCCCTCCTCAGGCCTCTGTGCTTACCAGGCAAGCAGGTGGTGCACATACACACATGTAGGCAAAACATTCATACACATAAAATATTTATAAAATAAAATACACAAAAGGCTTTTTTTTCAAAAAAAGAAAATATTGTAGCAGGAAAATTGGATGTAAAATTAAAACAGTCTTCTAGAAGGTGTGTAATTTTTAAAAGCTTGTCCAATATGACTATTGTTTTCTGAATACAAAATGAGAAAATCAAGCTTGGCAAAATCTACCCAGTTGGTCCCTATGTTCTATTGTGTATCCATTAGTGAGGATAAGGTTGACCCTGCCTGTCCCTTAGAGCTCTTACTGCTGTACCCCTGCACCTGTTTGCCTTCTAACCAAGGTTCATTCTCAGAACACTTCACCATGGTTAAGCATAATCTGGGATTTGCTTAAAACGTCCTTAAAGTTTTCAGCTTGGCCTAAATGTTTATCAAGATGTGGCCCCTTCAGAAACCTGAAAAAAACTATTCTCTACTCTGTTAAAAGCAACTGAAGGATGTTGGTTGGAGTGATTTTAATGTGTGCTTGCTTCTATTCAAGCAAGAGCTGATGTCCAGTGTCCCATCTCGTCTCTTTAACCTCTCTAATACCTCTTAATAGTAATTTGTGAAAAATCTGAAAAGGAGATTAAACAGAGACATCTGCTGAAACCACAGCTCTGCGCAGCTCAATCCTCCATCCTCGGTTTTCTCATCGATAAGGTGGTTTATACTCATGACAAGGTGCCCTTTTTTTTTCCTACTCTTTACTCTTTTGGGGGGCCCACCATCCAGCTCCAAAATAAAAACCTGGAGGAGGCTTATGCTTACTTATGAATACCCAGCCTTAGCTTGACTTCTTGCTAGTCAGCTTTTCTTAAATTATCCCATCTACCTTTGCCTCTGGGTTTTTACCTTTCTCTGTTTATGTATACCTTTTCTTTCCTTCTTATTCCATGTCTGGCTGGGTGGCTGACCCTTGGCATCCTCCTCTCCTCCTTTTCTCACTCCTCTTTCTTCTCTTTTTCTCCTGATAGTTTTTTTCTGTCTGTCTGGCAGCCCTGCCTATCTCTCTCCTGCCTAGGTATTGGCTGTTCATCGTTTTATTAGACCAATCAGGTGTTTTAGGCAGGCAAAGTAAGACAGCTTCACAGAGTTAAACAAATGCAACATAAAAGAATGCAACACATCTTTGCATCGCTAAGCAAATGTTCCCCAGCATAAAAGAATGTAACACGCTTAACTAGTATTCCACAGCAACAAGGTCTTCACCAAACCCTTTCACAGTGTTGACCATAGCAGGAACTCTTTCTGGTGGTGGGAGGGAAGGTGTTTTGTCCTTTTTGGGACAGTATAAAACCTAAAATAGTTCCCTAGATGTTGAATATGTTCTTGAGTATGAGTGTGCACACTAGAGTTGGACAGGTACACGTAAAGTGTATTCATAGCCCTGTCATAGACTTTCTAAACTGTTGTACACAGGTCAGTGTAGTAGGGAGGCCACTTTTTCATTTCCCGGCTGCCCAGACTCCCAAAATTACCACACAGAAACTGTATTAATTAAATCACTGCTTCCATTAGCTCTATCTTCTTATTGGCTAACTCTTACATATTAATTTAACCCATCTCCATTAATCTATGTATGGTCATGTGGAAGTGGCTTACCAGCAAAGTTTCGGCATGTCTGTCTCTGGGCGGCTCCATGGCTTCCCCCTGACTCTGCCTCCTTCCTGCATTCAGTTTAGTTTTCCCCGCCTACCTCTATTCTGCCCCACACAGGCTCAAGACAGTTGCTTTATTAGCTAATGATATTCACAGCATACAGAAGGAAGTCCCACATCAGGTCAGGCCCATCCATCATTGTGAAAACACATGGCCGCAATTGTTCAGGGTAAACCACACTGATGGTTAAACTACATACAGAGGTTGAATGTTCTGTTGTAGGCTACCCCAGATAACGTTCCTACCCCTACTTTTTATCCATTGTTTAGAAGCAGAAAGAGTTAAAGTTACCAGATTTTTAATCTTTTATTTCTTTTTATGGTGCTTTGCCAGCATGTACGTCTGTGTGAGGGTGTCAGATCCTTTGGAACTGGGGTTGTAGGTAGTTTGAGCTGCCATGTGGGTGCCGGGAATTGAATCCAGGTCCTCTGGAAGAACAGTCAGTGCTCATAACTGCTGAGCCATCTCTCTAGCCCCAAAGTTAACAGACAATAAAGTCTTGAAAAATGGCTTTGCCAAAAAGTCACTTTAGTTTTATTTTTAAATTACATTCATTTACATGTGTGGGTGTGGATATGCACATGCTATGACATGTGTGTGTGTGGGGGGGTGGGTGTGTCAAAGGACAGCTTGCAGGAGTCAATTGTCTCCTTCCACTGTGCTAGTACCAGGATCAGACTCTGATTGTCAGGCTTGACAGAGAGAGCCTTTAACCAGTGAGTCATCTCATCAGTTCATTTTAATTTTCTTTTGCTTTTTTTTTAACCTCTCTGAGTGTGTGAACTTGTGTGTATGTTTCTGTGTGTGCAAGTGTGTTTGTCTGTGCAGGTACTCACATATATGGTGAGTGTGTTGCTCGTATTTATGTCTATGTGTATGTGTGGGTGCAAACACCCGCATGTGTTGTGCATCTTGTCTCTTCTGTCCTCATGCTTCCTCATCTTTTGAGACAGTGTCTCTCATTTGCGTAAAGCTTGTATTTTACAGACTCTGGCTAGCAAGTCCTTTCCCCCAGGTCTCCTGCCTTCGCTTTTTGGTGCTGGGATTGTAGGCCTATCCCTCCACTTCAGACTTTGTACGTGGGTCCTGGCAACCCAAACTCAGGCTCTCATGTTTGTACAGCAAAGTGCTTTACCCACTGAGCCATTTCTCCAGTCCCAATAAACTCTTTTAAGGTTCTGCATAACTTATTCCTTCTCTTTGAACCAACATGGAGCTGAAGGAGAGAAAACAGACATAAGCCACATTTTTATGACTGTGTAGGCCTCAGGTTCTGATCTGAACTCCCAGCCAACTTCTGGTGTAGAGTTTGAAGGTCTGTTTTGACATACTTCTTGACGAAAGAAAATGACCTTCAGTTCTTTGCCCACTATTCTTTAATAGGTGAAGTTACTAGTGTACCCGAGCCATGGGGGACTCGGTAGCATTATTGGTTTACCTAAATCTCATTTCCAGGTGATTCAGGTTCTGGATCTAAGGTGAATGAGTGCATGTCCCTCGTTTCCTTCCTTTTTTCTACTATTATGACTTAATTCCTTCCTAACTTACCTAGGTTTTTCTGTTGTTTTATTTCAGTACATTCGCAGTGCTCACAATATTCACTGGAGCTTAGAAGTTAAGAAAAAAGACAGTTTCACCAAATTCAGTTTCACCCTCACTTTCTCGCTATATTTCTTGCTTTTTGTGCTCTAACAAAAAGTCATCTGGGTGAGAACAAGATTTTGATGAAAGAGAGACAGGAATTTTGAGGAGCTTGGTTTATTTTTGGTGTCATGATGCTGGGAACACACAGAATTAACTTGTTCCTGTTGAGCAGATAGAGGTTCAGCTCGGTTTTTACGTAATGGAATTTTGAAGTGAGACTATGAACATGCTCTATGGAACAGTGGGGATGGGCCCAAGGGAAGAACAGCTTAGGAGGTTTGGTTTTGTGTCTTCGTGTAGATGTCTTGGTGTCACTGTTGTGGTTTGTGGTGATTGTAAGATCATACACATGTATGATAGGAACAAAGACATAAGAAAATAAGACAGATTACCCAGTGCAAACGAACCCTCCTCCCAGTCCTACTTCCAGACGTGCTGGCTCTGTTCTGAGGAGAACCATGACTCAGGAGCTATGAGTGATGAACAAGTATAAATTGTGCCCATCACATCAGCCTCCCTTCCCTTCCCTTCCCTTCTCCCTCCCCCACTTTTTCCTTCTCCTTTCCCTTCTCCCCTTCCCTTCTCTCTCCCCTTCCCTTCCTTTCCCTTCCCTTCCCTTCTTCCTTCCTTTCCCTTCTCCCTTCCCTTCCCTTCTCCCTTCCCTTCCTTTTCCTTCTCCCTTTTTTTCTTTCCTTCTCCTCCCCAGCTCCCCTCCACTTCCTTTCCCTTCCCTTCCCGTTGTTATTTTGTTTATCTGTAGCTTGACTGGCTCGGAATTCTCTCTAGAGACCAGGCTGACCTCTACATTACAGAACTTTGCCTGCTTCTGCCTCCTAAGTGCTAGGATTAAAGGTGTGCATGACATCAAACTCAGTGTTCGTCTTCTAAATTTTATGTGTTTGCATATATGTCTGTGTATCACATGTGTGGCTGGTGCTGAGGAAGCCAAAAGAGGGCATAGGATCTCCTGGAGACGGAGGGATAGACAGTTGTGAGCTACCATGTAGATTCTGGGAATAGAATGTTGGTCCTTTAGAACACCAAGTAGTCTTAACAACTGAGCCATATTCCAGTCTCTTAAGGGAAATAATAAATGAATAGCCAAACAAACCTCTGCTTAGTGACCCATGTTTATGGCCCAGTGCTTGGGAAGATAAGGCAGAAGGGTTGCTCTGAGTTTAAGATCAGCCTGGCCTACAGTTTGACTCTGTCTCAAACTCTCCCCTCCCTCAAGGCAAGAGAAACTTCTGGAAGAAGGGTATATTAAGAAACAGAACAAAACAAAAGCTGTCAGAGCTGGAGAGTGGGGAGGAGCGTTGTGCAACGGCATCTTCAGGACATGGCACGGCCTTGCACCCTGACCTCCCTGCGGCTGTGCTTACCTCCACACGTTCAGGCCAACAGGATTTCCCAACACTCTAGCAGGCAATTGGACAGGGTAGGGAGAGGAAAGGCATAAACCAAAGAAGTCAGACTGTAAGCCTTGGCACCGTTGCCAGGAACATGGCATTTGTCTCCTCAGAGCATCGTTGGTGTTGCTGATACACTGAAGACGACCCACGGTTTGGAAATGATTTTGCTATATAAGTGAGCGCCCCCCCCCCCCACTGTGGGTTCTTGACCTTGCAGGTCACAGTTTAACCACTTTAAATAAAGAAACTGTAAGAGCAATAAGGGAAACCTGTTCAGAGATTCAAACTTTCATTTCCTCCGGCACATATGGGATATTTCTTTTCCCTCTGTGTCATAGAAATTAAATGAAATTTTTTTTGGGGGGGGGTGACTAAGGATGGCTCAGTGGTCCACAGCACCAGCTGCTTCTCTTGAGAGCCCCAGGTTCGGTTCTCAGCACCTACACAGTGACTGGGGATTATTTGCATCTCCAATCCCAGGGGATATGATAGCCTTTTCTAGACTCTAAGGGCCGTGCATGTATGTTGCACACATAAACATAAGGTGAAAATAAATCTTTAGATGACTGTTTAAAATCATTGTCTTTGTCTTAATATGATTTCTCAACAAAAAACATGGTTTCCCAGATAAATCTGTTATATGTTTTAATACCTATTTTGAATATATTTATCTTTGAATTTACTGCTTTCTAATTTTTTTGAGAAATTGCTTACTTTTTCAAGTTCAATAACTCCTTGTCTGAAGTCTAGTCATGAGATTCTTAAAATCACAGTGAGTATACTCTCCCTATACAGTTTTCTATATTAAGCTATTGTCTTAGAACATAGGATATTTTCTGCAAAAATTTTTAATATTATAGACTATATTAGGTTCTATTTTGATGGCTCAGAATTCAGCTCTTTGTTAGTGTGGTCTGAACATTTCTTTCAAATTCACTCACCTCAACACGTACCTGTACTGGATTTACTTGTCATATTTTTGCATATTTTAGAGCCCCTATTGATCTACCTGCTCTTTTTTCCCCACTTTTTTTTTAAATTTTAGAATTTCCCCCTTTTATTGAAAATAAATAATAATAAATAATATTGGTTATAATTGCCTCTCCCTCCACTCCTCCCAGTTCCTCCCTACTTCCCCTTTGCCTAGCCTCTACTACCTTTCTGTCTCTCATTAGAAAAGAACAGGCTTCCAAGAGATAACAACCAAACATGGCACAATAAAATACAGTACGATGAAGCAAAAGTTTTCGTACTGAAGTTGGACACTGCGACCCAACAAGAGAAAAAGAGTCCCAAGAGCAGGTACGAGAGTCATAGGCCCATTCGTTCTCATGGTCAAGAGGCTTACACTAGGCTAAAAGCTATAATATACACATGGAGACCTGGTTAAGCCCATGGAGGCCTTGTGCTTGCTCCTTCAGTCTCTGTGAGCTCAAGGGCAAGCTGCTTCGTTGATTCAGAGGGCCTCCACCCACTCTCACTCTCACACTCTTTCTTCCTCCTCTTCCCACAGAACTCCCTGAACTCTGAGGGAGGGATTTGATAGAGACCTCCCACTTAGACTCTCTCTCTCTCTCTCTCTCTCTCTCTCTCTCTCTCTAGGTCAAGTCTGGCTGTGGGTCTCAGCGTCTGCTCCCATCTGCTGCCAGGGGACGCTTCTCTGCCAATGACTGCTGAAGGCACTGATCTGTGATTATAGCAGAATATCATTAGGAATCATTTTACAGATACTTTTTTTTTTTTAAAGATGGTAGTCGTTTGGTAGTTGTGGAGTTGGTAAAAATCTTACCCATTCTGTAGACTGCTGCTTTGCCCAATTAATGGTGTCCTTTGCCTTCCAGACGCAGGCCAATCTCACTGATGGTCGATCTCAGTGCCTGTGCTATCAGTGTTCTGTTCTGAAAGTCTTCTCCTTGAACACGTTCAAGGCCACTTTCTCTTCAGGTAAAACCTGTGTATCTGGTTTTAGGTTGAGGCCTTTGATCCATTTCTAGTTGGATTTTGTGCAGAGTGATAAGTATGGATCTATGTGAATTCTTCTGTAGGCAGCCATCCAGTCTGACCAGCACCATTTGTTGAAGATGCTGTCTTCCCCCCCCCCTTTGGTGTCTATTTCTGGCTTCTGTATCAGAAATCAGGGATCTATGTGTCTATGGATTTATGTCTGGGTCTTCAGTTAGATTTAACTCATCAATGTGTCTCTTTTTATGCCAGTGCCATTTGGTTTTTATTACTATAGCTCTGCAGTACAGTTTGAAATCAGAAAGCAGTTCTATTGTTCAGGATTGTTTTAGCTATCCTGTTTGTTGGGAGCTGTGAACTCCTAATCCTGAATTTCTCGTAAACAACTTGTTGTCCCCTGATCTGAGTGCCTACAGCTGCCTTGAGCATGATACCCTCAGGAGTTCCTGATAGCAGGGGAATGGTTTCTGGTGCATTTGGCTGGGGCGTGGCTATCCCTATATAAGCTGCCCCTGGGCACAATAAAGGGGGCATTTTTGGAGGCATTCCTGTTTCAAGGATGACTCCTGTCTCTCTGTCTGTGAGTCTTTGTGTGTTTCAATCTCCAGCCCTTTGCCTGGTTCTCAAACTGTATGGTGGTGCCTAGAGTGCAGAACAGGTGCAACGCTGCACCTGTTGGGGACTGTTATTTTAAGATATGTTTCTTTTGTTTATGCTGTGTTGTTTAACTCTGTAAAACTGTGATTCTTTGCCTGTCTAAAATACCCAACAAGGTCTTAATAAGAGCTGACTGGCCAGTAGTGAGGCAGGAGCAAGGATAGGCAGGGCCGGGAGGCAAAGAGAATAAACAGAGGAAGAAACCAAGAAAAGGAGGAAGAGGAGAACAAGAAGAAGAGGTCACTGGGGTCCAGCCACCCTGCCAGGCACAGAGTAAGAAGGAAAGGAAGATATACAGACGTAAGAAAGATAAAATCCCAGAGTGAAAAGGTAAATGGGATAATTTAAGTTTTAAAAAGTTGGCTAGAAATAAGTCAAGCTAAGGCTGGGCATTTATAACTCAGAAAAAGCCTCCGTGTACATTTATTTGGGAGTGGGGTGGTAGTCCCCCCTGCCCCCACCCAGAAAAGCCAAAGAGTGAAACTTCACACAACACTCTCTGCTGTGGGAGTTCCTTCAGCTCCTTCAGCCAATTGCCGCTGAGTTACCAGCCCATTGGGGCGTGGTCTCTCCCTTTAAAAAAAAGCAGCGGCTGTCCTCCACTCTCTCTTTGTCTTCCGGCTCCGTTTCCGGCCCCTGGACTCCTTTCCTGTTCGCGCGGAGGGGCTGTTGTCTGGGACGGTAATCTGTAAGTTTTTTCCCCTTTGAATAAATAACCATTCTATTAATCATAATTCCAAACTGGTGTGGGATTGTCTGTGACTTACGCCTTCATCTGGCGCCCCACGTTTGGTTGTAGAACCCCCCCTTCCCCCCCACTCAACTGCTTGCTACCAGCTCGGCTAGTCACGAGACCTCCCTCAGCTGCGGCCTGTGCCCTGTGTGTGGAGCCAGCAGTTCAGTTAAACCCCACGCCTCCCAAGCTCCACAGGCTCGGGACAGTCTCTGCCTGCCTGGTTTGCTCTTTTCTGAGTTGTTTTTAAATTTCCCTTGTAAGTGCGGTGCTTTAGTGGCGTGAATCAGAACGACTCGGTCACGTGGAGGCATACGCGGCTTCCGGGTTGCTCTTTTCTACCCCTGGATTCTGGGTTTCTGGTTCCGTGTATGGAATTGATTTAATTAAACTTTCTTTCTTGAGCAACTTATATTTCCTAGTTTTTAACAAATACTAAGGCAGACACTGAAACAGGACCTGTTTAAGTCACCTTTGCAGTGGTTCTAGTCGCAACTTGGCAACAGCGCCGCCAACTAGACAAGAGGTAATATGGCAGTTTTTGTTTCCAACGCCAATTTTACTGTTTTCTTTATTAATACAATGGATTATGTCATGCAAGGTTTATATGACTATGGGAATATATTAATTTACTTGTTGCTAGGTTTCAGTTTTCTTTTCAATATTTTATCATTAAGAAAGATACGATTTTTACGGACTAATATTGAACAACTAGTTGAAAGGATTAAAATTATTGAAAATCAGGGGTTATCTGAACAAGTGGATACTATGATAGACAAAATTGACTCCATGTCCAAGGGTACTAGGAAGTTACCTGAAAGGGTACAGGCTGTTGAATTTGACGTTCAGATGTTACCACAAAGTTTTGATAAGGTAACAGATAGAATGAACCTCCAGAATGGGAACCAAAAAACTGATACCTTAGTGAAATTACTAGAAACACGGGTAGGTCAGGAGATTCAGGATTTAAGGGATACAATGATAAAAAGATTAGAAATGATTGAAGAAACTATTGGAGCTGGTGAACAGAGTAAGAAGGCACAAGGACAGGATACAATGCCACCACCAGCTGTTAGAACTGGCTTACCCAGGGTCCTAACAACATACCCTGTAATTTATTCTGACAAAGGGTTAACTTCCAAAGGCTCAAAGGGAGTTAAAGAAGCTAGATGGACACCAATAGCAATGAATGATTTAAAAGAAATTAAGCAAGCTGTCGTTAACTTTGGCTTGCACTCTGCATTTGTTAAGGAAATGATAAGGACTTGGGCTTCTAATGTCAGAGCTACCCCCCATGATTTCTCTCAGCTAGTGTCTGCAGTTTTAGATGATGGGCCTTCCTTGATGTTTGGAATTTATTTCAGAGAAGAATCCAAACATATGGAACAGCAAGGAAGAGCAAAAGGTGTGGAGGTTTCCCAAGATCAAATTCTTGGTGTAGGAGCATATGCTGATCCACAGGTCCAAGCTCTTTATGATGAAGAAGTGCTGTCCTTATGTCACAAAGCAGCCTTGAATGCTTTGAATAGAATACAAGATCCAGCAAAAAGGGTCGAATCATATACCAGGGTTAGGCAGGGACAGAGAGAACCCTTTACTGACTTTGTGCAAAGATTAATTAAGGCTCTGGACATAGGGGTAACAGACCCAGAAGCTAGACGAATACTTCTTGAATCTCTAGCTTTTGAAAATGCAAATACTGAATGTAAAAAGATAATTGGGCCTTTAAGATCTAGATCAGCACCAATGGAAGAATGGATACAGCATACAATGAATGTTGAGATGTTTAGCTATAACGATGAATCCTGGGTAGGAGAAGCGATTTCCAAAGCTATGAGGAGACATCAAACTACCAGGTGTTTTAATTGTGGTAAATTAGGACATCTGAAAAGGGATTGCAGGCAAAGAAATCCTAGGAATAATATCTCCTCTGGGAATGACAAAAGTAGGAGATCTCAGCCTTCAGGTATATGCAGAAGATGCGGTAAAGGCCGACATTGGTCCAACGAATGCAGGTCAACAACAGACAGACAAGGCAACCCGATACCATCGGGAAACTCCTTGAGGGGCCTCTCGCAGGCCCCCAAGCCAAAAGTGGCCCAGTCATTCCCAGTTACAGTCGAAAATGTGTCTCACCAAGAAAATTAAAAACTCCAATGTCTGCCGTAAAAAGTAATACTGGTCTAAATGATGAATTACATGTGGAGAATGAGTCAAAAAATTCAGGAGGACAGAGTAAACGTATATTTTGGCAAACGTATATTAACGATCAAAGACCAAAGCTAAGAGTCTGTATAAATGGCATTTTTATTGAAGGCTTATTAGACACAGGTGCGGATGTAAGTATAATTACTCCAGAATCCTGGCATCCGAATTGGCCTCTTCATGAGGTAGATGTTCAGTTCCTGGGAATTGGAACCCTATCTCGTGTAAAACAAAGCACAAGATGGGTGGAATGCATAGGGCCTGAAGGGCAAATAGGAAGATTAAGGCCATATATAGCAAATATTGCAATAAATTTATGGGGCCGTGACCTGCTACAGCAATGGAATACCCAGATTAACATTCCTGTAGTTCCAGGAACTCACAATTCTGGGAAGGATATAATGAGGTATTATGGAAAAAGGTCACCAGCCATTCAGGCTGTACAAGAACACACAGCCAATAGCAAACCTTTAGAGGTACCAACAGCCCTACCTTTAAAATGGCTAACTGAGAAGCCAATATGGATCAAGCAGTGGCCTCTAGCTGAAGATAAGTTACAGGCTTTGGAACAGCTGGTACAAGAGCAACTAGATGCTAACCATATTGAAGAATCAACCAGCCCTTGGAATTCTCCTGTGTTTGTTGTAAAAAAGAAATCTGGTAAATGGAGAATGGTGACAGATCTAAGAGCTGTCAACAAGGTAATTCAGCCTATGGGTCCGCTACAATCTGGAATTCCTTTGCCTTCTCTATTACCAAGAGGATGGCCTCTTATAGTTATTGATTTGAAAGATTGTTTTTTCACTATACCTTTGCAAAAAAAGGATAGAGAAAAATTTGCCTTCACAGTGCCTACTTATAATAATTCTCAGCCTACTAGGAGATATCAATGGACTGTCCTCCCACAGGGGATGCTCAATAGTCCCACATTGTGTCAATATTTTGTTAATAAGCCACTGGAAATAATTCGTAAGCAATTTCCCAAGTCCATAATTTATCATTACATGGATGACATTTTATTATCTGATTCAAATAAAGATATTTTGGAAAGTATGTTTGAAGAAGTAAAGAAAGTTTTGCCTAGGTGGGGATTACAAATTGCCCTTGAAAAGATTCAAAGAGGAGATTCTATTAATTACCTAGGCTACAGAATAGGGTTAGAGAAAATTCGAACACAAAAGGCACAAATTAGGAGAGACCGGTTACGGACTCTTAATGACTTCCAAAGATTGTTAGGAGATATTTCCAGTCTACGACCAGCTGTTGGGATAACACCTGATCTAATAGTTCATTTAAACAAAACCTTAGATGGTGATAAGGATTTGAATAGTCCCAGAAAATTGACAGTTGAAGCAGAAAAGGAACTGACAATGATTGAGGAAAAATTACAGGAGGCACATGTGGATAGGGTCAACCCGAATCTTAGTTCCATCCTAGTCATACTGCCTTCCAGAATTTCTCCTACAGGGATTTTAATGCAGAGGGAAGATATTATTTTAGAGTGGATATTTATACCTCATAAACCAAGTAAAAAATTAAAAACTTATGTAGAAAAGGTTTCAGAATTAATTATAAAAGGTAAACTGAGACTTCGTCAACTAGCAGGTATAGACCCAGCAGAAATTATAGTGCCTTTTACTACTGAGGAAATAAGAAAGTTATGGGAAGATAATGAACCATGGCAAAGAGCTTGTGCTAATTTTTTGGGAGAAATTAGCAGCAACTATCCCAAAAGTGATAGACTTAACCTCATAAAGAGAACTTCTTGGATTCTTCCTAGAATTGTACGTGATGCTCCAATAACTGGAGCTCGGACATTTTATACCGATGCAAATAAATCAGGGAAAGCAGGTTATAAATCAGAAGAATTGAGTAAGGTGGAACAAAGCCCTTATAATTCTGTCCAGAAGGCAGAATTATATGCCATTCTTATGGTGCTAAGGGATTTTAAAGAACCTCTTAATATAGTTACAGATTCACAATATGCAGAAAGAGTTACCTTGCATATTGAAACCGCTGAATTCATACCAGATGACACAGAGTTGACTTCATTGTTTATCGAGGTACAGGACATAATTAGGAATAGGCTTTGTCCAATGTACATAACACACATCCGGTCCCATACCGGTCTGCCTGGGCCTCTAGCACAAGGTAACGCTGAAATTGACCAATTATTGATTGGAAGCGTTCTGCAGGCCTCAGAATTTCATAAAAAACATCATGTCAATAGTAAAGGCTTAAAGAAAGAGTTTTCCATTACATGGCAACAAGCTAAGGACATTATAAAGAGATGTCCTACTTGTTCTTTCTATAATCAAACACCATTGCCTGCAGGGAGTAACCCAAAGGGTACTCAAAGGAATGAAATCTGGCAGATGGATGTGTTCCACTTTATGGAATTTGGTAAATTAAAATATGTACACCACACCATAGACACGTATTCAGGTTTTCAATGGGCAACTGCCCTGAGCTCAGAAAAGGCTGATTCGGTAATCACACATTTATTGGAAGTTATGGCCATCATGGGTATACCTGCACAAATAAAGACAGACAATGGTCCAGCATATGTATCTAAGAAAATGAAACGCTTCTTTGCTTATTATAATATAAAACACGTTACAGGTATACCAAATAATCCTACAGGTCAGGCAGTTATAGAAAGATCAAATCGTACTATAAAGGATATGCTAAACAAACAGAAAGGGATGAAAGATACCCCCAGAAATAGATTGCATAATGCTTTATTAACCTTGAATTTTCTTAATGCTAATGAGAAAGGAACAACAGCAGCAGAGAGGCATTGGATAATGGAAAAAACTTCTGAACTAAACCAACCTGTTTATTTCAAAGACGTGCTGACCTCTCAATGGAAGCCAGGAGATGTGCTACGTTGGGGAAGGGGTTTTGCTCTTGTTTCCACAGGAGAAGAAAAATTGTGGATACCATCAAAATTAATAAAGGTTCGATTTGAAGAGGAGAAACCTCTTGGAAAGGAGAAATGACAGCATCTACAATGATGATAACCATACAGGTGGTAAGAAAAGCATATAGAATGGGGGCAGGGTTCTGTTCTTATCTCCACAGGAAAACACTGATCTTTGAAAAGTTCAAGGGACCCTGGATATTTGAATACTGACAGATGGAAAATAACGGCCCAATAGGGACTATCAAGAAAACTGAATAGGTTCTGTAAGTACCATATACTAAATCATATTTCTAAATTTATAGAGCTGGTTTTAGAGTTGAACTCTGGCTCAGTCCCTCTCTAATTCCAAGCCTGTTGTTTAAAGAAAAACCCAGAGTTTCTGGAGTTTCTGTCTCATGTCAAGAGCCATGATATGGGACAGAAAGAAATATGAGTTTAGAAAACATCTTTACTTTTCTTCATATCTATCATACCTTCATTAAATATATCTATCATGTCTCTCATTGAATATAGGTATTCATGTATATGTCTATATAATTAATGTTTAAGTTTTCCACAATGAACAATGAGTTTTTCCTACAGTGACATTTGAAGTTTCCAGGAAGAAGATGGGGCCCCATAACAACAACTCCACCTGGTTGAGATGACGTCATGATACTGATAGCGCTACTACAAGACCTGTTTTGGGTACCAGCTGCACAAGACGGTTCCAACGTGCTGAAATGGTGCACATCTTGTACAACATTCTGGCCAGACCTCCACAAAATACTCAGAGACTATTTGCAATTTTAAAAGACATTGATCTTGAAATTTAACCATCATTTTACTTTCACAGGATCCCCCAGAAAGAACGTCGCCCCCATGACAGCTGGAAGTAATTCTAGAGAACGACGTCCCCTCTCCCAATAAAGTTTGTCCTTGGGTTTAGGGACATCATTTAGGGGTTGGTTATAATTAGTATACGGTTGAGGGTTGGGGGAGGAATTTTATAAGCACAGGAATCTTAAAAAAAAAAAAAAAAAAAAAAAAGGAGGGATAATTGGATTATGGGATAAATAGATTTGTACTTGTGAGTTATTGCTTTTAGACAAACATATTGGTATCGATTCTTATATATTGATACAAAGTTAAATTATGTTGACTATTTTATGCATGCATGCTTCATGCTTCTACCTCTGTTTAAAACATTTTTATGTATTTGTATATATATATTGTATTGATATATGTATATTTACCATATTGCATTGTACACTTCTACCTCTGATTAAGATACTTATATATTGTTTATGTATTGATATATATTTACCATATTGCAATGTATACTTGCACATTGTTTATATTTGGAGGTCTCATTGTCCTCATTTATTGCACACTTGTTTATTATCTCAGTCTTTAAGTTAGATAGATATTGAGAATTATATAGATCAACAGTCATCTAAGTTTGTCATTTATAATTAGACTAATCAGGTTCTTTAGATATATAGAGATTATATTCAGTATAGATAGATAATCTTCAACCTCTTCAAAGAGCTGTAGAAAATGGCCTTTAATCTAATTCAGAGTTCTATGGTAGGGAGACACAATCACTCCTGGCAACACTGATCTATGCCCGAGAGAATGTTGAGCACCAAAGACACTCCACCTGGAGCCTTTCTTCTTGGCAGAACTGGCCTTTGGGTAAAAAAATGCTCATACCTCAACTACTGACAGAGTTACAGAATATCCGTAAATGGATAAAACAAGACTGTCATATCCTGCCAAGACAGGGTAAGATAGTTTTGAAGTTTCTTGCCTTTGAAAATGGTATGTCAGTTACATCAGGCCTTAGCCAAAGTTGGTTGCTTCAACGCTGCAAATGTGACTTTGGGTGTTTGTCCAGGTAGCCAGTTGTCTCTGCGATTTGGTACATGTTCTGGAAGTTGTTTGATTGCACTTCCTAATTACTCAGATAACATTATTTCCCTTCTCAGATCTTCGATGGGATTGAAGATTATATAAATGTAGTTACTTTCCTTTCATGACTTGGCCAAGTTATTTGTTATACAAGACTTAAGCTAGTTAGAATAGGATATTTGAATTTATTGTATATAATTTCGTAGGTTTGTACTTATTGTATATAATTGCGTAGTAGGCTTAGAACTCTCTTACTTAAACAAAAGGGGGAGATGCTGTGGGAGTTCCTTCAGCTCCTTCAGCCAATCGCCGCTGAGTTACCAGCCCATTGGGGCGTGGTCTCTCCCTTTAAAAAAAAGCAGCGGCTGTCCTCCACTCTCTCTTTGTCTTCCGGCTCCGTTTCCAGCCCCTGGACTCCTTTCCTGTTCGCGCGGAGGGGCTGTTGTCTGGGACGGTAATCTGTAAGTTTTTTCCCCTTTGAATAAATAACCATTCTATTAATCATAATTCCAAACTGGTGTGGGATTGTCTGTGACTTACGCCTTCAACTCTCTGGGTTTTGTTTTTCCATATGAAGTTGTGACTTGTCCTTTCTGTGTGTGTCAACAGTCAGTCATGTTGGAGTTTGGAGGGGCTTCCATTCAATCTGTAGATTACTTTTGATAGGACGGCCACGTTCACTACGTTAATTCTACCGATTCATAAACATGGAGAATCTATCTTCTGCTATTTTCAATTTCTTTCTTCAAACACTGGAAGTTTTTATCGTCCAAGTCTTACACTTGCTTGGTTAGAGTTACCCCAAGATATTTTGTATTATTTGAGGACATTGTGAAGAGTGTTGTTTACCTCATTTCTTTCTCAGTCCTTTGGCCGTTTGTAGAAATGATGGTTTCTGATTTTTTTTTTTAGTAAATCTTAAATCTACATAATTTGCTGAAAGTATTTACCAACTTTAGTAGTTCCCTGGTGGAATTTTTAGGGTCATTTATGTAAACAATCATATCATCTTCAAATACCAATGCTTTGATTTCTTCATTTCCAGTTTGTATCCTCTCTTGATCTCCTTTAGTTGTCTTATTGTTTTGGATAAAAATTCATGTACTATATTGAATAGATATGGAGAGAGTGGACAACCTTGCATTGTCCCTGGTTTTAGTGGCATTGCTTTGAGTTTCTCTCCATTTAATTTGATGTTGGCTATAGGCTTCTTGTAAATTGACTTTATTATGTTGAGGAATGTCCCTTCTATTCCTAATCTCTTGAGGACTTTTATCATGAAAAAATGTTGGATCTTGTCAAAGGCATTTTATTGCATCAATGAGGTTATCGTGTATTTTTCTTTCAGTTTGTTTATATATTACATTTCTGATGTTCAGATATTGAACCATCCCTGCATCTCTGGGATGAAGTCTACTTGGTTATAGTGGATGATCTTTTTGTCTTCTTGAATTCAGTTCACAAGTATTTTTGCATCTATATTCATAGGGGGAAATTGGTCTGTAATTCTCTCGTTTTGTTGTTGAGTCTTTATGTGGTTTGGGTGTCAGGGTAACTGGACTCATAAAATGAATTGGGTGGTGTCCCTCCTGTTTCTATTTTGTGGAATAATTTGAGGAGTATTGCTATTAACATTTATTTGAAAGTCTGGTAAAATTCTGCTCTAAAACCATCTGGCCTGGGAATTTCTTGGTTGGGAGACTTTTAGTGACTGCTTCTATTTCCTTAGGGGTTATAGGTCTATTTAAATTGTTTTTCTGATCTTGATTTAACTTTGGTAAATGGTATCTATCAAGAAAATTATCCATTTCTTTTAGATTTTCCAATTTTGTGAAGTAAAGGTTTTTAAAGTATGTCATGATGATCCTCTGGATTTCCTCGGTGTCTGTTCTGTCTTTTTTCATTTCTGATTTTGTTAATTTGGTTAGTTTATGTTTTTCTTTTTCTTAGTTTGGATAAAGGTTTGTCTATCTTGTTGATTTTCTCAAAGAACCAACTCTTTGTTTCATTGGTTCTTTGTATTGTTCTGTTTCTCTTTTCCTGGTATCAGCCTTCTGTTGGATTATTTCTTGTTGTCTCCTCCTCTTGGGTATGATTACTTCTCTTTGGTTTAGAGTTTTCAGGTGTGTAAGTCGCTAGTGTGAGATTTCTAAGTGTAGGCACTTAGTGTTATAACTTTCCTCTTAGCCCCGTTTCACTGTATTCCACACGTTTGGACAGCCTGTATATTCTCTTTTCACTGAAATCTAGAAAATTTCTGATTCTTTCTTCATTTCTGTCTTGACCCATTTTTCATTCCGTGAAGAGTTGTTCAGCTTCCATGAGCTTGGAAGTTCTCTGTTGCTTCTGTTGTTGTTGATCGCTAGCTTTAATCCGTGGTGGTCTGATAGGTTATGGGAAGTTGTTTCAATCTTCTTGTATCTGTTGAGATTTGCTTCATTTCTAAGTATATAGTCAGTTTTGGAGAAAGTTCCATGAGGTGCAAAGAAGGAGTAATATCTTTTGTGTTTTGGTGAAATGTTCTGTAAATATCAGTTAGGTACATTTGGTTTATAACATCTGTTAGCTCCAGTATTTCTCTGTTTAGTTTTTGTCTGGATGACCTGTCCATTGGTGAGAGTGGGGTACTGAAATCTCCCATGATTAGTGTGTGAGGGTCAGTAAAATTTCAGCTTTATTAGTGTATTTTTTTTAAAAAAAAAACTTGGGTGCCTTGTGTTTGGGACAAAGATGTTAAAAACTGAAATGTCACCATGGTAGAATTTTTCCTTTGATGAGTATCTCTCTCTCTCTCTCTCTCTGTCTCTCTCTCTCTTTCTTTCTCTCTTTCCTCTCTCGTTTTTTTGAGACAGGGTTTTTCTGAGTGCAACCTTGGCTGTCCTGGAACTGTAAGACTGAGACCAGCCTGATCTCCAGAACAGGAATTGAAGGTATGCACCACCGATTTGCTTCTTGGGTCCATTTTCTTGGAATATCTTATTCGAAATTTTTACTCTGAGGTAATGTCTATCCTTGATTTTCAGATATATTTCCTAGATGTAATAGAAGAATGGGTCTTGTTTTAGCATCCATTCTGTTAGTTTATGTCTTTTTACTGGGTAATCGAGACTGTTGATATTGAGAGATGTCAATGACCAATGATTATTGATTCCTATTATTTTGTTGTTGTTGGTGGTGGTGCTGGTGTGTGTGTGTTTCTTCTTTTGGTTCTGTTGACATGAAATTATTTATTTCCCATGTTTCCATGGTTGCAATTAACTTCCGTAGGTTGGAGTTTTCCTTCTAACAGTATCTGTAGAAATATGTATACTAAGAGCATCCTTGCTGGGCACAGTGACACAAATGAAGAAGACAAAGATGAAGGAGATGGTAAAAGAGAAGTGGAGAAGAAGAAGAGGAGGAGGAGGAGAAACAGGGCTTCCCAGCTAGGTGGTGGAGGCAAATCCCTTTATTCCCAGAATATGGAAGGCAGAAGCAGGTAGATCTCTGGGTTCCAGGCCAGCCTGATCTACAGAGAGAGTTCAGGGAGCCTCTGGCTCTGGAGTACTGAGATGAAAGGCTTTTTAAAACAATACAGTGCATCTCAACTTAGACCAGCCATGCTTCAGAAGCTACAGAGGACAGCCAGGGGTACACAGAAAAACCCTGTCTTGAAAAACAAAAACAAAAGAAAATAGCAAGAACAGCAACAAACAAAACACTGGGCTTGCCTTTGAGTACAACACCTGAGGGGAAAAGGCAGAGGTATGCTGATCTCTGTGAGTTTGAGGTCAGCTTGGTCATAGCTGGAACATAGTGGGTTCCAGGCTAGCCAAGGTTACACAGTGAGACTCTGTCTTAAAAAAAAGAGAAAAACTGGAAATTTTTGTTATTTTTCCCCCTTTTCTGGTTTGTTTGAAAAAATATTAACTAAGTTAGTCATGCTATGAGCTAGTTACAATGGTAGAGACTTACAATCCCAGCAACGGAGGCAGGAGAATCACAACAAAGCTACCAAATAAGACCCTGCATCAAAAATGAATAAATAAATAAAATAAAATAGTCCTGATACCGAGGGTTTGGGAAGCCCTGGAATACCTTTGCTTAACTTCCAATCCTAATCTAGTGTCTTACTGCGTAGGAGAACTCTAGGGTCTTTATAAGCTTGGATAGTATTTTCCATCTGAGAGTGTGGGGACACGCCACCTGCTTCTCACTGTGTTCAGGGTAGAAATGAGGAAGTTCTTGTTTACATGTGTGCGCTTGTGTAAGTGGAGACTGGAACATCTGTCTTGATGAGAGATGCTAAGTTTAAAGAGGCAAGCTGCTATGCTATGGAGAGGATCATGTGGCAGGGGACTGAGGGTCACAGACAGTCTGTCATCCCAAAGATGACAAAATGATGCTACCAGCCTAAGAAGTTGCCTTCTTCTGGGCTTTTTTTTTGGTACAGTGCATCCCAACTTAGACCAGTCATGCTTCAGATGCTTCATAACCATGTGTAGCTGCTCAGCTAACATCAGTTGTATGAGCGTGTAAAAGAAGGTATTTTATTATCCACATAAAAGTTTACTGGAGACAGCCTGAGTTTCCTATTTTTAAAAAAGATTTATTTTATTGTAGTGTGGGTGGGTGGGGGTGTATGCATGCACACATTCATCGGGAGAGGGCGTGGGTTGGATCCCAGATCCCGTAGAGGTGGTTTCACAAGTGGTTGTAAGCCCGACACGGGTGCTGGGAACTGAACGCAGGGGTCTAAAAAAGCAGCCAGGGCTCTTAAATGCTGAGTCATCACTCCATTCTCTAGCTCAGGTTTTCTAGACTGAAAATGGAGACCAGGAGCTGGAGTGACAGCTCAGTGGTCTAGAGCACTTAATGTGTTTTCCAGGACCGAGGTGGGAGTAGTTCCCAGCATCCACACAGTCATCCTCGATCATCTGTAACTTTAGCTGCAGGAGGTCCTAAGCCTCTGGCTTCCAAGGGCTGCTGCACTCATGGGCCCATGCCCATGTGAAAACACACACCTACACATAATTTTAAAAAATGCCTGATTATTATCATTATTTTTTTTGACAGTATCCCTCTACATGGTCCTGGCTGTCCTGGAACTCACTATGTAGACTTGGCTGGCTTGGAACTCACAGAGATCCTCCTATCTCTGTCTCTTGAGTGCTAGGACTAAAGGTGTATACCACCAGGCCCTGCTAAAATATATCATTTTTAAAAAATGCAAGGCCAGGCATGAAGGTGTATGTCTCACTTAGGAGGCCGAGTCAGGAGGACCACTGTAAATTTGAGGCCAGACTGTACTGCATAATAAAGTCAGTGGACAATGCCCCCCCCCAGCCAAATTGGTGAGTTTTTATTTCAATGAGAAACTTTATATCAGAGAGAGAGAGAGAGAGAGAGAGAGAGAGAGATCACATCTAATGAGCACACAGGTCATGCTCATATAGCTACGAACTCCTCAGCCAGTATCCCTTTTGATGGGATTTATGAGAGATTGCTAAGACTAGAGACTGGCTCCTCCTACCTGGTTCTGGTGAGCCCGGAATCACAGTTTTTGTCCCGTTCACTGATAGCTCTCCTCACAGCGCCCTACAAATTCTCATGTTCTGGATATGTCCTCTTTACGGTGCTCATTAATATTGTTTAATTCTTACCCTAGTTCCATAAATTACTCCTTTCAGAAAACCCCATTTTGAAGTTCTCTGAAAGAGAAACGAAAGGCCTTGACTCCAGGATGTTGAAGCCACTTCCTCAGACAGAGACTGTAGTCACCAGGGCATCAGTGGCCCCCAGGGCCTGTGCAAACTCACAGCTTCACTTCCTTCTTGATGTAGAAGACCCACGTCACCGCTGACATTCTCATTTTGGTGGCAAGCACGTGTGTGTCCATTTTTAAGTATGTTTTCAATATGTGTCATTTAAAAACTAATTTTAAGGGGAAATATGTCATATACATTGTTCTCTGATCTTTATCTCATGAATAAGGTTCCTCCCCCCCCCCAACCTTAGCATTATTTATCTAGTTTCTTTGTTTGTTTTGTTTTGGGTTTTTGAGACAGAACCTTGTGTTGCTGAGGATAACCACGAAGTCCTGAGCCTTCCGTCTCTACTGATAAAGGCTGGGCTTACATCTGAGTGCCACCAAGCATGGTTTAAGCTTTGTTATTGTGTATTTTATGCATTTATTTATGTTTAGAAACAGTCTCTCTAGGTAGCCCCGACTTAGAATCACTGTGTAGACCAAGTTAGCCTCTAAGCAGAGCAAGGATGTATACCCCATTCCGGCTCACTGGACAACACAATCTAATGTTTGTCCATTCATTTCTGTTCTCACAGTCATTGCTTATTTGGGGCCCTTAGTACCACTCATTCCAACTTTGCATCAGCCTCTGGCTTAGTTAGGTTTCTGTTGCTCTAATAAAGCATCATAGCCAACAGCAACTTGGGGAGCACAGCGTTTATTTAAGTTTAAAGTTCCACATGACAGTCCATCACCAAAGGGAGTCAGGGCCCTCAGCCTGCTTTCTTATTTCAGGGCCCCTAGTCCAGGGGTAGCCCTGCCTACATCAATCAAGAAAATGTACCACAGGCTTGCCCACCAGCCAGTCTTGGGGGGGAGGATTTCTCAGTGGATGTTTCTTTTTTCCAGAAGACTCTAGCTTGAGCCAAGTTGACTTAAACTAGTCAGCGCAGCCTCCACACGTGCCCATGTCTTCCATTCCTTCTCCTGACAAGATGCCCCATCCCTGTATAAGCCTGACACCTGCGTTCTAGCTAAGAGTACCACGTGAACTTGAGCGCTTTCTTTGCTCACGTCTAGTCTGAACTGGTGAACTTGAATAGAACAAAAGCTGAGCCACACGCCCCAAGTGCTTCTGCTAGTGGGTACAAGAAAAGGCTCCACGTTGGATCTGCCTAAGCTCAGAGTCTGTGATCTGTAGCCGTCACAGTGTGTAAAACATGACATGTCCCCAAAACATGAATAGTTCTTACCTCCTTTTCACAGACATCCAGTGGCTCCTCAGTGCATGCCTGAGGCTGATCTTCCAGACAGTATAGCTACCATTCCTTTTGCCATGCTCCACTAAGAATTTTATGCAAATTTATTATTATTATTATTATTTTGGAGCTAGGGTTTCACCATGTCGCCCTGACTGACCTGGAATTCACTCTGTAGACCAGGCTGACTTCAAACACAGAGATCCACCTGCCTCTGTCTCCCGAGTGCTGGGGTTAAATGTGCACAACACTGTCATGTGTTTTACTCTTTTAGCTTTTCGGGGGTCCCACCACCCAGCTGCCTAATAAATCACACATGGATGGAAGCTTATTCTTTGTTAAAAATGCCTGATCTTAACTTGTCTTGTTTCTTGCCAGCTTTTCTTAACTTAAATTATCCCAACTACCTTTTGCCTCTGGTCTTTAGTCTTTATTTCTGTATACCTTTATTTCTTTCTCCGTGGCTTGTTCCATAGCTGGGCGGCAGTCCCCTGCTGTCCTCCTCTTCCTTGCTTCTCCTACTTATCCTTTCTCCCTGGCAGCCCTGCCATCCTTGCTCCTGCCTCGCTATTGGCCGTTCAGCTCTTTATTACACCCTCAGGTGTTTTAGACAGGCAAAGAATCACAGCTTCACAGAGTTAAACAAATGCAGCGTAAACAAAAGCCACACACCTTAAGATAATATTTCCCAACACAGCACGCTGTATGGTTACCTCACCAGTCTGCATGACTGCCTCTGCACTCTCTGTAGTGGACCTCTTAGTCCACCCCAGATTCATATTTTGAAAGCTTAACCATCTAGGCGAGAGTGTTAAGAAATGGAACATTTGAAGAGTGATTTGGTCATGAGAACAAAGCTCTCATCATTGGTGTTAGTGTCCCTGCCGAAGAGACTTCACTACTGAAAGATGCCATCTATAAACCAGAGTACAGGCCTTTACCACAACCTGAGTTTGCTGGAGCCTTAAACTTGTGCTTGCCAGAGTCCAGAACTGTAAGAAATCTCTGTCTCTCTGCTGTCTCTCTGTCTCTCTGTCTCTCTCTCTCTCTCTGTGTCTTTCTGTTTTTGAACAAGGTCTGTCTATGAAGCCCTGGCTGTCCTGAAACTCACAGAGATCCACCTGCCTCTGCCTCCTGAGGAATTAAAGATGTGCACCACCCTGCCTGGCTCCCAGCTTCTGCTTGTTACAACCACCCCATTTAAGAATATCTTCTCCTTGTGCAGGGACCATGCTAATCTTCTCTGTGTAGTTCCAATAATAATAATAATAATAATAATAATAATAATAATAATAATAATAATAATAATAATAATAATAAACCCTCTCTTGGCACTCTGAAGGGCTAAGATGCTTCTCATACCTGTTCGCGTTCTCACACCTTTGCCCTCAGCGTTTCCTTGACTTGAGTGACCTTCCACCTTGTTTCTTCCTCGATGTGCTCATTTCACGTCAGAACTCACCTGAGACGACGTCTTCTTACTCCTACTTGTTTCCCCAGTCAACTTCTCCTGCTATGACCATAGCTATTTCTCCGGTTTACTCCCACAATGCCCTGCTGGTTGCATATAGTTACTTTTTCTCTGTGTGTTATTGAGTACTGCTCTGCTGTCTATAAATACTGTAAGGCAGGGATCACTTACTGTTTTATTTAAAGGAGGGTCACTGGTCACTGGGGCTTGCCATTTACTGAACCTGAAAGCAGACTGGCGCATGGCGAACCGCAGAGTCTCATCTCTCCACCCTGCCCTCTCACACAGCTGTGTTTGACCAGGCCTGGGTGGGTTTTTTTTTTCCCCTGAGGTTTTGCCTTCAGGTCCTGAGGTGTGGGTCTGCGTTGACTCACAGGCTGGCTTCAGTCAGGACAAGGGAAGAACAAGATTGAAAGACTGTGTGGAGGCCATACAATGTAGAAAGATGACCATCTTCAGATTGTGCCCAGAGTGGTGAATAATCGTGTATGGCCTGGCTGCCTGTCAAACCATGTTTGCAGAGGAGTTTCTCGGCAACCAGACGGACAACACAGACATCCTTAGACAGCGAAGACTTTTGATCATTAGGCTTACTTAAAAAGTCTCTCTGATAAAATCGCCAGGAAGCTTGTGGGCCAACTACCCCAGAGTGTTTCCTGTAGATAGAAATTGATTTTTTTTCCAAACTCTTGCTTCCGTCAATATAGACCTACTAAATACCTGCTTTTCTGCCATCCTTGTAACCAGGCTTCTGACCTCAGACTTTATTCCTGAATGAAGTACTACGTTAAGATTGCGGAGACTCACCCGGGCATCAGTGGGACACCCAGTTAACACCACCTGAGAAACTACAGCTTATGAGGTTGTAACACTATTGGTGTGAATGTAACCAGTGTACACACCTTCCATGACACAATACATATGTCTAGAACCAGTACATGAAGTGTGAACGACACTCTCTAGGACTCCTCTCGACTCACTTCTTAAATTTTGACTTTGTACCCTGCAAGGTTTTTGTTGTCGTATGTTTTTGTTTCTGTTTATTGAGACAGAATATCTGTCTCTAGCCTGTCTAGCCCTGGCTGGCCTGGAACTTGTTATGCAGACCGGGCTTGGCCTCAGACTCACAGATCTGCCTGCCTCTGCCTCTGAGTCCTGAGATTAAAGGTGGGTGCTACTGCTGCAACTCTGAATAATTTTGTTCTAACAATCTTGCTACCGAGGTGAGGAATCTTCCTTTAGGACATGCAAGAGCAGTCTTGTTGAACTGGGCTGGGCTGGTTCTTTTGCACTTCTCTTGCCTCACAAACAAGGGAAGAAACAGATTATGTGTGCTGGGCCAGCAAAATGACACAGCAGATGAAGCCCCTGCCATGCACAGCGGAAGACCTGAATGTGACCCCTGGAACCCATGTAAAAAGTAGGAGAGCCCTGAGTCCACAAAGTTGCCTTCTGACTTCCACATGACTATCACGGCATGTGTGTACCCCACACGTCACACGTGCGCAATTAACAGTAACACATTTTAAAATTGACTGTGAATATTGTCACAGATGCGCAATTCTGATTTTATATGGGGATGTAAGTTTCTGGAATACATCGAAGGGGGCAAGAGACTATTTGGACCTTAGAGCACCCTTTACCTTCGACCAGTCTAGCTGGGAAACCTCTGAGGTCTACATGTCAGGTCATAAAAGGCTCAGGTCCTTTAGGAAGGAAGGTTAGGTCACCTCATCAGGTTGATGATGCCAGCCATTTAAGCTTCTAAGGGTGTGGGCAGCGTTGCCTAAGTCCTAGAGAAAGGAAGTTGTAAGGACAGCCACGGTCTCAGGACCTCACTTTCTTCCTTGTTTTCTTCCCTCTTTTTCTTTTCTCTTTTCACTCGTGACAAACCTCACAATTTAGTCTATACATTTGAGGGTGTCAATACCTAGTTGTAACAGATTAGGAAAAATATTTATTATCTAAAGGTAAAGTTTTTGATGAGGTTCTGTATCTCACAGAGTGAATGCATGGAGATTTTTTTTTTTTAATGTACCAGGAACAATTGATTAACAAGAGGCAGGACCTTGTTGCTGTAACTGTAATTTTAGCATGGAAAGTGGATGAATAGATACTTAATAAGAAAAGTTAACTGAGTGGTTTCTTTTTCTCAACTTAACACATGTCAGAGTCGACTGGGAAGAGGACTCTCAATTGAGAAAGTGCCTTCAACAGATTGATGTGGTGTTCTTGGTGATTCCGTAGGAAAATTTCTTGATCAAATGATTGATATGGGAGGATTCACCCCATCGTGGGTTGTGCCAGCCCTGGGCAGCTGGTCCTGAACTGTATAAGGAGGCTGGCTGAAGAAGCCATCAGAAACATGTCCATAAGTGGCACTCATCCATGGCCTTCAGCTCCTGCCTCCCTGTTCCTACTCTTACTTCTCTAGAAGTTCGGTAAAATAAACCCTTTCCTTCCCGAGCTGCTTTTAGTTGTGGCCTTCATTACAGCAACAGAAAGCAAACTAGAAAACAGAGAGAAAGACAGTGGCAAATATTTCCATTGGCTCTTCACACAGTCTCATTGTAGCTTGACTTTCCGAACTTTAAAAGCCGGGAAGCTAAAGAACTGCATTTCCAAGACTCCCTTGGAGCATGAGTGTATGGAGGGGTTGTGCTGCTTTCTTGCAGGAGGAACCCTGCCTGAAGTAGCAGGCAGAGTGGATGGTGCAGAAACCATGCGCTTCTTCTGGGAGGCCCAATTGCAGAGTTTCCTGCTGTTTCTATGCAGCTGGCTTAGAGGTTCTGCTGATCAGATCCTAGACCCATGGGTACCCAGCAGGAGGAGGTGGCAGCAGCAGGGACATATTTGTTAGAGGGGTCACATGGCATGGTCAGTCATTACTCCTCACTGGATGGTCAATGGCTATACAAAAGGTAAGCCTTTGTTCTTGACATTCAGAGTCATGCTGTGAGTTAACCGTGCTCCCTAAGAAATCTCTTCATGATTGAATGAGAGTGTGCGCTCTTGTCTAAAACTGGTATATTAGTTGATTTGTTCCTAAATTAACAAGGGGAACTAGTCTGCACAATCTTGAGGTACAGGAGTGGGGTGGATATTTGAGAACTGGACACAATCATTTGACCTTTAATCCAAGCCAATTTAGTCTCAAATTTGGTGAATACAAAACTCTGGATTTTTGTTATTTTTTTAAAGGTTTATTTATTTTAGAATTTGTGTATGAGTGTTTTCTCACATGTATTTATGTATACCACGTACATGCCTGATACCCACAGAGGCCCAAAGGTTTCAGATCCCCAGGATACAGAGTTACAGACAGTTGTGAACCTTCACCTGGATCCTGGAAAACAAACCTGGATCCTCTGCAAAAGCCACAAGAGCTCCTAACTACTGAGCCATCTCTCCGGCACCTTGGTGGTTTGTTTACTTGAGGCAGGGTCTCACTGTGTTTCCCTGGCTGGCCTTGACCTCACCATGTAGTGCAGACTGGCCTCCAACTCGCAAAGGTCTGACTGCCTCTGACTTGGCAGCGCTGGGGTATGAGGTGTAGTGGTGCTTTTGTGAAGATGACAAAGACTTCCCAGACATGACCTCCTGGCGGCTGTAGGCCCTGTTTCCTTAGTTATCTGGAAGACGTCTCTTTGTTAAGCTTCCATGTGTACCTTCTTGTGGCTTCCTTCTTTCTTTGTGTCCCTCCTTCTTGTTCTTGGTTGGGTACTCTTTCTGCTGCTGACCCTTTACTAAAGAGGATTCCTGGGTGTTCTAAACTCAATCTGCTTCTCACTCAGCATTATTCAAGGGAGGAATTCCAGGTGTTCTCTGTCCCTATGGTTTTAATTCATTTCTATACAACACTGGCTTCTAGATTGGTTTCTTCAAGTCACCTCTCCTAAGGACCAACTATAGACCCAATATGTTCACATTAGCTTCTCATGGGCACTCATGACAATAGCATGTACGAACCAGAACTCATTAGCTTCCTCTTTCTACCCCCTCAAATTCCCTCTCATTGGCGAGCTACTATTTCCATCTCTTCTCTATGCAGGTGAATGGTACCACAGTCAACAGGGTTACTGAAGCCAGAAGCCGAGCACTAGCTGTTGCCCGTCTTTCCTTTGCTGAGCCGACCAGTCCTGCCACTTCTGAGCATTGCTCAACTTTCATCTCTACTGTCTTAGTTTAAATACCAGCACCTACAGCCTCCGTTGCTGCAATAGCTTTCAGCCAGTCTGTCTTCCCTTAATCCTGACTCTCTCTTAGCCTTTTTTCACCCTGAATGTAGATGAACACATCTAAGATATGTAGTGTTGTGCCTTTCTCTTGACTGAGTTTTCTGCCCCACAAGATCCCACAGCCATTTAGTCCCAAATAAATACACAGAGCTCTACATTAATTATAAACTGATTAGCCTAGTAGTTCAGGCTTCTTATTAACTCTTATAACTTATATTAGCCCATACTTCTTGTATGTGTTGTCCATGTGGCTTGGTACCTTTTTTGGCAAGGCAGTCACATCTTACTTCCTCTGTGTCTGGATTACGACTGCAGACTGACTCTTTCTTTTCCCAGAATTCTCCTGTTCTTCTTGCCCTGCCTCTACTTCCTGCCTGGTCACCCCGCCTCTACTTCCTGTCTGGCGACTGTCCAATCAGCGTTTATTTAAAATACAAGTGACAGGGTACAGACCATTGTCCCACAGCATTTCTCCGGCCTGTGAGTAGCATCATAAGCCTTACACAGGGCTTGGAGGGTGTCCTCTCAGTGGCTTCCTCTTGCACCCTTGTTACACTCCTTGGGGCCTCTCCAGTTCACTTAAATGCCCAGACTCATTGAGTTTCTCTCAGGTCCTAGTATGTGTTGTTGCTTCCAGCCTGTGTACTTCTGCTTCCAGCTGTCTGCTCCCCCTTCATTCCCCAGTGGCAGAGAAGTCCCCTCTACTACCGCTGGAAGTCTGCAGTCGTTAGCTTCTGATTTACTCTTGGTCAGACCCCAACAGACCCAGCTCATGAGTCAAGAGCTATCTTTCATCTTCTCCTTGTTAGTAGATCTATTACCTCACAGGATACTGGTTCTTAAATATTTTTGAAATGGTGAAATCGATGCAACTACTAAAGAACAAATACACGATTCTTCTTTATCATTGCTTGGCAACTCTAACTATAAAGATATAGGGTTGGCAAAATGAAACTTTTGGCTAGACCTCAATCATTGTCAAGCCTTGGTGTGGGAAGTCCTTCTGTCTATGTGTTGCTTTTATTGGTTAATGAATAAAGAAGCTGATTTCGGCCAATGGCTTAAGAGAACATAGCCAGGCTGCTGGAAAGTATATATATATACTACATACACAAACACATACATACACACATATATGTGTATATACATAACACACACACACATATATGTATGTATGTATATATATGTATATGTATATATATATATATATATATATATATAGAGAGAGAGAGAGAGAGAGAGAGAGAGAGAGTAGGAGAGAGTAGGCAGGGTCAGGGAGAAGCCATAGAGCCGTCAGAGGAGAAAGACACGAGTTGTCTGCTGGAACCTTGCCAGTCGTCCACAAACCTCATGGTAAAATATAAAATAATGGAAATGGGTTGATTTAAGTTATAAGAGTAAGCCAGAAATGCCCTTAAGCTATTGGCCAAACAGTATTGCCATTAATACGGTTTCTGTGTGGCTATTTCAGGAGGCTGGGTGGCTGGAAAATGAACCAGCAGCCTCATACTACAGATTGACGTGCCAGTATGGGGCAAGAATTTCCACGTAGAGTCTAAGTTAAAAAAAAAAAAAAGGCTTCTAGACCCACAAAAACAGGAACCAAGTGCAGCTTCTTGGTAACAGCAATTCTTCAGATAGACTCTGTTTGCAAGGGATGATGTAGGTGGGCCTTCTGTCTATGTGTTATTTTCATTGGTTAATAAAGAGACTGCCTTGGCCCTTTGATAGGACAGAAAATTAGGTAGGCAGAATAAACAGAACAGAATGCTGGGAAGAGGGCAATGAGGCAGATGCCATGGAGCCAGCCACCAGGTCAGACATGCTGAATCTTTTCCGGTAAGCCACCACCTTGTGGTGCTACACAGATTATTAGAAATGGGTTAATCAAAATGTGAGAGTTAGTCAGTAACTAACTCTCTAGAGATAATGGGCCAGGCAGTGTTTAAATGAATACAATTTGTGTGTTGTTATTTCCGGGGATAAGCTAGCCATGCGGGAGCTAGGCGGGATGAAAAGCAGGCCTGCCCACAGCTCCTCACTACAAAGGGAGGTACAGTAAAATCTGCATGACTTCTTTAAAAAAGCGGTGGTTTCCTGGTTCTCCAGTACAAATGGCTCTAACTCTTTTGGCAGGGCCACTATAGTTCATTTAAATGGGGTTTGTGAGCAGAGTGCTACAACTTGCTTAATGGCAACATAGACCAGCTGGGTGCCTGAAAATGGGGCTGTGAGCATGGCTCTCAGAGGCAGTGAACATACTTCCACCATGCTGGACTGGGCAGAACAAGCGGGCAGGGCCATAGTGGCCCTAGCCACACCCACTCAGCATAAAAAAAAGTGCTTCTGGTCAGAAAATAATTACAGATACACAATAGGACAGATTCAGACATAAAAGAACTCTAAATGAGACTCAGTGTGTTTAAAAAATGTACATAGGCTTGGGAGAGAGAAGAAAAAGAGTAAAGAGACAGTAAATGTAATATAAAAGTACAGGCAGTCATAGATTAAAGGAGTAAAGATAATAAAATAAATATTAAACTTGTAAAAAAAAGTAATAAAATAAGAAAAATCGCCAAATAAAGATGGAATATACACAAAGAGTCTGGATTATGTATATTATTGTGTATTCTTTGGATTTTTTTTGACTATGAAGAAGGTAAGAACAGAGAGACATTTCATTATATATATAATGAAATATATATATATAAAATTATATATATATATATATATATATATATATATATAGAGAGAGAGAGAGAGAGAGAGAGAAAGTGAGTGTAGGTGGGGTCAAGGAGAAGCCATGGAACCACCAGAGAGGAAAGACATGAGTTGCCAACTAGAACCTTGCTGGTAGGCTATGAGCTTTGTGGTAAAATATAAAATAATGGAAATGGGTTAATTTAAGATATAAGAGTAAGCCAGAAATGCCCTTGAGCTATTGGCCAAACAGTATTATAATTAATACAGTTTCTGTGTGGTTATTTTGGGAGCCTGAGCAGCTGGGAAATGAACAAACAGCCTCATACTACGGATTGACACACCAGCGTGGGGCAAGAATTTTCACACAGAGTCTGATAGTTTTTTTATTTCCCCAAAGGCTTCTGGACCCACAAAAACAGGAGTCATGTGCTGCTTCTTGGTAAAAGCAACTTTTCAGATAGGCTCTGTTGCAAAGGAGGTGCAATAAAAATTGCATGGCTTCTTTAAAAAAAAGAGGAAGGCTTTGCATGGCTTCCTGGTTCTCCAGCACAACAGAAATGGGTTAATTTAAGGGATTGCGGGCCTGCTGTCTCACTAATCCAAACTCGGCTTCTCATCCTTAAACAGCAAGCACCTTGACCGTTGAGTCATCTCCACAGCCCAACCATTAGTTCTGTTTTGTTTTATATTGCTACCGTCTCCCTTAAACTCCTCTCCTTCCCCCTCACCTTTCCAAGGATGGGGATTTCAGAAATCTGCCTCTGTACCTTGCCCTCCATCACTGACTTTAGAAGAGGCTGGGAGTCTCATTAGTACAACTTAGAATAAAATATCCAAATCTTAAATCGAAAGCTTGATTAACTTTTAACCTATATCCACCTATGTCGTCACTACTCGGATCAGTGATAGAATGTGTTCGGTGTCACACAAGGCTCCCTTGGGTTAGTCTTCCAGTCAGAATCTTTCAAAAGATAATCAGTATTCTAACCTCTGTTAGTTGTTTGACTAATTTCAAAGTCTACATAATGAAATTATGAACTATCTACATTTTTTCTTTCTCATCTCTAATTTTTTTATTATTTTTTTCCATACAATATATTTTGACCATGTTTCCTCCCTCTCCAACATCTTTCAGTTCCTCCTCACCTCCCTGTTCCCCTATGGTGGCTAATTTTATGTCAACTTGACACAATCTAGAGTCATCTGAAAGATCGCAACCTCAATTGAGAAAATTCCTCCTTAAGATCTGGCTGTAGGGCATTTTCTTAATTAGTGATTGACGTGGGAGAGATCAGCCCATTGGATGGGAACACCCCTGGGTCGCTGGTCCTGGATTCTATGGGGAGGCATGGGCATGAGGAGCAAGTCGGGAGGCAGCACCCCTCCATGGCCTCTGCATCAGCTCCTGCCTCCAGGTTCCAGTCCTGTGGGGGTCTCTGCAGTCTTCACAGGTCTCAGAGAGACAAGCCATGGAGGCAAGAAGGCAGTGTTCATCGCCCCATGACTCAGTAGCTGGGCTTGGTTCTAACTTCAGGAGTCTGACTCTGAGTTGTTTATTTTAGGCATATTTAAACACAGCACAATCTGGTGAAAACTATTCTTGTGAAGATTAGCTCAGTTCCACGTGCACAACAAAGCATACCTAAATCTCTTTGAGGAACAAAGTAAGCTAAATACAGAGTAAGTGTGACTACATCAAAACTCTGTAAAGTACCTTTCATAAGAATAGATTCTGTGGAGCGACTGAGAGAAAGGACAGGAGGAGGGTCTGGTGCCGGAACAATCTTCAGACACAGACTGCGCAAAGGTCAGCGGGCTAGAAAGCACGTCGGCTTCAGCCTTCTGGACAGAAAGCAGGTTTGACATTCCTTCCCTTAAAGGAACAATCGGAACATATAAGCATTGCTGCAATACTACAGAAAACATCCATAATTGGTCTCCTGAAGTTGGTGAGTTTTCAGAGACTAATAAAAACTAATAACATCCATTGAGCATGTGCTGTTTGCCTGACACATTCTAGGCACCTTGAGAGGTTGTCTTATTTAATCACTGTAACAGTAGGAAGGGAATTGCTGGTACCCTCATCTTATGATTGAGAAATTTAAGGCATACAGAGACATATAATTAATTTATAGACTTGAGCTAGCTAGTACCTGTTCAGATTACTAAACATAACCCTTCTTTGGTCTGATCAGCCTACCCAGAAAGCATTTTTATGAGAGATAAAAAATTTGGATTAGAAGTCGCTGTGGTAGTGCACAACTTTAACCTCAGAACTCAGGGGTCACAGAAGGTGGATCTCTATGAGTTCAAGGCCATCTTTCTCTGCCTAGAGAGTTCCAGCCCAGCCAATTTTTCATTTTCATTAGTGAGACCCTAGAGGAGAGAAAAAGGAGAGAGAGAGACAGAGACAGAGACAGAGAGACAGAGAGAGAGGTATTCATTCCTATCGGAACCTAGCACTGTGATTTTGGTTTGTGGAATAGTTTTACCAAGTTCTAAAATAATCTACAGAGTGTCAGGTAAGATCCTATAGTAAAAAAATTACATCTAATAGGACTAAAATCTAATAAGATTTTGGGGAAAGAACATAAAGATGTCAATTTTCTAAATAATCAAAAGTAAATTATGTGAACATATTACTAAGGTCTAGTGGTAGTGAAGAATATTCTTCATTATCTCTAGCTCCTGGTATTCAAGACCTTGTACAGTTCCTCTTGCCTATTGAGTTGGTGTTGTCTTTTACCAATGGAATGTGGTAGAGCTGACAGTGAGTCACTTCTGTGGCTAGGACATAGAAATATCATTAACTCTCTCTCTCTCTCTCTCTCTCTCTCTCTCTCTCTCTCTCTGGACATTCACTTTGCAGAAACCCAGCTCCCATGTTATAGGAACACTCAAAAGAAGTATGAAGAAAGAAATGATCCCTCTAGCCTATGATCATGTGAACTATTTTAAAAGTGGATGTTCGAGCCCTGGTCAGGCCTTCAGATGACTGTAGCTCTGAGTGGTAGCTTTGTAAACTCCCGAGATAGCCCGGTACAGACCACCTGATTCTCAGAAATGACGTAAGAAAAAGAAGCTTATTGTTTAAAACTGCTATGTTTAGAGCAACTTGTTATGAAGAAATTGGTGATCGTGGCCTGCGGATGTAGCTCAGTTGGTAGGGTGCTTGCCAAACAAGCGCAAAACCCTGGGTCCAATTTCTACCATTTTATAATCTGGGCCTGGTGGTGCAAGCCCATAATCCCAGCACTTGAGAGGTGGAGACACAAGATCAGAAGTTTAAGGTCATCCTTGACTACTTAGCAAGTTTAAGATCAATCTGGTATAAATGAGATCAATCCCTTTCTCTTTCTCTCTGAAAAACAAAAAGAAAGTGAAAAAGAAACCATGGGGCCCGTGACACTGAGTTCAATCCCTAGGACTCTCTACAGAAGGAGACCCTGAGCCCTGAAAGTTTTCCTCTGACCTTCCCACACGTGCTGGGGCACATGAGTATGGACATTCAGATGAATGCATATCACATACACATTCACAAATAATAATAATAATAAATATGTTAGATTTAAAAAAGAAGTTGGTAATGAGTGCAGACTCCGTGTAGAGCCTTGTGAGACCTACACTAGAGAGAGCCCTAACTCAGCACCAAGCTTCAGTCACTACATCATTATGGTAACTGACCTCCGCCTAGGTTAATAGCTGAGACTACTAGGTAGTCATAGCAGAAATGACTAATTTTTTTTTAATCAAAATTTGTCATCAAACTTTGTGTCTCTATCAGAAGGTTATGTCTATGTGTCCACTTTCTGTTACCGAAAGAAATGCCTGAGATTATCTGCTTAGGAAAGGTTTGTTTGGGTTCATGGTTTCAGAGGTTTGAATCCATGATTGATTGGCCCTGTTGCCCATGGTCTGTGATAAAATATCAAGTCTGAAGCCTTTGGAGGAGCGAGATTAGTTCCCTAATGGCACGGATGGAACAGACAGAGAAGAGAAAGCTGGGTATTAAGATTCCAGATGAGGCCTCGGATTCAATCCCTAATACTCCAGGCAAAGAAGAGAGAGACCCAGAATCGCCTCTGAGCGCATCCTCCCATGATCCCGCCTCAGACAATTCTACGACCTCCGAGGAGTACCAAGCTGTAAACTGAGTCTTTAGTGAGTGAGTCCTTGACGAACCCACACGGGAACTGCCGCACCGGCCGAGCCTCCGCCACACTGCCGACTTTTCCTTGCCGCTGTTTCTCAGAAGCAGAACTGTGGCTCATCTGGACCACCAGGGCTGTGCTTTCTCAAGATGCGCCATTGTGTGCTGCTCCGCGTGTCTTACAGGCCAGGCCTGGGGCGTGTCAAATGACCTTGGCAGCCACGTGTTGAAGACAGCCTGGACATCTACCACAGAGTGAGTCCCTGACGGCTTTATGGAACACTCCCTCCACACACTGCGTCTGACAGATCATTCCATTAGACAGAAATTACTTCCATTTGTGTTCACATGGCAATCTCTTTTAAGAGCTATGAATTAAAATAAGGCAAGCTTGACCCTAAACAATTACAGTTTCGGTCTTCAAACTCGAGATAGCCTCCTTTTCGTCCAGAGTCTGGCTTTGATTTTAACAGTATTTATTTCTCCACGTCTATTTTTCTAAGTTCATTGTTAGGGCGGGAGTCACACATGACGGATGTGCAGAGGTCAGAGTTCAACTTTCGTGGAGTCGGCTTTCTCCTTCAGCCTTGACGTAAGCTCTAGGGATCACACTGCAGCTGCCAGACTGCGTGGCAAATGCCATCACCTGCTGACTTACCTTGCCGTCGCCAGTCTCATCATTTGGTTTGCCACTTTATTAACATTTTAGTCTCCAAACTGCAAACATACATGGACAAGCTTAAATAATGCCTCATGTGCTCGTAACTCAGCCTCAATATTTGGGCTGAGGCCATTCCCTTGCCCTGTATAGTTTTTTTGCCTTTTCCCCCTACACATCTACCTGTTCTTTTAAAGCAAATGCCACAATCCCAAACATCATATCGTTTTGTTGAAAGAGTTTTAACTGTCCCGTAAGAAACTCCTTTTACCTTCCGTGGAATCCAGTGTTTTGGGGAGGCTGAAGGACCCAGTTCCCGTTGCACCCCAACATAGACGAAGACAGCTGTAAGGGAAGGCTTCCTGCTCCTTTGTGGGGCACAACCCCCTCCCTTGAGGATCCAAACCTTCCTTCGCTCCCGTAAAGCTTGGAACATTGCTCCTATACAATGATGCTGGGTGCCAGGCAAGCTGAGATTCCCAACGGCCAGTATGAAAACAATGAGAAGCCATAGATACGGGCATGAGCTGGCACTATGATCTTGGCTTAGCTACTTGTATGCCCTTTGACCATTAATTTAATCACTCAAATCTTTATATCTTCTTCTTTACAAAAGAGATAGTACCTATTCTGTGTGCTTCATTGAGTCAATAGAACAATAGAAGCAGTGAAGGTTTTTTTTTAAAACATTAAATACTGGGCTAAGAATGTAGGTCAGCTGAGGGCTTACCTAGCATGCACAAGGCATTAGGTTTGATCCCCAACACCTCCTCAAATAAGGTGTGGTGGCTCACCCTGGAAATGGAGGCAGAAATATCAGGAATTCAAGGTCATTCTCATCTATATAGAGAGTTTATGACCAACCGGGGGTACATCTCAACTAAACATTATCTAATTACCAGTTTTTAACATGGAAGGGATTGCAAGATGTGCTTTTAATTCTTATTTAATGCTTGCCTCTAGAGTATTATTCGAGATCACTTAAACTTCAGGATTATTAAAAATCAGTACTAACAACAGGAACAATTTTTTTCCAGGTCGTTTTCGAATGTGAATCACCATCCGTGACGGGAAATTGGCTTTGCAGTGTGTATATTTCTAAACATATTTCATTTGAGAAGATCAGACAGCACTATAGTTCTGGAAGTAAAGGGGAAGTAGATTCTTAACTAAATTTTGCCCTGAGTAACTTAGCTTCTCTCCCCTCCCGACTGGCCAGATTTGATCTAGAGAGCTGGGTAACCTGTGGTAGTGAGAGGAAGCCAGCCCTGCGTTTTCAGACTTCAGTGGCTCCCCTCAAACAGAATGCGTCTTTCTGGATTCCTGAGCTGAAGACCAACTGAACTGGACCGTCAGGAACGTGCCAGTCGCCAGGGAGAGGCAGAGCAGTCTGCCCCACTTCCGGCAGGCTCTCTGAGCTTGCTGTGCCTGCTCAGCAGCCATGAACTTGCACCCTGCCGATCTTCGCCCCACCCCAGCCCCTAAGCTCACCTCTTAACTCTGTGTTCTCCATCTTCTCTGCTCATGTACAACATTTCAGCACCATCATCATAGAAGTTTAGTTTTCCTTTTAAGGAAATGTACAATAAATAACATGGAAAACAAGCTGTTTATTTTATGTACACACACACACACACACACACACACACACACACACACACACACACAAGTCAGAGAGACACGGAGAGTGATGACAGATGTACGTGTACACAGAGGCCAGCAGAGGATCAGGTATTCTGCCTTACTGTTCAGCTGCTCCGTCTTACTGTCTTGCGGCCCTGGAGATAGCCTGATAGCCAACACGCCCTAACAATTGTCCTGTCTCCACCCCATCGCTCTGGGGTTACAGGGAAATACTCTACCGTGTCCAGTTCCTTTTACCTGGGTTCTGGGATTTGAAGCCCGATCCCTATGTTTGTACAGCAAGCAGGCTTACCTCTGAGCTATGTCCTTAACCGTAGATACAGACTGTATTTCGTTTTGTTTTCTGAGACAGGGTCTCACTATTGTAGCCCAGGCTGTCCTTGAATTTCTACCTTCCCACTCGTCTAATAACTGTAAAGTATCTCCTTGTGGTTTATGATAAGCACTGACTTACCGCATTTTAAATTCTTATAGGTGCTAACTTAACATTGTAAAATTTTAGGATTTATTTTTGTTATTTTTAAATTATGTGTGTCTCTTCTTTGTGGAGGTATGCACATGTCTTGTCAGAGATGCTGGCTGTCCTTGGAGCTGGAGTTACAGGTTGTGAAGCCACTTGACATGGGTGCTGGGAGCCAAACTCAGGTGCTCTGCAAGAGAAGTGTGTATTCTTAACCGCTCAGCCATCTCCAAACCCCAACACTGTAAATTTATTAACTCAGATTATTCTGGGTTAATCTATATATTCACTAACTATTGTAAGTCTAAGAACCACTCAACTGTTGCAATGGCCTCTAGGCGACAGGTCACAACCGTGAAGTAACTTGGTCTTCCCTGATGAAGAAGCAAGATGATGAAGGACGGATGTCCCTGATCTAATTTATGAATAAGCTTAAGGAGAAAAATTTTCAGTGAATTCTGTATGGACTCTGGTGCTCTACTTAACCTGATAATTAAGTGTCCAGTTAATGTGGACTTTCAAAGTAATATTTGAAAGGAAGGTAACCGTAGGCAAATAGATTTCCAGGACAAATGGAGGTTAGGTGTCTAACTTTTAGGGGTCACTTGTACTGGGAGTGAAGAGTTCCGTAGTACTGCATGTATTGACTCAAAAAAAAATGAACATTTTTTTTCTGTAAATGGGGAGGAAGTGTCTTAGACTATGAAAGCAAATACCACGGCTCTAAGTTCCACTATATGAAGAAAAAAATGGAGTGAGTCAATTAAAATTTTCCATTCCATCTAATTTGAAAACTTACCTTGTCTTCAAAGAGAGAAAACAGAGTCCAGGCAAAAGATTTCCAGTTTAATCCCCAGAACCAGAAACTGAAAAGCGTAAGAGAGTCCACTGTGACCATCACCGGCAAGCTGCATGTTCTGTGACTTTCACACCTGTGAGAACGAGTTGCAGAGTTAGTTCTGAGTTCAACCCCTTGTACCACAGCCTCCGTAGGCATCAGGTTTGCATGTAGCGCACAGACACACATTCAGGCAAAATGTTCATAGACATAAAATAATAAACTGATTTTTAACTTAAAATCTTAATGCATTTTGTTTAGTATGTGCATACATGTGTGCTTGTATGCACATGTATGTGAGTATATGAATGGAACTCAGAAAGAAACTTACTAGAATCACTTCCATTCTTCCATATATGCCCCAGGGATAGAACTCAATGTAGCACAATTAGCGAAAACCTAGAGACAGAAAATTGGAGTCAACCTGAAGGTCAGAAAAGCAAAACAGCAAAACCGGCTCTTATCTCTACCTCAGTCTGAAATGGCCATCCTGCCTCCAGGAATGTCCGAGACTGTGTCTGAGAGCTGTCTCCTCCCGTCTTTTCTTCCTCTCTAGGGCTGGGATTAGAAGTGTGTCCCACTGGGGTTAAAGGCATGTACCATCCAATTTCTATGGCAAATAGCATGGCTACTGGGATTAAATGTATATGTTACCACTGCCTGGTCTTATCAGTGGGGTTGTTTTACTTCAGGCAAGCTTTATTGATTAAACTACAAATGAAATATCACTACAACTCAAGTCCTCAGACTTGGTGAAAAGTGACTTCACCCACTGAGACATTTTGCCAGCCCCAAATTTCATTCTTCCTCAAGGCCAAACACAGTTCCATTATGTATATATAACACATTCTCTTTTTTAAGATTTTTTTTATTTAATTTTCGATTTTTTTCTATACAATGAAAAAGGAAAGCTGTACAGAGAGAAAGGGTCCATCCAGAGAGGTGCTTGAAGTCCTGAGGGCAACTCTCATAAAGACCTAGAAATACCCAGACAAGGGGCTACAGTGAGGGTTCAGAGGTTAACAGTACTTGTTGCTCTTGCAGAGGGCCTGGGCTGGTTTCCAGAACCCACATAGTGGCTCACAACCCCCTCTAACTCTAGTTCCAGGGATCCAATACCTTCTTCTCACCTCCATGGGCACTAGGGACAGGCCCTGCCCCCACTGCTAGGAGTCCCACAAATAGACCCAGCTACACAATTGTCACACATGTTTAAAGGCCTAGGTCGATCCCACGCAGGTTCCGTAGCTGTTGGTCCAGAGTCTGTGAGCTCCTGTGAGCCCAGGTTAGTTGTTTCTGTGGTGAACCAGACATCTCATGTAACCAGATTGATGTCTAGCATAGTGATTATCAGAGAGGCTTCATCTAGCAACTGATGGGAGCAGATGTAGCCACAGACAAACATTCGGCAGAGCTCTGGGCATCCTGCAGAAGAAAGAGAACAAGGAGGGATTGTAGGAGCCAGAGGGGTCAAGACACCACAAGAAAACAGCCCACAGAATCAACTAATCATGGTCCATAGGGGCTTACAGAGACTGAACCAATAACCAGGGAGCCTGCAGGGGACTGATCTATGTCCTCTGAATATATGTTATGGTTGGGGTTCCTGTGGTACTACCATTAGTTGGAGCGGGGCTGTCTCTGATTCTTTTGCCTACTGTTGGGACCGTTTTCCTCCTACTGGGTTACCTCATCCAGCCTTAATATGAGGGGATTGCCTAGTTTTATTATAACTTGATATGCTATGTTTGGTTGATATCCCTGAGGGGGCTGCCCTTTTCTGAAGAGAGAGGAGGAGTGGAACTGGGGAAGAAGGAGTGTGTGTGTGTGAGTGTGTCTGTGTGTGAGTGTGTGTGTAGGGGGAGGGGGGACTGGGAGGAGTGGAGGAAGGGGGAAAACAAGAAATAGCAACAACAAAACCGTGATCCAGCCCATGTCAAGAGCCAACTGCCTTGTTCTTATAAAGCCCCAAGCTAAAGACCCCCAAGTGCCAGAACCGTTGTTTGCAATGAACTGATCTGGGTACCCTCACAGCTGCAGGTAATTACCAGAGGAGACCAGGTGTCTCTGGCTGGAGGCTCCCCATTGCTCTGACTAGAATATTGCATGTTAGTGACAGTGACCCCCCCCCCCCGCACCATCCCCCTGGCAAGAAGAGATGTCCATTATAGGGGGTGTCCCCACAGGGACGAGGATGTCACAATGAGTACCTTCTCTTTCACAAAGAAAGGAGTATGCCATTTGTGAGAGCGGGTTCCCCATAGTGAGCTTTTTAAGGTTTCTGTGCTCTACGGCAGTGCTTCTTTGGCATTGCCCAAGGGCTGGCCAGACAGCTCAGTAGATAAAGGCACCTGCCAAGAGCCTGAGGAATTTGAGTTGGAAGCCTGGCACCCACAAGAACTGACTTCTGCAAGGTGTCCTTGGGCCTCCTCATGCACATGGTGGCACATGTGCAACCCCTCCCCCACTAAATAAATAGCATTTAAATGTTTTAAAATATCGCAGTGTGGTTGAATTACCCAGAATGCTATTAAAATAGGTTTACGGGCCCCACTGTAGATGTCCTGATTCAGCAAGTTGGGAGAGGGGCCCAAGAATATACATAGTAAGCTTCGTTATGTGGAGCACCTGTGTGCTCCCGTTAATCCTCGTGGTACCAGACTCGTATGGGGAATTGCTAAGTGATACGGAGATAGGATGCTTCTTGCAACCAGCGCAGCTTTTCTCCCTGGACCAGAGTCTGTCTGGACCACGTTGCTTCCCCTTCCCCAGTGAAAGGACAGCAACACCCACCCCCGAAGCAAAAGCTGCAGTGGGAGGTCCCCTCTATAAAAATGTATTCTTTATTTGTGTGTGTGTGTGTGTGTGTGTGTGTGTGTGTGTGTGTATGTGTGTATGCATATGTATGTGCAGATATTCACAGAAGCTAGAGGAGAGCCTTGGATCCTCTGGAGTTAGAGGTGCAGGGAGTCATGAGCCTGCCGTGGTGGATGCTGGGAATCTCACATTAGTGCTCTGAAAGCGTAGCGTGGGCCCTTGACCCACTGAGCATCCTCTTCAGTCCCCTTTCTCCTTGTTAATCTCTTCCTTCTCTTTCTTTTACTTCCTAACATTAATATGCAGAAAGCAACTGTGAATAATGCGTGGAAGAACATAACTGGGCAATTGTCTTTCAGGAGTTCAAAGAAAGGCAATCAGGAAAGGCTCAGGTGGAACTCAAATGGGAGCCTGACCTTGGTGAAGGGTGGTATTTGGTTAGCCAGACAACAGGGAGTCCATGTTTCAGACTAAGGCAGCAGCGTGGGCATGGCCTCAGATGCAGGCCAGCGGGGAGACAGGCCTGCAGGATAAGATAGGGAGGTCAGAAAAGGAAGCCGCAAATATACAGCTCATTCGGTAAGACATGGGAGGGTGCTGGTGGTTTGATAAAGCTCTGCTTCAGGCAAGTGAATCAGCCAGTGAATGTATGAGCTGGCTAGCCACAGAGGCCACCTAGCAGACACCTCTGAGAATTCAAACCTGGACAATTCGTCTCTGGTTCCTCCTTCAGCCTGAAATGTGTCTAATTCACAGCCTAAGACACCCTTAGATGTTCCTACCTCAGCATGTCTGTCTAAGTTTGGTCCCATAGCATTCTGTCCTTCCTTCCTTCCTTCCTTCCTTCCTTCCTTCCTTCCTTCCTTCCTTCCTTCCTTCCTTCCTTTACTCTCTCTCTCTCTCTCTCTCTCTCTCTCCTTCTCTCCCTCCCTCTCTTCATCCCTCCATCCCTCCCTCTCCCTCTCCCTCTTTCTTTTCTTTTTTTTTGGGAGGGTTCCTAGAAAGGGTTTCTCTTTGTAACAACTCTGGTTGTCCTGGAGCTCACTCTGTAGATCAGTCTGACCTTGAACTCACAGAGAGATCCACCTGCCTCTACCTCCTGAGTGCTGGAATTAATTTAAAGGTGCATATGACGACACCTCAGCTCTTGTTTTTTTTTTTTTAAACAATATTGTTTCAATCTTTTCCCAGCATATTTTTACTGATTATTTGGGAATTTTACACAATGCACTCTGATCACACATGATGCCCATTCCTCCCAGGTCCATCCTCCCACCCTTGTACTCTTCCCCCAAAATGAAAAACAAATACATCAAGTCCAGTTTGTGTTGCTCATCAACTCATTGGGGCATGGTCAGGTTCCCAGTAGTCAACCCTTTAAAGATAACCGAGTCATGAGTGTGTGTGGTGTGTGTGTGTCCATGTGTGTGTCCATGTGTGTGTCCCACCAGATGTCAACTGTGAAGAGCTACAGTTCAGCATCTTTACCACAATTTTTTTAAAAAGTTTTTGTTTGTTTCAGATTTAACTTTTAATTGATTCTTTGTGGATTTCACATCAGGTGTCTCAGTCCCACTCACTGCCCTGTCCCTTCCCATCTATAAGTCAGTAGTAACCTCCCACCCCCATTCCAGGGTAAAACGAGATAAAATTGAAAAGAAACGAGAAAGAGAAAACTCTTGTTGTGAAGCTGCAGTGTAACACAGTGAGTCACACAGCTTTTCAGTCCGTTTATTATTAGTTGCAAGTATTCATTGCACTGAGTCATTGGTCTGGTTTGAGGTCTGCTTTTTGCTACATCATCAATACTGGGCCTTCCCTGGGACTCCTCTCAGATATCCTGACTGGTGCCTTTGGGTCTGCAGGACCGGCCCCTTCCTGTGCTCCAGCAGATCACAGGTGGGGTGGATGACGGGGTGGACCAACTTATAGCCCTGCTTCTGAGTCTGTGGCTGGGTTGGTCAGCCTGCCAGTTCTCCCTCACCCTCAACATCAGGGTGAGCTCTCCTGCACCACCCTGGCTAGCTCACTCTATGTAGTAAGCAACAAGGGGCGGGGCCTGTTCTCCTGCTCTCGTGTCCTGGATTGTCTGGCACACGCCTCCACCACCAGGCCCAGCTCTACTGTGTTGCCCAGGCGAGGTGCAGGGCTACTCTGCCCAGGGCTACTTTGCCCAGGGCTGCAGCTGGTGAGAGGTCTTTATCACAATTTCGAAGAACTCTCTTCAGTGATTTCCTGTCTGAACTGTTTGTTTCCTTTGTGGGGAGCAGCGGTAGTTGTCAGAGAAATCTTCAATGTCTCTCATTCTCAACCCTGAGTCTACCGTCATTGATACCACTACAGAAGCTTCCCTGCCCAGAACATCCAGAGGCAGCCCAGATCATGGATTTCCACGTGGTTTCTAGTGTTTCTTTTTTTTTCTTTTTTTCTTTTTTCTTTTTGGTTTTTCGAGACAGGGTTTCTCTGTGGCTTTGGAGCCTGTCCTGGAACTAGCTCTTGTAGACCAGGCTGGTCTCGAACTCAGAGAGATCCACCTGCCTCTGCCTCCCGAGTGCTGGGATTAAAGGCATGCGCCACCACAGCCCGGCTCTAGTGTTTCTTATGCGTTCAAAAGTCACTTTCATTGTCTCTGCAAGCTCTAAGTGGTAGCTCCAGTATTAAGTAGTTTCCCAACTAGTCTTTGAGTTTTTAGCTGGGGGCCTGTGGTGCACCTGTGGAGGTCAGAGAACCCGCAGTCTGTTTCCGCCCTGCACCATACGGGTTTCTGGGATTGAACTTGGGTCATCAAACTTTACTCACGGAGCTATCTCGCTGGCTGCCAGCTGGCCATTAATTAATTAAGGTGGCCTTGTGCACCTCCCGTTCTCTTCCCTCCGAGCCTTTTCATCCCTCCCTCAATACCTGCTCCCTACTGGGTCATCAAAACCCAAACTAGCTTTATGGGTTTTTTTTCCCATTTATCTTAGTTTAGAGGCATTTTCTTTTTCCTGCTGATCAAACTCACTAGAATATACGGCAGCAGATGGGTTTTCTCCGAATGTTGCTTCCACTCAATGGATCTCACGTGTGACTCATAGATCATCTCAGAATTACAAGCAAGATGCATTTGTCAGCTGAAGAAAGGGAGAGAGTAGCACTACCCCCTACGTTCATGTTTCTCAGCATGCCTCTTGGTCTTCTCCAGAGAAATACAGAGGCCAGGTTAGACCCTTCTATGGGAGTCTGCTGGAGAGATACAGAGGCCAGGTTAGACCCTTCCGTGGGAGTCAGCTGCAGAAATATAGACTAGGTTAGATCCTTCTACGGAAGTCTGCTGCAGAGCACGCTTTCCCGGATCCCTGGCAGGCCACCATGTGGTTCTCACCATCATGACATACTCTCCTCTCCACACGCTGGTGTGTTCATGCTTGCTTCTTTACTCAATTCTCAAGGGCTAGTTCACTCCACCCTTGTCTCTCTACTCGCCCTCTTCCTTGGCCACAGAGCAGATGTGCTGGTGCTATGTGATTTATGGGTGCCCTGTTTTGTTTTTTTTTTTTTTTTATCTCATCTCCAGGAGCAAAGCTTGCGCCCAGGGGCTGATCTGAGCAGCCATCACAGAGACACCCATTGGACTGCTATGGTCCCTTTTTTGATCTCTTCCTAGAACCACAAACCAAGCAACTACACTGAATCTCCATATGGGAACAAACAGAATCTTGCATTACATTTCATTATTTATTTAGATGATTAATTTATTTTTAATATTTTTGATGTTTTCAGATATGCGTGAAATACATTTTTCTATTTGCTTCCTTTTGTCCTCTTACACTCCCACTAATTTTTTCTCCTCTCTTTAGCCCCACATTGTGTATGTGCGTGTTTGTGTGTGAGTGTGCATGTTCCTGCGTGTGTGTGTTATGGGATATTTGTACACTGTGTGAAGATGTATTGTTGTGATTGGTATAATAAAAAGCTGAACAGCCAATAGCTAGGCAGGAGGTGTAGGCGGAACGTCTGACAGAGAGAACTCTGGGAAGAATAAAGGTGAAGTTGCCAGCCGGACAAGTAGAAGAAACAGGAGGTCCAAGATGGAAGAGAGGTTAACACCACATGGCAGGATGCAGATTAATAGAGATAGGTTCTTTTAAGTTAAAAGAGCTAGTTGATATGAGCATAAGCTAAGGTCAAACTTTCATAACTAATAATAAGTTTCCATGTCATTATTTGTGAGCTGGTGGCCGACAAAAATGTTTGCTATAAGGGTGGTTTCCCAGTGAGTTTAATGGGTTTAATGGATTGCTTACATGAGTAGAGGTGAGGGGTTATTTTTTTTAAAAATTATTTACTTATTTTTTTTAAATTTCATTTCATTTAAATTTCATTTCAATCACACCCTCCCACCCCTCCTCCTTTACCTCTTCATCTCCCCCCAACCCACTCCCATCCACTCCTCCCAACCCACCCTCATCTACTCCTCCCAAAGGATAAGGGCTCTCATGGGGATTCAACAAAGTCTGGCACATTAAGTTGAGGCAGAACCAAGTCCCCCCCCCCCATTAAGGCTGAGCATGGCATCCCACCATAGGGAATGGGCTCCAGGAAGCTAGCTCATGCACCAGAGAAAGATCCTGGTCCTGCTGCCAGGGACCCCGGGTGAGGATTTATTTTCCAAAGTCTAGGTAACTTTTCAGATGAATGTTTCCCACTCCCCCTCGCTAGCTGGTTTTGTAAACTTTGGGCAGATTGAATGGTTTCTACAAGTTTTTGGGAAATTTGGAAAACGACAGCAGGGAGCTTTCCTCTTGTTTCTCAGCCTCTCCCACGGTGCCCTAATGTGTCCGGGACTGAGGTTTCCGGGGTCTTCATTCCAACACATCAGTTTTGTCGGTACTTAAATACCATCGCAATACCAAAGCATTCAAAACACACCAGTGGCGCTCTCTGCATTCACTGAAAGCACTCCTGATCACACGCTCGGTGCCAAACAATGCCGTAAGCGCTTGGATCTCAGCAGTGAGCAAGGCAGACTGAAGCTCAGCCCTCCGCGTGGACTCACAGATGAGAATAAGCAAACATACAATTTCAGAGACTGGTAAGTGTTATTGTATTAATTAGGACTCCCTAGGGGAACGAAATGAACAGAAGGGATATGTTTATAATTACGAAAGGAGGTTTACTGTGTCGGCTTATATGATTAGAGGCTGAATGATCCCTCCGCGGCCATCTGCGTGCTGCGTAGCTGCTCAGCTCAACAAGCTGGAGGCCTCAGGAGAAAGACAACCCGTGACACAGTTCTGAGTTAAGGCTGAAGAGTGTCTGTCCACTCGTCAGGAGCATCACCAGACTGCAACTCGCTCTTACTGTCCAGCTCTTGGCCTTCCTCCACTCCCTCAGCCTTCAGCCCGCTGGATGGTGCCACCCACACTGAGGTTGAGTCTTCCTGCCCCTCAGCTACTGTACTGGTGCCAGCTGCCTCTGGACAACCAGTCTGACACACACCCAGGGTGCCCTTTACTAAATCCTAGGCATCCTTCAGTCCAATCAGATTGACTACCAGGATTAACCACAATAACTATTGAGAAAGAAATACAAAGTATCAAGAGAGACAGTGGTGGGGGTAGTTAGTGGGGCCTCTCAAAAGACGTGGACCGCGGTCTGCGGTTTCCATGATATGGAAGAAGGGAGCCATGAGAGGTCTGGGACAGCTAATGCTCCCGGCAGGAGGAGAAATATTAAGTGTGAAGACACAAGTTGAAGGTGAAAGTCCATGATGCCACGCCCACAGAGGTCCAAAGAGGGAAGGGAATAGGAGGATCTCCTGAACTTGAAGTTACAGACCATTGTGAGCAATCTCGCAGGTGCTGGAAACCAAACCCCAGACCTCTGCAAGAGCCGTAGGGCTCTTAACCACTCAGCCATCTTCCCAGCTCCTTTATTGTTTATTTTTTCTAAATTGGAGATATAAGTCACATGACACAATCTACTATCTACATTAGGTTTGGGGAATTTTTTTTTATTTTATTTTTGTTCTAGCATTTTACTATGGGTGCAGTCACAAACCACAAATTTCAGGACATTTTCACCAGAAATCCTTTCCCTGTTGGTAGTTATTCCCCATCCTCCTTCCTTCCAGCTCCCGGCAGCCACTAGTTGACTGCCTCTCTATGTGGCCTTGCCTGTCCTGGGCATTTCAGGTAAAGGGAACATGGGGCCTGTTCTAGTTTGTTTTTCTGGTACTGTGAGGAACACTGACTGAAACCAACTTGGGGGAGGAAAGGGTTTATGTGGCTTACAGGTTACAGTCTATCTTTCTGGGAAGCCAAGGCAGGAACCTGGAGGCAGGAGCTGATACTGTGGCCATGGAGGGGTGCTTTTCCTGGCTTGCTCTCTAGGGCTTCCTCAGCCTGCTTGCTTACACAACTCACTTGCTCAGGAAGTAACATGCTGGGTGGTCTGTGCCCCTTCCAACATCCATGGAGATGCCTTCCAGCCAACACGATGGAGGCAACTCTTCAACCGAGGCTCCCTCTCCCCGGGTGTGTATAGGTTTGTATCCAGCACCACCTGTTGAGTCTGGTCTCTCTCATGGACCAGAATGCTTTGTTTTGCTTTATATGTACATGAGTGTTTTGCCTACATGTATGTCTGGGCACCACTTGCATGCCCATGGTGTTGGATCCCAAGAACTAGAGTTTCAGACAATTGTAAGTGGTCGTGTTGTTGCTTGGAATCAAACCTGGTTCCTCTGGAAGACCAGCCAGAGCACTTATCTACTGAGGCCTCTCTCTAGCCCTGGGCATAGTGTTTTTAAGGTTCACCTATGTCATAGCATGTAATAGTACTTTGGTTTTTTATTTTTAGGGCGAGTAATATTTCATTATCTCTGTGTATTATATTTTATTTCTCCGTTGATCATCTTCTGAGCTTTTATTTGTACTGTTCTACACCTTGGCTATTGTAAACATGACCATGAACATTCTGGTAGGATCTTTGCTTCTCTTTGTAACTAAGGGTGATTAATATAGTAACTATGTTTTAACTGTTTGAGCAACTGTCAGTCCCTTTTCCAAAATGGCTGCACCATTTTAAATTCCCAGAAACTAGGAAGAAGATTCCCACATCCTGACACACTATTTTCTGGTTTTGCAGTTTGTAGCCATTCCAGTGGGTACAAGAAAGCATGTCATTGTCATTTTAGCTTACCGTCAAAGTTAGTTTGTATCAATTTGACTCAAACTGGAGTCCCCTAGGAAGAAGGAATCTCAGTTGAGGAATTACCTCATTAGATTGACCTGTGAGCCTGTGCGTAGGGGTATCTCCTTGATTAACGACTGTTGTAGGAGGGTCCAGCCCACTGTGGGCGGTGCCATCCGCAGGCAGCAGGACCTGGGCTGTGTAAGAAAGGAAGCTGAGCAGGCCGATGGGAACAAACCATTAAGTAATGCTCCTCAACGGTCTCTGCTTTAGGTCCTATTCTTCGTTCTTGCCTTGCTTTTCCTCGCGATTAACTGTAACCAGCAAGCTAAGTAAACTCTTCCCTTCTCCAGTTGCTTCCGGTTATGGTGTTCATCACAGCGGCATCCAGAACACTTGCATTTCTCCAGTGACTAACAGCGCTCTCATTTCCTGCGCCCGCAGGTCATTTGTCCGCCTTTGCTAAGGGGAGTTTCTGCAGCCATTTGCCTGACTTAAAAATTGTCTTTTACTGTTGAGTTGCAAAAATTCTTTTATGTATTTAAGGTTCTTGACCCTTATCGGATATATCATTTTAAAAAATTAATTCTTATCTTTTGAAACAGGGTTTATCTATGTAACTCTGGCTGTCCTCAGACTTATTATGTAGACCAGGCTGGCCTCAAAATCCTCTTGCCTCTGCTTCTGGTGTGCTGGGACTAAAGGCATGCACCACTATGTCTAGCTTAAAAAAGATAATTCTTGTAGTATGAACTGTTTGTCAAATGTCTTTGTAGTGCTCTTTGACCTTCTATAAGTTACCTTTTTCCTTTTAGAAATAGAAGATCTGCTATGTAGTTTGATCTTTCCCAAGCCTGTCAAACAAAGGAAAACAGGTTTGATTTCTGACAGGTTTGATTTCTGACCCTCACCTCACTGTCATCCTCCTGCTGTAGCTTCCTGAGTGGATTACAGTCTGGGATTACAGACGTGAGCCACCATACCTAAAGGATGTAAATTTGTTTAAAAAAAAATCACTTGCAGATATGTAGAAAATTCACTGTTGGGTGAGGAACGGTGGCAAAGAGACAAGGTAGAAATTATTGCGGCAATCCAAGCAACAGCGAGCAAAGACTTGTGGAGGAAAAGGTTGGGTTTAGATTATTGTCGCCAGCTAGCGGAGAGTGGTGTCTCACCAGCTGTCTGAAAGGCTGTCGGCATGCTTTAGAGTGTTTAGAGTGAGACCAAGAGAGAAATTTGGACACTGCTCTGTCCACGCAGGTGACCTGTGGACCAACCATCAGCGCTGCCAGCCTTCTCAAGCAGCTCTGGACTCTCTCAGGAGGCTGGCAAGCGGATTTTCTTAGGAAATCAAGATCAACTGGGCTGACTTGAGAGTTGTGTTTCAGTTTGTCTGGAGGAGCAGAGGAAGTATAAAAAGAAAAACAAAACACAGAAAGATGAGGTGATTAGCCGCAGGGAGGCAGGCAGAGCGCTCAAGCGGAGAGACTGGATCTCTAGGAAGGTCAACTGAGCTCTCAAAGGCAAGGACAGAGGAGGTGGATCCAGGTCTGCTTGTTTGAACAGGGAGGATTAGAGAAGCTAAAGATGTTTTTATTAGCTATCATTGGTTCAGGAGTAGCAACTGGATTAAGAAAAACAAATGGTATCTGACAGGACTACCTGCCCGGTGCCCACAGGAAGCCTGTCTCGGGAACTGACAGAGACTCCTGTGACCGATCCAGGTGAAGAACCCACAGTGTGAGCGCTTGAACGAGCTTCTGATGACGGGCAGAGTTCTACCAAGTGTTCATAAAGAATTTGGACTGACTCAAGATGGAAAGAGCAGGTAGGTACACGGCAAACACTCCTGCAGCTACCGAGTGGGTTAGATCCAGAACCTGGAGATAGATGCAGCCAGCAATCTAGTTTGGCCTGTGTCTTCAACGCATATGTCAGACATTTATGGAGTTGTTATGCTAAATTGTCATACTAAAGCGTGGCAGAGAGGAAGAATTAAGTGGACAACAATAACCAGCCAAGTCTATTGGTCTATTGATGGGACAGCTCTCCTGTCAATCAATCCAGCATAGGTACCAGAACCAAGGACTATTTAAACAAACTAGCCCTAAACTTTGTTGACTTCATATTCCTCTTTTAAGGTGGTTCATTGTATCAAAGCTACAGAGATAGAATAGAAAAAACATTTTCTGGACCAGAAGGCATGGAGAAAATCAAGGAAGGTAGACTTTAATTTCCAGCCCAGTGTGCACTGAGAAATTCTGGAACTTCAGCTCTGGAAGGCTCAAAGTTACAGCAGAGAGGTGTTAAAATACAAATTGACAAGATGATTGAGTGGGTAAAGATGCCTGCTGCCAAGCCCGGCAATCTGACTTTGGTGTATTTCTGTCGACTTAGCGGCTATGCGTGATCTACTGATATTTTAATTACTTTCTGTGGCCCCATAGCCCCCCCACAACCAGTGCCCCACCGGCTACTCAGGTCTCATTGCCACCGCTGTGATATGTAAGTTTAAACGAAGTCTCTACTGTTCTATTTACCAATAAAGACTCGGAAGTCAGATGTGGGGGTGAAAACCTGCTAGATCAGAGAGGCCGAGAAGCAACCAGTTGACCTTCCTTTTTGGCCAGAGACCTAACAAGAGACACATCCCCGACTTATCCCAAACCAAAAAAAAAAAAAAAAAAAAAAAAAAAAAGCGTGAAACTCCAAGTCCTGTCCTACCCCTTCCCATGCTTCTCTCTCTATCCACATTCCTGGCTCCTTCAGACTGTCTATGACTAATTCCCGTCAACTAGTTGCTGACTCTGCCTCCTGCACCGAAGTTGATTTTATTTAATTAACATAAATGCAAACTCGGGGTTCACTGTGTGATCAAATATCCAAAAGCATAGTTTTGATCGCTGAGATTCTCAGGGTGGAAGGCGGGAGGCGGGAATGCATTGCTGCAAGTTGTCTCCTTTCCTCCACACGCTTACCATGGCAATTCACATACACACACACACACAAACACACACACAGACACACACACACACACACAAAGTCACACACACATATAAATAAGCATAATCAAGTTTTGTTAAAGAATGTAAAACTATCAGCGAACTATGCTTAAGGTCTGAGCTATATGCCTTTATTCTTCCTGGGCTGCAAACTTGCAATTTCCAAGGAATTGCACAAATAACCCAGTCCGTGTAGAGGACAGGTCTCGGCCCTTGTGAGACTTCTGTGAGCCATGGTTCCACTTATCAGATTGAAATCCTGTCCAAGATACTGCGGAACTACCCTATAATCTCATTTATCAAAAAAAGGGGAAAAAATGGGGGCTGGATAGACGTCTCCGTAGTTAAAAGCACTGCTTGTTCTTGCAGAGGACCTGGCTGCTCTTGCAGAGGATCAGGGTTTAATTCCCAGCACTCAAATGGCAGCTCACAACCATCTGCAACTCCAGTCCTAGGAGATCTAATGCTCTCTTCTAGCTTTTCTGAGATCCAACCCCCCACCACGCAGCCACCACACACACACACACACACACACACACACACACACACACACACACAGAGAGAGACTTACATGCAAACCAAGTACCATACATGTTTAGTAAATAAATTTAAAAAAATGTTTCTTAGCAACCCTTTGAGATATTACTTGAAAATCTCAAAGCTGAACATATAGCCACTGCTAAGACACATAAACGAGGCTCTTTGGATTCCACATCTGTATGTTTCTTATTGTTTCCCCAAGTGTCTCTCCATAGTAATCTCGAGCTTAAAATCTATGCAAAAATCCCTTCCAAATAAATTCCAGTTCTGCTTCACTCTTTTCTGTGGCCAAGTCAAGAATCAGGTATGTGTGATGTTTTTCTATTCTTTCCATTTATTTATTGGCTTTAAAATTTTTTTACTCAAACACTATATTTTGATTATAGTCTTTCCCCTCCCCCAACTCCTACTAATTCCCTTCATCTCCTTCTCCACCCAACTTCATGTTCTTTCTCTGAGTCTCAACAAAATAAAAATAAACAAACATAAAACCAATAAATACCAAAACAAAACAAAAACAGAACAAAAAAGTACTGGCCAACTATGACTGAGCGTAAGGTTTGTCCTGGAGTGTGGTCAGTATACCTAGTGTCACTCTGTTAGAGAAAACTGATTGCCCCCTCCCAGCAGGTCTTAACTGCAAAGAGTTTCTTGGTTAGCAATGGGAGTTGTGCACACTTCCCCTCCGCTGTGCTGGGATTCTGAATGGCTTGAACATGCGCAGGTCTCATATGGCCGTGACAGCCTCTGTGAGTCCATGTGTGCATCAGCTCTGCTGTGCCTGCAGATGCTGTTGGAGTCACCTACCACTCTGGCTCTCACACACAGTCTTCCCACTTCCTCTTCCACACAGATCCCTGAGCCCTAAAGGCAGGGATTTAATATACACATCCCACCTCAGATTGAGCGCTGCCAAGTCTCACTCTCTGCACACCATCCTGGTGTGGGTCTCTGTGTTAATTCCCATCTACTGCAGGAAGAAATTTCTTTGATGAGGGCTGAGTGATGCCCAGATTTTTGGGTATAGTTTTATGCCTTCGGGAGTTGTTTAATTGCTGCGTTCATTTAGCAGAACAATAGTAGTAAGTTTTCCCCGGGGCACATGACCTATCTAGTCCCAGGTTCTTGGTCATGTTGGTGGTGTCAGGCATGGTTTCCATCTCAGGGAGTGGACTGTAAATCCAACAAAAATGTGGTTGTTACTCCAATAACATTTCTGCCACTATTGTGCCAGTGGGTATATCTTGCAGGCAGGTCACTATTGTAGGCACAAGGGGTCACAGTTTATTGATACTGATGATTACCTGTCTCCTCTAGTAGCATGCACAGTACCTTCTAGCACCATGAACACTAGTTAGTAGAAGTGGAGCTTCTTGCTGGATGTCAGCTCAGTTTCTCTATGTTTATTCACATAAGTGGTGTCTTTAGCAATAGAGCCTTCCCATCCAAACTTGGAGGGTAACACCAGTAATTAACAAATGGGACCTGATGAAGCTGAAAAGCTTCTGTACAGAAGAGGACACCCTCGTTTGAAAAAAAGCAACAGTGTACAGAGAGGGAAAAAAGCTGCCAATTATACATCTGACAGAGGGTTAGTACCCAGAACACACAAAGAACTCAAAAAAGAAAAAGAAAAAAAAATCCCCCAAACGTCAAGGAAACAAATAGCCCAATTTAAAAATGAGGTATAGAACTAAACAGAATTCTCAAAAGATGAGAAACAAATGCCCAAGAGACACTTTAAAGATGTACATTCTTAGCCATCCAGAAAATGAAAATAAAACTACTTTGAGATTTCATCTTCCTTAGACAGAATGACGACATACGCTCGTAGGATTCGGGGTGAGGGGAACACGGAATCGTTTCTGGTGGGAGTGTAAACTGGAAGAGCCCCTGTGGAAATCAGGGTGAAGGTTTCTAGAGGCTGAAACTGTATTTACCAGAAGACACAGATATACCCTTCTCAGCATATGCTCAAAAGACTCGACATCCTATTACAAGGATGCTTGTTCATGCATGTTCGTTGTGTCTCTCTTAAAATAACCTAAAACTGGGAATAACCTTAATGTCTATCAACTGATGAATGGATAAAGAAATCGTGGTATGGTTACAATGGAATAATATTCTGCCATTGAGAAAAATGAAATGACAAAATTTGCAGGTAAATGGATGAAGTTCGAAATAATCACTCAGCGTGAAATAACCCAGACCCAGAAAGACAAACATGGCATGTTTTGCTTTGATATGCGGTTGTTAGTTTTTAAGCTTTGGTTATGTGAACTTCAATCCAAGTAACAACAGAGCTTATATTAGCTAGGAGGCCAGCAGGAAGGAGGGGATCTTCCAAGGAAGAGGAAATAAAATACAGTATTTTAGAGAGATAAGGAGAAGCTAGAACAGGAGGGCTAAATGGGGAGGGAGATTGGAAGGTAGGGCAAATAAGAGAGTGGAGAGGGGTAATTGACACGGAAAGGCTTTTGGAAAGTTGTGTGGTAAACCTTCTGTTGTAGAAGTGTCCTAAATATATATACAAATATGAAAGGAATCTGAGAGAGGTCACCGTATAATAAGGAACATAATGCCAAAGTAAACATCTTATGTCATCAGCGAGAACCTCCAGTGCCAGGAATGGGTTCCATCCTGCTGAGTCATTGGTCAAAGGCTTGAATAGGCAGTACCCCCCAAGACTTACAGGCTACCTCCAATTCTATATGAATGACGTTTTCACCTGAGTAGAGTTCTCCAAACAGAAGTGCTCAGTCTGCTGCAGGTGGCTGCAGCGGGAGCTTTGTGTCCCTGGCTCCTGCCCAGTGGCTGCTGACGGAAACACCCTCTCTGGCTCAGACTCCTGAAAGGGTTTGCTCATGGGTTATTGATGAGGCTTGAATTCAGCTCTGCGTCAGGGTGCTGGAAGAATAGCATTCAAAAGGATAAAGGGAATTGGAGTTACAGATACACAGGAAAGCAAGGAGACAGCAAACAAAGCCTCGTGACTTATGCTGCTGACAGTTTAAGCGTCTGACTCTGCAAGAAGATTGCATTGACTTAAATTCTATTGTCATAGAAAGAGGGCTACTTAGAGATCTCAGCCCCGCTCCCATCGACAGATATGTAGACATGTGTGAGAACGTGGGACTCAGATTGTAGATGCAGAGCTTGGATTATGGAGAACTAGCCCAGAGTGGCTGGTGTCACAGAGATGTGAACGCAAAGCTCTTTTCTTACTCTGACCAACCCTCCATCTACTCCCATTTAATTATCGCCAGCAACATGGACAACACAAATCCTGGGCACTGAAAACATTCTGTTTAGATAATATTAGTTTGTTTTCTAGACACGGTGGGTTTGGTTCAAGGCTGTGGGAATCTTTAGTGTACTGTAAAAATCTTCAAACAGAAGAAAGAGCGAAGAGGCATATATCCTCCAAAATCCTTCAAGACTTCTGTCTGTGCCATCGAGGATGTGGGAGGTTGAGGCTCCTGCCCAGGGCTACCTACAGCGTAATCCATTGAGGATGCGGGAGGTTGAGGCTACAGCCCAGAGCTACCTACAGCCCAGAGCTACCTACAGCCCAACCTACTGAGGATGAGGGAAAGTGAGGCTCCTGCTAAGCTCTACCTACAACCCAACCCTCGCAGCCGAGACCGGGCAGAGCAAGAACCCGCGGGGCCTAAAGTTTGGATCGACTTCGGTTTCTTTGCATTTTCAAGTCCCATGCACATGAGAGTGAGATTTTTGGACTTTGATTCTGTTGACCTCTGAAATCTTTGGATTAATTTGCATGCAGATTTAATTTTTAACTTTAATTTCCTCCCAGGAAAATCCATGTAAGAAGGCAGTTAATATTCAAATCTGGGACTTTGAATGTCACCGGCGTTTTTAAGATTAGCGTATTTCTATCTTGTTAGTTTCATCTCGGTGCCAGTGTTCTCTTGATGAGCTCCAACTGGATAATGTTAGAGCATGGTGGGACAGGGAAACACAACAGCAAAGGGATTTCCCTTGGGATACAGGCTTTCTAATTTATAGTCTATTCTGACCCATTTTGGCATCTTCTATCTAATAAATGCCAGCCAGCAGTATCCCAGAAGAGTCAGACCCTGTTTTGGGGTGTAGCTGATTGAAGGTGGGACTAGGATTGTCTGAGCAGACTTCGGGCCACGCCCTTCAAAGGGGGCAACCATGGCAGTGGTGAGTTAATGGTTAAACTCAATGGAGTAAAAGAAGAGATCTCCCTTGTGACCCGCTGGGGACCTTGCCACCTTTCCACTCCTCATTTCCTCTTCTCAGAATGTGTCAGAGCCGGCAGACCTGGGGGATGTCACCATGCTGCTCTCTGTCCATACAGGGATGCTCACCATGGCCTGTGTGACCTGGGACTGAATGGAAGCCCGAATAGCTGAGGCTTCACTGCCCGAATAGCTGAGGCTTCACTGCCTTCTTACCCACAGGCAGAACTTTTCCTTCCCAGAACTCCCCACTGCTATTGCACGGCCCCTATAGGCTGCCACGAGTTCTGCTGAGTCTGCTTGCTGTTCAGAGTCCTGGCTCAGAACAGGGGCGATTCTCTCCTCTTCTTCTCTTCTCTCTTTTGGGTGCTGAGCAGAAAATAAGTATTATTTTTTTTTCCTGGTACTTCTGGCTCTTTTTACTCTTTCTGTAAACTGCCCTTGCCTTGTGACACTTGCCTACTGTGTGGCTGTGTCTACCCTGTGGTTGGTCTCCATGCCTAACTCAAACTGATATTGTGGCTCTTCCTCCCTCTTCAGCTCCAATCTATGAATGGATTACAAACGCTCTAAAACTCACCCTCTGTGGTCCATGAATTCTACTTTTGGAATTTGTGAGACAAACCACTAGCTTGGGAAGCTTCAGTGGCCACGCAATGTGTCTTTCCAAGAAAGTCTCCAAAGACACCCCTACTTTTCTGTATACTTCCGATCACATGTTCTCCTCTCTTCTTCCTCATCAGTAGGAGCAGACTGAAGAAAGAGAATTTGTAATTTTTTTTAATCATTTGAGATATAGAGAGAATTTCCAGGACACAGGTAGGGGCCAGTGGATTGCCATTGTTCTGGAGAGGGAAGCAGGATGCAGTGGATTCCAGGAGAAGCAACTGATAACTCAGGTTGACTAGAATGGAAATCAAAGAAATGATGAGAGGAGAGAGCTGGGCAACAGTGTCTACTGCTGTGGGACCATCTAGGGAACGGCCTGCAGTTCTTGTCAGTGTGATCTCTGCTCACAGATTGCTCAGGGATGAGGCAGATTGATGGACAGGTCAAGAATGAGCTTCTGTCTACAGCTGGTCCATAGAGTTTGGAGTCTGTCTCTGGAGATACTTTACAAAGAATTATTTGATGATCCTGGAGAGGTTTGGAGCACTTGTTGCTCTCCCAGAGGACCTGGGTTTAGTTCTCAGCATCCTTACGGTAGCTCATAACCATTTTAGTTTCAGAGGATCTGAACTCTCATCTCAGGAACTAGGCACAGAGGTGGGACACACATATACACAGGCAAACGTTCATACACATAAAATAAACATAAACAATTTTTTTTAAAAATGTTGTTTGGGGGAAGAGAAAGAGAGACTACACATTTGCATGCGTGTCTACTGGCCATGGAAGGGCCACAGACCTTACCCCAACCCTACAGGCATGCCCAAAGGCCTATCTTCTAGATCCCATAAAGTAGACAGTTAAAATCAATCAGCACTCATCCTGATACAGTTACTATGATTATTTTTGTATGTTTTCTTTCTTTTTTCTAAGATTATTTTACTTATTGTTACTCCTTAGAGAATTTAATATAATGCATTTTGGTCACTTATATAGTTTCTTTTATATCCCACTGTCTGTGCAGATTTTTTAATATAAATATGAAAACTACACATTTTCTGGTAAGTTACTAGAATATAATTATTTTCTCATGTTGTTGCATTTGAATTTCAATAGTGTGAGAGCTGAAAGGGTTACTATATAAATACAGTGATGGAATTTGGTAGGTATAACTTCTCTAATTAAAAATATTTTTTTTAACTTTCATTTAGTCTGCAATTAACCCTGTAATTCTATGGTTATGTTCTTTTCCAGTTTTTCTCAGTGTATGTGACTTTCTAGAAGCACAAACCAACACTGAATGTAAATAGTGAATGGAACACGAACATGTAGGGCAATCACTTTGTAAACACAAAAACAACTTAAATGTGGTTTCAAACCATGACATGAAACAGAAAGTAATGCCCAATTTCATCAAATAACACCAACAAAAAAGAAGGAGAAGGAGGAGGAGGAGGAGGAAAGAAAGAAAACAGAGAAAAGTATTGAGAAAATCAATTCATTGGAAATGTCTGTTTTAAGGTCCCCCCCCCCCCCATTAAAGGTCCTCTGTGAATACAAAATTGTGCAGCATGGGTCCACAAGGGAAATGCTTGAAAGTTCATCAGGATTTCTTTCTTAAAGCAATAGTATATTGGACTTAAGTTTTAGCCAAAGGCATTAGAAGAACCTTATCCTAAGGGTCAGTGGGGTGGGGGGGTGTTTAGAGAGATATGTTATTTTGCTTATAGACAAAGAAACTGAAACTCAAGAGTTAAATAATTTGCTGACAGCCATAGATCAGCAAGGAGAAGGCCCAGTTTCGCAGGCCAGGTCTGTCTGACCCCAGGGTCCAGTTCTGTTCACCACAACCTGTTCTGTAGACTTCTCTGTGGTTCTAATACTGATTTTCCTCTTACCCTGACAATTGTATCTCATCTGAACTAATTTAGCAAGTCCTGGTGTTACATTTGGGTGTGGCTAAACAGTAAAATTATGTAGGGAATTGTGTTGATTTTTCATATAATTAAAACATTTTAATTAAATTATTTGGATTTTTATGCAGAGCTTTATTTTCAGGGTCTAAGCTGTTCGTTGAAAGCGCCTTATTAAAATGTATATATTTGTATGACTGGCACAGAAGAAATTATCATTATTTAGGGCATCGCTTCTTTCCATTCATTTTTCTCTCTTCCATGCTCTTTCTAGACCAGTGCTTCTCAAACTGTGGGTCGTGACCCCTTTCACTGTGTACCAAATATTTACGTGACAATTCATAGCAGTAGCATAATCACAGTTATGAAGTAACAATGAAAATATTGTTGTAGTTGGAGCTCACCACCCCCGAGGAACTGTATTAAAGGCTCACAGCATTAGGAAGGTTGAGAACCACTGGAGGTTCAATGCAGAGGGCTTTTCCCTCTGAGGGGTTCCCTCCTCCAATGAATGGAAGTTCTCCTGGCAAAAGAAGCTTCTGTCTTTTAACCTTTCTGATGACGAAGCCAAATTTGCTTTTGGTTTGGTTCATTAACTATGCAGCTAAAACGAGGCAGCAAATCTTTGCTACGTGGCTAATAAATAAGACTTCCCAATTCCACTCTTAATTTCTTAATGCTCTGAATTTGGAGTTGAAAAACAGACTCTCCAGCATCGTATAAACGAAACACCAACTTGGTTTAGAATTTTCTTTCTGGTCGTATGGTAACCGACAAGCATTTTGCATAGCTAGGAAGGAAACGAAGCTATGTCGTGCCGTTCATCCACAATCACTGCCAATCAGAAAAGTGAAACTCTAGCCATAGAAGCATGAGTGTGTTTTATTAGGTAAAATTTGAATAAACATCTTGATTAATTTATGGTAATTTCACAGATGGAACATTTATTAATTTCTCTGAAATACAATTTAGAAACTTCAGGAGACAGGTACTTAGCATGTGCATCAAAGAATAACAGCCTCCTCTGAGACAGGTTAGTTCTGAACGGTCCTTTAAGTTTGTTTATTTATTTATTGCTAGGTGGCTCTGGTTGACCTAGAACTGGGAGCAATCTTCCTGTAGCAGCCTCCTGCAGTTGTGAGTCAGCACTGACGGAGTTGTAAATATTTATTTTATTACGGCTGGAGAGATTACGAGCATGCTACTCTCGCAGAGTCCGTATTGTTGAGTGTTAGTAGAAGATGTGTTACATTTGTTTATGCTGTGAAATATCTGTTTAATGATACAAAGACTTGTTGCATTTGTTTAACACTGTGAAGCGGTGTTACTTTGTCTAAAACACCTGATTGGTCTAACAAAGAGCTGAAAGACCAATAGCCAGGAAGGGGAAAGGAAAGGTGGGACTGGAAGGCAGATAAAATAAATAGGAGAAATCTGGGAAGAAAGATAAGGGAATGAGAAAAGGAGGAGAGGAGAATGCCAAGGGCCAGCCACCCAGTCACACAACCACCCAGCCACCCAGCCACCCTGCTATCCAGCCACCCAGCCACCCAGCCACCCAGCCACCCAGCCACCCAGTCACCCAGTCACCTAGCCACCCAGCCACCCAGCCACCCAGTCACACAACCACCCAGCCACCCAGCCACCCTGCTATCCAGCCACCCAGTCACTCAGCCACCCAGTCACCCAGCCACCTAATCACACTGACACCGAGTCACCCTGACACCTAGCCACCCAGCCAGCCAGCCACCCAACCACCCAGCCACCCAGTCACCCTGATACCCAGCCAGACATGGAATAAGAAGGGAAGAAAAAATATACAGAAATAGAGAAAGGTAAAAGCCCAGAGGTAAAAGGTAGGTGAGGTAATTTAAGTTAAGAAAAGTTGACTAGAAATAAACCAAGTTAAGACAGGGCATTCAAAAGAAAGAAAACATCTCCATGTGGTTATTTGGGAGCTGGGGGTGGGTGGGCCTCCTAAAAGAGCAAAGAGTAAATAAATAAAACCAATTACAAGAACCCAGGTTGGCTTCTCAGCACCCATGCCACGTGGTTCACAATCATCTGTAATTCCAGATCCAGGGATAGCTGGCATCCTGGACTAGTGTGAACACATACACTCATATACACATACCCACATCTAATTAAAAATAAGGTAAAATCTTAAAAATATTTTAACTAATTAACTTAATTTGCTGTTGTTGTTGCCTGTTTTTGAGACAGGATTTCTCTGTGTCACAGCCCTCGCTGTCCTGGACCTGGCTCTGCAGACCAGGCTGGCCTCGAACTCACAGAGATCTGTCTGCCTCTGCCTCCTGAGTGCTGGGATTAAAGACCTGCACCACCACCACCCAGATAGCTTAAATTTTTGAATTAAACTATTCTTTTTTTAAAAAAAAAACAACAAAATATTTGAAGAGCCAGGTGTAGTGGCCTTTAGTCTCAGCACTTGCGAGGCAGAGGCAGGTGGATCTCTGGGAGCTGGAGGCTAGCCCAGACTATAAAATGAGTTCCAGGATTCCAAGGGTGGCTACACAGAGAAACTCTGTCTTGCAAAACCAAGAGCCAAACCAAACAGAGCCAAACCCGAAACCTCAACACTTCCCCTCCCCCCAAAACAGCTAAACAAATGAAAACTAAACATGTGTGCATGTATCTGAGCTAGGTAAGCATGGTGGCTCATACCTGCTAATCTGCACACGAGAAACCGAATCAAGAGGACTGAGTGAGCTCAAGGCCAGCCTGGGCTATATTATGAGACCTTGTCATAGAAAAACCAAAGAAAAATTAATTAAAAATTTCATTGCCTTTTTATTTATTTACTTCGTGTGCACACGAGTATGTGTGCTTGTGTGTGGACGTCAGAGGCAGCCTGTAGAAGCTGATTCTCTCCTTTACCGTATGGGTCCTCGGAATCACAGTCTGGGTATTGGTCTCAGCATCATGTATTACAACCCTCTGAACCAACTCACCGATCCCTAAAATATGACTCTAGAAAGAAGGTGAAACACATGTCAGTTATGTTCACAGCAGCATTGTTTGTCATAGCCAGAACCTGGAAACAACCTAAATGCCCCTCGACCGGAGAATGGATAAGGAAAATGTGGTACATTTACACACCGGAGTACTACACCGCAGAGAAAAATAACAACATCTTGAAATTTGCAGGAAAATGGATGGGGCTTTAAAACATCATACTGAGTGAGGTAACTCAGACCCAGAAAGACAAATATTATATATACTTACTCATAGACATAAAGCAAAGAAAAGCAGTCTACAATTCACAATCCCAGAGAACCTAGACAACAATGAGGACCCTAAGAGAGACATACATGGATCTAATCTACATAGGAAGTAGAAAAAGACAAGATCTCCTGAGAAAATTGGGAGCATGGGTACTATGGGAGAGGGATGAAGGGGAGGAGAGAGTAAGGGAGGGGAGCAGAGAAAAATGTAGAGCTCAATAAAATCAGTAAGAAAATAAGGTGAAATAATGGAGATTAAATGGGAGTAAATTTAAGCATCTTAGAAATTTATCATGTATGCACACACATGAATAACCTGTGCACACATAAACACCATTTCTGTTTGATAAGCTAAGTGTGGTCTACCTCAGTCTCTGTAGAGAAAAGCAAGGGAAAAGAAGAGCAAATTAGCAAAAGGATGTTTCTGCCATCGGACTGTTAGTTGACTCATTTCTTGGCAGGGGCTGTCCATGGAAAGGCATCACTGGACGGGAGACCCAGTATGGCTGAGTTCCAGCTCCGACTCTTGTGATGATGAGTCTGTGTGTCAGGTCTACATCCAGAAAATGTTACCGTGGTGATGTTAAGTTTAGAGGTCTGGGAAGGAACTCACAGAATATGATGGAGGTTCTAAGTCCCAAAATGTTACGAGGTTCAACATCCGAGGCAGACAGAGTTGATTAAAAAGCTGCCTCTCCTTTGCTAGTCTTGGTGGAATTTTTAGGACAGAGCGTTTTCTAGATCAGAGCCCACTGCTGGCACTCAGGAGAGCTGTTGCTGTAACCTGGAGTGAAGGAGCACGCCAAGCTCGACTTTCCACACATACAACCTGCCATAGCCCATGCGACTACTTATTGGACATTTTACAATTTTATTTATTTGGCTCCTTCTGCGGATTTCATAATTTAATTTCATATCATTTCTCTTAGCATTGCTTTGGATCCCATCAAGTCCTTAAGAGCAGGCAGAAACACACAGGGCTTCATTAGACTCAACTCCAGGTTTCTAGCTGATATGGTTATAGTTCTCCCAGAACACGTGACTGTCCTGAAAACGGCTTTTCTTCTCCAAGCCACTCTAAGCCAGAGATGTTGTAATTAACATCCTGAGGATCTCCAAAGTAAGACAAAAAGTTAAGAATATATGCAATACCTCAAAACGTTGAAAATTAGCAGCACCTAAAATTTTATAATTGCTGGGGATGGAGAGATGATTCAGTGGTTAGAGCACTGGAAGCTCTCCCAGAGGACCCGGGATAAATTCCCAGCAGCCACATGGCAGCTCATAGCCGGCTGTACCTTTGGTTCCAGAGGGTTCAACACCCTCTTCTGTCTTCTTCTGGCACGAGGCTCACAAGTGTGACTGTGTTTGTGAAGGATTTTCTTGATTGATGATTGACATGGGAGCGCATAATCCACTGTGGAATAATCCACTATTCACTAGGCAGGGGTTCTGGGCTATATAAGCCAGAGAACAAGCAGGGGAGTGAGCCAGGAAGCAGCATTCCTTCATGGCCTCCCTCAGTGATGGACTATGACATGAACATGTAAGCCAAATCCAAATAATTTTTAAATTTTTATTTATTTTGGCCAGACTGTTTGCATCACGACAACAAAACGAAACTTAAAGAGTCCAAAATGCGGCACAGTTTAGCGACATCTCCAAAACCCCCAGCCTTCCTGGCACTTTCCCTGTCTCCTTGCCTGCGGGTGTGGTGTTGGTAACCAGGGTTGTTAAGTACCCTGGTGATGTCTGCAATGTTCTGTGAGCATGGTACACCGAAGACACTGTTATACCGAAAGGGGCAACAAGCCTACTTCAGTGACAGGCCAGAGGAGGGTACCTGCGTGCGAGAAAGTTTATTTCCAGGAGACTGAAAGCCTCCACGCCTAGGGTAGGGTGAGCACACCAAGGTACCCGGCCCCTCACTTTAACAAGGCTGCGCCTTTCACGCAGGCATGCAGGCACGTGGGGGGGGGGAGAAAGCGAGAGAGAGAGAGAGAGGGAGAGAGAGAGAGAGAGAGAGAGAGAGAGAGAGAGAGAGAGAGAGAGAGAGAGAGAGAGAGAGAGATTCCTAGGAGGGTCAACTTGGAGAAAAGTCACAGAGTGGTTCGTGCCAGAAAGCAGGCAACCAGTCACAAACCCAGGAATTTTGGAAGAGTGAGAGTTTGGGCAGGAGCGAGCCACATCACGTGAAGAAGCCGAGAAGCTTGTCTTTGTTGTGCGGACTGTTTCTAACTTTAGGACACTAAATTCCAGCCGTTTCACAGCTCAACTGGGCTCCCTACCGTTTCTCATCCCGGGAGTGCTCAAAGAGGAACAATTCCAGGGCGCCAAGATGGAAAGAGCAGAGGAGGAACAAGGAACAAGACACTCAGAGCGGGGCACAAGATCCTAGAGAATCACCCCTTTTTCCTTTTTTATACAGACTGTGACCCCAGCCCACAGTACAGAGCTACTCTGATTCATGGCGGGCCTCCGCCCCTCAGTTAAACATTGCTGGCAACGTCTCTCATAGAAACGCCCAGAGATGTCGTTTCCATGGTGATTTTAAATCGCACTGGCTTGACAAGCAAGATTAATCATCTCACAATTCACAGCCCCAAACAGTAGCCCCTCGTCAGCACACCAGGGAACAAAACCTCAGTCAGAAACCATCCCTGCAGATGCCTTGATCTTGGACTCAGGCTTCAAAGCCTGAGAAAATTCATTTCAGTCATTGATGCCACCCGATCCGTGGTGCTCTGTGGCGGCAAACCTCGTAGACTATCACCAGAAGGGAAATGCATATATTCTCCTGAAATACGGTGTTTATAGCATTAATTTTTGCTCTTTAAAATGTATTCTATTAAATTTGCGTGTGTGTGTGTGTGTGCGTGTGCGTGTGCGTGTGTGTGTGTGTGTGTTTGGGCATATGTGCGCCACAGCACACGTGAAAATCAGAAGAAACTTTGTAAGAGTTCGTTTTCTAGCTCTTTGTGGGTTCTGGGGACGAGACTCAAAGCCTAGTCAGGCTTGGCAGTGCGTTTACCCCCTGAGCCATCTTGCTGGCCGCTAATTTTAGCTCTCGACCCTCAATAACCTAATCTCCGAGTCTATTATTTGTGCAGGAAGGCAAAGCTACTTTGAAACTTACAAGAGTTGACTTGGTTGTTCTGTTGCTTGTTTGTTCGGCAAAGTTGTGGAAACAGCCACCCTCCGAGGCCCGGACTCGCGGGGTGGGGGTCACAGCACAGAAGAACGGTGCAGCAGAGTGTGTGTGGGGAGGGGGGGAGGGGAGGGAAATGCTGCTTTTCTCAGCTGAGAAGACAGACTGATTCAGAGAACATCATTTTCCTCGGCTCCTCCCTTTCGCTCTTCCAAGTGAAAGTAGAGGGGCAGTCAGCCTCGGGATTCCTTTCCCGAGGAAATATTTTATTACAAATATCCAGAAGAGTTCACGGACAGTCTAGGCATTCCTCCAGTGCCATTTGTCTCGGTGTGACTAGGGCTTGAAGATGGACACTGTGGTTCTGGCTCCTAGGGGGTCAGGGCAACGATGTTGGGGAGCTGGCTTACTCCCGTGCGGGAGAGCCGATCAGCCAACTTTCGGGTTTTTTAATGAAATGATGGCGAAGTGAGAAGGCTCAGCAGGCCAAGTGTTTGCCACATGAGCCTGATGACCCGAATTTGACCCCAGACCCACGTGGAGGAAGAAAGAGAGAACTAGGGCTGGAGAGATGGCTCAGTGGTTAAGAGCATTGCCTGCTCTTCCAAAGGTCCTGAGTTCAATTCCCAGCAACCACATGGTGGCTCACAACCATCTGTAATGAGGTCTGGTGCCCTCTTCTGGCCTGCAGACATACACGCAGACAGAATATTACATACATAATAAATAAATAAATATAAAAAAAAAAGAAAGAGAGAACTAACTCCACGAGGGCGTCCTTTGAGCCCATAAAACAGTGCAGTCCATGCGCCCACCACGTCTTACACAAACACGACGCTAACAACAAATATTTAAATGAAGGATGGAGCTCTGGCTCAGTGGCTAAGAGCGCTTGTTGCTCTTCCAGAGGACCTGGGTTCAATTCCTAGGACTCACCTGGTGGCTCACATTCTTTGTAACTATATTCCCAAGAGATCTGACACCCTCTTCTGGCTTCCCTAGGCATCAGGTGTGTAAGTGGTGCACACACTGTAGTAAGGAGGAAGGTTGCTTCTTGGTTCCCCGCCACCCCGGCTAGCTTAGACCCGAAATAATCACACAGAAACTGTATTAATTAAATCACTGTTTGGTCCATTAGCTCTAGCTTCTTATTGGCTAACTCTTACATATTAATTTAACCCATCTCTATTAATCTGTGTATTGGCACGTGACTGTGGCTTACCAGGTAAAGTTCCGGCATCTGTCTCCTGCAGGGCCACATGGCTTCTCTCTCACTCCACCTCCTTTATCCCAGCATTCAGTTTTGTTTTTCCCACCTACTGCTATTCTGCTCTGCGCAGGCCCAAGACAGTTTTTTTATTAAGCAATGGTATTCACAGCATACAGAGGGGGGATCCTGCATCACTTAGGGGTGGGGGAAAGGTTAAAATACTGAAATAAGTGATAAGGACATTAAGCATATAATGTAGAATAATAGATGTATGTCATAAATCTACCTTATGTTAAAACAAAACAAACTTCCTCCAGATGTACCCAAAGGCTATCCAAGTACATTTAAGAAAAGGTCTGATTCTTCAATTTTAACTAAAGACACACCTAAAGCAAAGGACTTTGAAAGTTGAAAGTAAAGCAAGCAACACTAAGTAAATAACTAAGAAAACTGAATATGGGGTTGGAGAGATGACTCAGAGGTTAAGGCCATTGGCTGCTCTTCTGGAGGCTCTGAGTTCAAATCCTAGCAACCACATGGTGACTCACAACCATCTATAATACGATCTGGTACCCTCTTCTGCTGTGCAGACATACATGCAAGCAGAACACTGTGTACATAGTCAATATATAAATCTTAAAGAAAATTGAATACATTCTTGGGTACACTTACACAGCAGACAAACTTGACAGTGTTTAGTAAGATATATAAACAAGAGCATTAGCATCATTATTCATAACAGAAAACAATCTGGAAAGGTTCTTGATTATTCATTAGCAAGATGAATACATAATAAAGTAACAGTCTCAAGGAAAGAACAAAGTCTGTGTGCAGTATCAGAGGTTTCCAGACGACAACCCTGCTTTGTTGTTTGGAGACATGGCATTGCTAGGTAGCCCAGTGGCTTTAGGTTCTCCGTGACCTCAACCCCCCAAGTGCTCAGATTGCAGGTACATCTGGCTTGCAGTTTTGAATCAAAAGAGGAATGGTAGGTGTGTATATCTGCCCTCCTTTGCTTTTCTGCTGCTCGGGTAGAACACTGACCAAAAGCAAAGTGGGGAGGAAGATGTTTATTTCATTTTATACTGTACAGTCCATTGCCTAGGGAAGATAGGGACGGAGTTCAAGGCAGGATCCCAGAGCAAGAGCATGGAGGGATACTGCTTACTGGCTTGCTCCCCTCCCTTTCTTATACAGTCTTGGAATGCTGCCCCACTACCTACAGTGCACTGGGCCCTCCTGTATCAATTAGCCATTAAGAAAATACCCCACAGACATACCCATAGGCCAACGAAATTGGTAATTCCTCAATTGAAATTCCCTCTTCCCAGATTGTAGTTTGGCTGTAATTTGTGTGCACCTGACAAAAACTAACCAGCGTAATATTCATATAAATTAAAAAACAATGAAAATAATAAGTAACATTATTTAAGGACTTATTTTCTGTAGACAATCTAGCTGGGCAGGTTTAGTTCCAGCATTTGGGAGGCAAAGGCAGGTGGGCCTCTGTGAGTTTGAAGCCAGCCAGGACTACACAGTGTGTCTCACGACAGCCGTAGCCACACAACAGACAGAGAGATTCTATCGCAAAACAAGACGAAACAAAACAAGGCTGGAGAGGGAGGACTCCAACCATAGGACGGAATGATGACCCTGGCTGCAGGTTAGTTGGGAGGTAGCTGACAGAATGGGGAGATGCAGGCGTGCAGGGCCACACGGAGGTTGGTTGAGGTGTTAGTAACGTTCTATTTCTTTTTCTGAATGATATCTGATATATATGAACACACACCTTGTGGTTTAGATAAGAAATCCCCCGTATGCTCATGTATTTGATACTTTGTCTCTAGTGGGCATGGCTGTTTGGGGGAGGCACTGGAACCTTCAGGAGATGCAACCTTGCTGGAGAAAGTCCTCTCAGGGGGTGGAATTTGAGGGTTGATGGCCCTGCTTTCCGCTTACTCTCGGGTTCCTGAGTGTGGATGGAAGATGTGGTCAGGCAGTTTCCTGCTCCCGCTGCTGTGCTGCTCCACTGTCGTGGACTCTAACCCTCCGGAACCGTAAGCCAGGGTAAACTGTCTTCTGTAAGCTGCCTTGGTCATGACGTCTATCACAGCAACAGGAGAGTTGCTATGACAACACACAAACACGTAATTTGGGATCATGTACATTTTTAGTGAAATTTTCTATTTCTAAAAATGTATTTATATAGCTGCAGTTTTCTTTAATATGTGAACTTTGTGGGGGGCTTTTTATGGGTTGAACAGGATTCTCTACACAATCCTGGCTGTTCTAGAACTCATTATGCAGACCAGGCTGGCTTTGAACTCACAGAGAGCTGTCTGTCTCTGCCTCCAGCAACCTTTTTTCTTTTCTTTCTTTCTTTTTTTTTTGTTACAAAATCCCAAAATGCAGATAAAGCAAAGGAAAAAAAAATCTTGTAAAGGAAACTTCTCCAGGGTAAATACTCTTATGAATTTCATGTGTATGTTTTTAAATGTACACTAGGCTTCAGTGCACATATATCTGTAGAAATACATAGTTTATTTTTATGGAATGTATAATTTAACACACATGATATAACCGCTTGCATTTTGCCTTTTCTTTTTCCCTTTCAGAATCCCTTCTAGCAAGGTCCCCACATAAGCACCACGGGCATCCGTCTGTTGTGGTGGTGCTTTTATTAGTCATTTCAGTGTGATGTGATCGGAAACTTTATTTTGCTTGAGTCTACACCTTAGGCAGAAGTGAGGTCATGTAATATTGACAAATTTAGATCTTGGTAGCTTGTCACAAAAATCCTGTTTTCTCGCTCGTGCAGCCTGTCCCGCGAGAGCTGACGGAATGCTCTGAATTGTGTTTCTAGACGCCAGCATTCAGCTGGATACAGCAGCCGCTACTAGGAACAGGTCTAGTCCCTGTGACTTAGGGGAAAGGGCTAGAGTCTTAAGTAGGCAATGAAGTGTTCTGCATCAGAAGCTCCCCTCCGCTTCCATGTGCAGCTCACTGGCCAGAGCCAGCTGCACGGTGCTAATTTAAACAGGAGGAGGTGGGAAACAGTTCCTAAGCGGGCACCCAGAGGGAGTAAATCAGGCCTATTTGGCAATTGCGCTAATGACTTCCTTACCACATTTATAGTCCGATGGATGCCTTTTTTCCTTTCTTAAATTAAATAAAAGATTTAATTTTTAACCACACACATATGTGTCTGGGTCTGAGCACACCAGTGTGGGTCTCTGTGGAGAGCAGAAGCAAATGCCAGAACTCCTGTGAGCTGCCTGAAGTGAGTGTGGGAATTGAACCTAGGTCCCCTGGAAGAGGAACCAGAGCTTAAACCCCTGAGCCAGCTGCCAAGCCTGGTCTGTTTTATCGTTGTGCTTTCTTAGGTTTAGATCGCTAATTTCTCTGTTGTTTTTTTCCCCCACCCCACACCATGGTGTGTCTGGCACACAAATGCATGGTATAAGTTTGTCAGCATCAATGACTGAAAAGTCTATTTTGTTCAGAATTCTGTGTGCTGGGCTAAGGGTGTGGCTCAGTGGGTAGAGTCTCTACCGCGTGAACCACATCCTGGGTTTGATCTCAAGCACAGCATGGATTCGGCGTACTGGTGCATGCCCTCCAGTCCTAGCACCAAATAGACTGAGGCAGGACAAGCACAGGTTTGTGGTCATTTTAGGCTACATAGGCAGTTCCAGCCCAGCCTGGGGTACATGACACCCTGTCTCCAAAACAACAAGGCTAGAGAAGTGATGTGACTCAGTGCTTGAGAGTGCAGGCTCCTCTCTCAGAGAACCCGAGCTTGGTTCCCCGCATCCACTCCGGGCAGCTTACAGCCACCTGTGACTTCAGCTCCTGGAAATTAAACACCCTCTTCTGGCCTCTAAGGGAATCATCACACTCAAGGAACACACCATACACAATACACAATACACACCACACACACACACGCACATACAGGCACCAATCAAAATAATCCTTTTTAAAAAATGAAGAAAAATAATTCTATTTGGTTTCAAGCAACACAGACCAAAACTATGGAAGCGGGCCACCTGAACAGGAGGGTTTCCTTGTTGTCACATGAAGAAGCCAAAGGGAGGTATCAACTCCAATTATGGCTGGTGCCTAGAATGTCATCAAACTTCCAGCCTCTCTTACATGTTGTCCAACAGTTCCTTAATATGTAACCGCCTCTGGCTACAAAGGAAAGTTGAAGATAAAGAATTTTTTTAAAAAGAACACATCACCGTAATGGTATAGAGAGAGAGCTTGTGTCTGAATCTATGTCTTTTTGAGCTTTCTGTAAATATTTTCATGGAAAGTTATGTGTACATGTGTTTCACTTGCCAAATATTTAGTAAAAAGTGGGTATAGTTCCTACTTGGCTTGACTTAAAAAAATACTCCTTATTTTTTATGGTTGTATCTGTTTTGTTTTGTTCCCTTGCTCTTTTGTCCACTTGCCAAGTTTTCTTAAAGATCTAGCATTTCAACTCCGTTTTTTCTTCCTAAAGCCTCGTCCTCCATTCTCTCCATAAGTGGCAACATCACCAGCTCTGCTGTTTTGATAAAAAAGCAGAACAAACCCACGGACTCTCTCACCCCCACCCAGCAAGTTCCCCAGGATCCTCCCAGTGTACATTCAGAGTCGGATCAGGTCAGGTCACTTCCTCCTCCCCTGCTCCCCTCATCCTGTCCCAATGCCATCCTCTCCAGCTAGGGCAATATTCGGAGTCACCTACCTGGATTCCCTGCCTCCACATTGCCTGCCCTCCCTCACTAGCTGCTCGCCACACAGCTGTCAGGGTAGTCCTCAGCTCCCCTCCTCCCGGCTGTCCAGTGGCTTCCCAGAAGAAGGCAGAATAGACTCCAACTGTTCCCTGTGGCCTACAGTTCCTGTACTGCTCACTTTTCTAATAACGCTGTCTCATCTCCCCCAGAGTTCCCTTGTTTGACGAGGTTCCCGCAGCAGCCCCGGGCTCCGTCTCTTAGCTGGCTGCGACCTTTGTAGCACTAGGGCCTTTGCTCTCACTTCTGCTCTTCGTCATGATCCACATTTGACTGTGCCTGTCACCTTCTCTGGGACGCCAGTCGCTGGAGAGTCCCATCTGCTGCCGGCTCTTTTTAGTCCACCGCCTCTCCCCAGTAGCACTTTTGATCATCAGATAAGATACGGTCTGTGTATTTCCTCTTCTGCTTCCTGCTTTCTCTTGAAAGGCTCCCCACAACACCACAGCTTAGGCACATGCATGATTAAATGCCCTATAAATGTTTATAAACGTTTGCAACCAATTGTTTTCTTATTAGGACTGAATTTAACTCATAAATTAGCAGTGAGCTGGTATGTTGGGTTTTTTTTGCCACATTGCACCTCTTCCTATATTAAGTTATTTTTAAGAACAACTATAAAAATGCATCATTTTCTTCATATAGATTCTGCGCATGTTTTTAGTGAGACTATGTCTGGGTAATTTATAGTTATTATCACTACTGTGAGTGGAACTCTTTCTCCTTATTGTTGGCTAAAGGAATACTACCTTCCAGAGTCATAGGTGTGGCTGGCTGCAATATGGACTCTTGGTTTGTCATCCTACTCTGGGTTTTCTAGATAGACATACCATCTGTAAATTATTATTATTATTATTATTATCATTATTATCTGAGATAGGGTTTCTCTGTGTCACTTTGGCTCTCCTGGAACTCACTCTGTAGACCAGGCTGGTTTCGAACACAGAGTTCTGTGTTCCATCACCTCTCAGCAGGGATGGGTCTTGAAAGTAGAATGGTAAAGATCTTGGTAGAATAATTTTGCCACCACCACCCGACTACCATCTGTTGTTGTTGTTGTTGTTAACTGTCCTGTAGATGTAGACTTTTTGATGATTCCCGTACAGTCTTGGGCTTAGTGGTATTACTAAATTTAACATAAATAATATGTTAATGGTATTTTTATATTAAATTTTGTTTATATGGGTCTGGAGAGATGGCTCAGCAGATAAAAACACACACTAATCTTCCAGAGGACCCAGGTTTGGTTCCCAGCCGAGCCGTCTGTAGCTCTAGCTCCATGTAGCTGACACTTCCGCCTTCCTGAATTTACAACTCAGACACGTATGTACACACAATATGAGAAGTAAACTAAATCTTCAGAATTTGAGTTTGATGTTCTGGCTTACAGTTGGGTAGCTAAGTCTCTTTTCCTCTCTTTGTGAAAACCAGGCCTGATGTGTGAGCAGGCTGTGCCGGAGACTTGGGTTACTACGAGTCTGGGAGCTATGGTTCTGCAGACCATTTGTAGGTGAGTAAGAGAGCAACCATCAGTAAGGATATGAGGAAGTGCAATGAGCTAACAGTCCAAGCTGAGGGAATCCTGGTTAGGCTGTCGTTCTGATTCCTGCACATAACTCAGGGAGCAGAGCAAGCCCTCTGAGAATGCCGCTGAAACAGAGAGGTGTCAAGATGCCCTTCAGGGTCCTCTGTGTTCAAATCTGCAAAGAAACACTGCTTCCCAAGAGCAATGTTCCTGAGATAGGGAGAGCTGTGGGTTCCATGAAGCCTCCAGGGGTCCAAGCCTTGCAAACGTATTGAATTTGCCCATACCTCTCTGCAAGGTTTGCTGGCCTCAGACTTAGCCCTGCTGTAGCCTCCAAGGTCCCTTTGGTCTGAGGGTGAGTCACAGTTTCTCCACGAGTCTTTCTTAGTCACAGTGTCCCCTGACCTTCAAGGTCTGGCACATAGCGACCAGTAAATAATTCTCTAATTTCTGGCATAAATGTATTTTCTTAATAAACAATGACTTCTGCCAACCCTTGGAACTAAAAAGAAAAACATGTCAACAATGGGTTACAACACAAACTTTCGTGAACTTACCTAAGAGGTAAAGGAAAAAGCGTCCCAAGTTCAAGCAGACAGAGTAAGAAACTTGTGCAGATTCGTGCCTAAAGAAAAGGATAGAGTTGTGACCAAACGCCAAGATCGCGTGTGAAGTCTGTGCTTGACTTAAAAGCTGGCAAAGTCCAGTGCTTCCCCACACTAAATCCGAGACGCTTCTGCTTTTAGAGTATTCGATCCAAACGCTGAAAGTTCTCATTCTTCAGTGAGATTTAACTGTTTTCATAAACTTATCATGAATTTTGGCTGCGCTGAGGAAAGACGGCCACTAAGGCAGTCCAAAAGGTGCGCGCAGAATCCTTGGTGAATTAATTGTCTTGTCTGACCCTTGCTTCATATTCCTGGAAAAACAAAACAAAACAAAGCTCTAAGACCCTGTAGCAGTGGCATAGGACCTAAGGCTGCCCCATTTCTTTAACGATCTTCTTTGGGGTATGTGAATGTCTGTGTCTATGTCTGTGGGTGCTCTCGGGGACCAGAAGAGGGCAGTAGATCCCCTGGAGCTGGAGTTACAGATCGCAGAGAGCTATCCAGTGTGGATGCAGGGAAATGCACTTCTGTCCTCTGCGAGAGCCCAAGTGCTCTGACCACTGGGCCATCTTTCCAGCCCCACACTGCCTGGGTGGTCTGACTTACTGGGTCTCTGTCTCTTTAACTGTGACAGCATTTGCTTTTCTATCTTACTTTATCATTTCCCTTATTACAAGTTGTTTTTAAATTCCCTTTGAAATGTCTCATTAGAACTTGTTCGCTGCGTGTATTAGGATGTGGATAATTGTTTACCTAAGTGTTTAACTTGGTTGTGCTCTTTGGTATATCCTTTATGGGCTTTGAGGACTAAACCATATTAATCAGATCAATCTTTTTATGGTTCCTATTGTTACTTTCACACTTATCATAGGACTCTTTGAAGGCATAGGAAAGAATCAGAGAATAATGACTTTGCTTCTGTAAGTTCCAGCCTTTACTTAGATATAATTACTTTTCCTTAATACTCGTAGGTAATTTAATTAGAATACATTAAAAATGGCTGAAGATGAATTTTTCCTGTGTGATCACGTGAGCAAACACTGCATCTCATCTTTCACGATGGAGTTTTGACATTTAGATGGATATCAACTAATATCTTTTTTAAGTTTTAAATTTTTTTATTCAAAAAAATCAATTAATTTATTTATTCAAAATAAATCAGAAAATGCTAAGAATCTGTGCAAATGTACGATGTCTTTTGATGTCTAGCAACAAGTCCTGGGAAATAAAATTACAGGGTCACCTTCAGCTGGACCAGCAAGTATTATCTAAGTGTTTGTTCTAGTAAAACAAGAATTCAAAACTTAACTGTCTTGGCAATAGAGATGTCTTCATGAAAACCTGACAGCCATTTCTTTTGAGTATTTTTTAGTTCCTAAATGTCATTGCTTGTATTTGATGATGAGGTCAGTGGCAGTTCATAGTTTCAAAGTCTTTGCTGCCAAGAAGTATAGATTCCAGTCAAAATTACGTGGGCATAAGAGAAACACGCTTTTGTTCTCATTGTTGTTTCTAACCCCCCCCAACTAATATCTTGATGCTCTTTAGACATAGTGTGGGGGCTGGAGAGATGGCTCATTGGTTAAGAACACTTGTAACTATTGCTGAGGACAGCGGACCTGAGTTCAGTTCCTGACACCTACAGGAATCAGTTCACACCCACCTGGGACTCCAGCACCAGGGAATCTGATGCTTCTATGTGTGCTGCACTCGTACATATAATATACCCACACACAGAAACAGGCACAGATAAAATCAAAACAGGACAAAAAAGGTCTAAATATAAATAAATAAAAATAAATCTTTTTTATTTTATTTATGGGCAGAATAGTTCAGTTTTGTTAGCCTGCAGGTTTGTGTTTTGTTTTGTGCTGTTTGAGATAGAATCTATGTAGCTTAGGTACCATCAGTCTGAACATTCTCTCTTCCTTCTGTCTCCCTAGTGCTGAGGTTACAGGCTTAAGTCATCCAGGATGGAATTACTTTTAAGTTAATCAGTGTAAACAACAGCCAGGAGCATGACACTATGTCTTCCACAACCACGGAGCTGGTATCAAGGGGCAACACAAATCATCTGGAAGGAGCGGGGCTGCCTTCAAGAAGAGATATCATAAAACAAAACAAAGCCCAAACCCAAGTTATGAGGTACAAAAAAATGTTTTGTTTCTGAGGTTTTGTTTTCTGGTTTTTTGGTTATTGCTGTTGTTTTGTTTATTTGAGATAGGGTTTCTCTGTGTAGTCCTGACTGTCCTAGAACTTGTTCTGTAGACCAGGCTAGCCTCGATTCACAGAGATGCGTCTATCTGGGCCTCTCTGTTGGGATGTAAGCATGCACCGCCACTGCCAGGCTGTGAAAACCATGTTTATTTAGCCTGTAATAGAGTCCAGTAATCCAATGCTTAAAAAAAACAATTATTATTCCTGGCCGCTACTCATATACCCTCAGCTGACAAGAAGAAAAAGGAAAGAAAGAAATCAAAAGTGAGAAGGCGAAAGGAGAAAAGCAAGGGCGTGGGAGACCAGAAAAGTGAAAGCAGACGAATGCCTTGACCTTGACCCTCACGCGTTACTTCCCTGAAGCCAGAAGTGGTCACCCAGCACGTGCTGAGATCCCATTCTGCCCTCTTCCCATCCTTCCTCTAAGATTAAGACCAAGAGCGGCAGCTTGACCACTTGAGCAGCCGCTCACTGAGTAAGCATTCATTCCCAATCTTACTCAGTCTTGCTCGCAAGACCACACCTCCGTTTTCCGCAAGTCAGTTCCGTTTACGCTTGGTTCCTAACGCGCTCATTTTCAGCATGCCTTCCGCTTTTCAAACTGTCCGGGGGTTCGGGCTGAGAGTTGAAGTGAGCCCCGGGAGGTGCCAAGTTTGCTCCGCAGGAACCCGCAGCTTCCTCTCTTCTCTCATCTGCCACGCCCCTTCTCGGCTGGACACCTCCTCTTTATGACTTCTTTGCTTCCTTACATTCCTGTTCTCATTTTTACTCGTGCCCAGTGTTAGAGTTAGTTACTTGAGAGTGCAGATCGTTAAGGGCATATTCACACTGCTAGTGTTTTGTGTTAGATACAGAAATGCTGCGTGTCCAATACAAGAGTTTTGTTTTTTTGGCTCGCTTGCTTTTTAAAAGCACTCTTGCTGTATAACTCAGGCTTCTTAAACACTGTCTCCTAGGTGCTAGGATTACAGATGTATACCACGATGTCCAACGTCGACCTAAGTTTGACGAACACGTGAATAAAGCGTGTAAAATTATATGCGCACCTGAACTAAAATAGGAAAAACAGACAAAAGTGCAGTTCATAACCACACCAGGTTTCAAATGTTTGGATGATTTAAAGATGTTTTTTAGGACAAAAGAGTCTCCTCAAAAATAGCAAAACTACATATAAAGTAAATTTTAAAGGTTTTAAATGTTTGTTCTTTTTTCGTTGATGGGTATATGTGTGAGTGAGTGCATGCCAGGCCTATACAAGCACCTGCCAAGGCCAGAGGAGGGGGTTAGATCATTTAAAGTTGGAGTGGTAGGCAGTTGTAGCCACCCACAGTGGTGTTATTAGAAGAGCAGCAGGCACTGCTAACTGCTGAACCATTTCTCCAGCTCCCATTTTTAAAGATTACGAAATATAGTTCAGCCTTGCGTTCCTTCCTAAGGGGGAACTGTTACCTATTTGGGAAACAGCAGATGGTCACTGCTCACCAGAGTGAACCTGGATCACAGAGATGAAGAACTCTAAAGCGACAGAGACCTACACCAACCCCTTTTCTCACTGAAGTCGGAAGGGAATAGGTTAGGTTAATGGTGGTCCGGGTTACACAGCCCTGTGCTGCTGTTGTTGACTCCCTGATGCTTGCTAGCTAGCCAGACTCCATGTATCGCTGGAGTCAGAGATACCTGAATCAATATCCTTTAATAGTCCTTCATCAGGGTAAGGGATGCTATGGTCCCTCATGGTCCAGCCTTAGCCTTCAGACTGCCTCTCTTGTGCTGTGCTTTCCTCTTGTTTATTTTAACTTTACTGGGAGGGCGATATCTTAGTTAGGGTTTCTATGGCTGTGAAGGGGCACCACGGCCATGGCAACTCTTATAAAAGAAAACATTTAATTGGGCTGGCTGACAGCTTCAGAGGTTTAGTCCATTATCGTCATGGAGGGACAAGACAGCATGCAGGCAGACATGGTGCTGGAGAAGGAGCTGAGAGTTCTACATCTTGATCAGAAGGCAACAGGAAGAAGTGACCCGTGGACCACACTGAGTGTAGCTTGAGCAGAGGAGACCTCAAAGCCCACTCCCACAATGACACACTTCCTCCAACAAGGTCATACCTACAAAGGCCACACCTCCTACTGGTGCCATTTTTTATGAACTTATGGGGGCCAATTACATTCAGATCCCCACAGGGGTGTAATTTGGTGGAACCCTGGGGGAGAGATCCAGTGCAGTGATTGATTTTCTCCAGAATCCAACACTCCCACTCTAATCATCAAATTGTTCCTCACTTTGAAAAGGCTAAAATCAGCACTACTTTTACTTATTTTCAAAATGTCTCATATTTATTTGTTGTTCTTGCTTTTGAGACAGGTTTTCTCTGTGTAGCCCAGGATATCCTGGAACTTACTCTGTAGACCAGGCTGGCCTCAAACTCGGAGATCTGCCTGCCTCTGCCTCTTGAGTGTGTAGGGACTAGAAGAGGTCAGAGGTGTTTGTTTCCCTGTAACTGGAGCTGCAGGTGCTTATGAGCTCCTGACACAGGTGCTGGAACTAGAACTCTGGTCCTCTGGAAGAGCACTATGGTGTTCTTGACTGCTGAGCCATCTCTACAGCTTCTTAGGTATTTTTAAATGCTAGATAATATTTTAAAAATCATCATAAATGAGAGGAAAACATATCAGCTACATGGCAGGCTCTATAGAGTATCTCTTCACATTTATTTAATGTAAGAGTACCTTTACACCCCTCCATTTACACCCTGCATTGATTGGTAAGTACAAGCAGCAGATATGAACTGAGATCCACCAGTCTCCTCATGGGGACCTTTAGGGATGTGGGTGTTAACAGCGTCAATTCTGGCAGAAGATATGGCCCTGAGAAGAAAGGTCACAGATTGGACTCTGCCATTCTTCACTGAATCCTGAGTGCCTGTTGCTCTGGACCAGACTGCACTTTTAAGAACTAGGTGTAAAAGCGCTTGGTGGGTGAAAATGTTGCTTTCTCTAAACTGGGAGCTTGAGAGAGCCGGCTCTGGTGATTCATAGCTGTAATTCCAACACCTGGGAGGTTAAAGTCAGAGGACCATGGGAGATTCCAGGGGAGCCTGAACTATACATAGTAACTTTCAGACAGTGTGGGCTACACGGTGAGATCCTGTTTCAAAACTCAAAAAAGAAAAAAAGAATGGGGCTAAGGAGGTAGCTTGATTGGTAGAGCGCTTGCCTACTGTGCATGAAGCTGCGGGCTGCATCCCCACTGCCGTACAAATCTTTCATTCCAGTTCATGGGAGGCTGAAGTAGGCAGATCTCTGTGAGTTGGAGGTCAGCCTGGTCTCCATAAGATGTTTCAGGCCAGCCAGGACAACACAGTGAGATCCTGTGCCAAATAAATAAATAAAAACAAACAACAAAAACTAATTCAAGGTCATCTTCAGTTGCCCAGCTAATTTGAGGCTAGCCTGAGTTACATGAAACTTTTGTCTCAAGAAGAAGAGAATTAAAGAAACTAAACTAAGTAAACTAAATAAGAGAATCCACATGTGTTTGGGGAGAGGACCAAATGATCAAACATTTGTAGGCACAGAATGATAAACAGGAGAAGGAGATTGTTCTGCTCCCCTGTCATGTGTTCACCGCACTCTGATGCTCTGCCCTGAGAAGGGACCTGTGCTTTGGTGGCAACGAGCGTAAAGGCAAGGACACAGCAGCATCCTCACTGTGGTCTGGATACACAGAAGGATGCTCGAGCACCAACAGGACAAATTGCGTAGGATCACCTTAGTGAGTTTGATATAGAAAACGTCTAACTTTTCGGTTATGTTTAGCTTATTTAAAGCATAGGAGTGGGAGAAAGCTCGAGTGGCGTGCAAAGTCCCCAGCTCACCTGGAGAAGAGCATCCTTCTCACATCCTGAACCTGGATCCTTTTTTTCTGTGAATGTTGCCAAATTTGATCAGCTCATTCCAGTTCAGTTCCTTCCAACGTTTCTTTCTTTCTTTCTTTCTTTCTTTCTTTCTTTCTTTCTTTCTTTCTTTCTTTCTTTCTTTCTCTCTTTCTCTCTCTCTCTTCCTTCCTTCCTTCCTTCCTTCCTTCCTTTCTTTTTTCTTTCCTTCTTTCTTCTTTCTTTCTTTCTTTCTTTCTTTTTTTTTCCCTGAAAGCTTTTAAGGCTAGAAGGAAGTTTGGGGGGACAAAAAACCAAAACCAAACCATCAACCACAGTTCAAAGAATCCCATTTAACTGATCATTTAACCCCACCTGCTCCGTGCTATGGCCCTGTTTGCGTGCATTCCTCCCCTTGCACAGATGCATATCTGCGATGCACCTGTATCTGTTGATTCGGTTGTTGCTATCATTCCTAGCATCATCTTAGAACAAGGGTGTGCTATTTCATGCCCGTAATTCCACCGTTGCCCTCAAGAAGTTTACCGCTGACGACCCATGGCGGTGTGCGTCTCTGAGCCCATAGGCACACACAGGCCCAGGACTTATTTTGGATGGCCTCCTCTGCTTTATTTTTCCATGTTATTTCTCCAGATAATTTCTCAATGAGTCTGGAGATTGCCATTTCAGCTAGACTGGGTGGCCAGAGAGCCCCCCATCCAGCTTTTCACCCCCAGCCCCACCCTGGACTGGGGTTACAGACATGTGCTGTGGCACCTGCCTTTATGCTTGGGAATCTGAATTCAGGCCCTCAGGCTGGAACATCAAACACATTGTCCGCTGAGACATCTCCTGAGTCCCAGCCAATGTAATAAATACTCCATAACCAACTTCCCTAATACTTACACTTACATATTTATATATTTATTTATTTATCCTCTTTTTGAAGCGAGTCTCACTATGTCTCCTTAGCTGGTCTAGGAGCTTGCTGTGTAGACCAGACCGGCCTCAAACTAACAGAGATCCACCCGCCTTGCTGGTGTTGTCTCATTGGTTTATTATTGTTTTAACTGGTATTTTTGTGAAGCATTGTTTACAGAACCGCACGCTACACTTTTACTGTCCTCTGCTCGGCTTTTTCTCCTACTGATTTCCGCTTCTTTCGTGACGTGGACAGAATTGAAGACTCTAGACCTGCCGTCTTACTTCGTGTTCAGCTGAGTCAGCAAATACAGGCGCATCACAGTTAGCTGTAGCTGGCTTTCTCGTGACACAAATGTGTAGAACAACAGCCGCCTGTGCACAAACTGTTGCTTCTCCATCTCCAACCTGTGCTTTTCCAAGTTTGAGATTCACCTCATGAATCCCTGATGCCTTTCACCCCGAAACAATCCCTGAAGATCCAGATACTTAGCTTTTCTCATGGAATGGGACATTTTCCACTTACGTGCCTTTCATTTGTTTATGTATCTTTTGTCTTCTCTCTAGTGAAAGGCCATTTTAAGGCAGATCTAATAATTTGCTAGGCTGGCACCTAGCAAAGTATGGTTCACATTAGAGTAGGCATTTTTATCTGTCAACCACACATCTGCCTACACACCGATCGGCTGACCGGATGGCCAGTGGGGTCAGTACAACAGCTTCCATTGAGGAGATATAGTGAGTTGGTTAAAAATGTAAACTGTAAGCCCACTTACAGACTTTTTTTGTTTTATTTTTAATTATGTGAACGTGCATGTGCATGCCATGTGTGGGGGTGCTGGGGGAGGCCAGAAGGAGATGGTAGATCCTCTGGAGTTGGAGTTATAGGTAGTTCAGGAGCTGTTGAAAGGAGGTGGTAGGAACCAAACTCTGTTCCTTTGCAAGGGCAGCAAGTATTCTTAACTTCTGGGCCATCTCTCTAGGTCCTCACTTTTTTTCCCCTGTGTATTTTTTTTTTGTGTACACAGTAGTTTACTTCAAAACTTTTTTCTTTTTTTTTTAAATTTTTAGTGAAAATAGAACATGACATCATATGCCTCAAAGTTTTTTCATAAAAATCATATTGTTAAGCATTGAGGGGAGCCTTTCCGTCTAGAGATTCCATTGCTCATTTTTCATTGTTTATTGTTACTCATAAAAACAAATTATGTGTGTGCATTTGTGTGTGTGTGTGTGTGTGTGTGTGTGTGTGTGTACACTTGCCACCACGGACTTGTGGATGCCAGAGGAAAACTGAGGAGTTGTTCTCTCCCTCAATCTCTCTTCTCCATGGGTTACGGGGTCATGCAGAGGCTTGACAAATGTGTGGCAAATGCCTCCCCCAGGGAGCATCCCAGCCCTAGAGTTCATTCTACAACACTGGGAAATTCTTGCAAATTGTTTATTTGTGCTCCGCTGGCCTACTTCTGTCTTCTGAGGAATAAGGCCTCATCTTTGGACTGTGACTGAAGCTGATTTTCTCTCCCTCTTCTCTTTCTCTGAAATATACCTTTAATGTTTGCCATTAACCTCTCACGCAGTTTTTTTTCTTTCTTCCTTCCTTCCTTCCTTCCTTTTCTTCTTCTTCTTCTTCTTCTTCTTCTTCTTCTTCTTCTTCTTCTTCTTCTTCTTCTTCTTCTTCTTCTTCTTTTTCTTCTTGAGACAGGGTTTCTCTGTAACTTTGGAGCCTGTCCTGGAACTAGCTCTTGTAGACCAGGCTGGCCTCGAACACACAGAGATCCGCCTGCCTCTGCCTCCTGAGTGCTAGTGTTAAAGATGTGTACTACCACCACCTGGCTCCTATTATGCAGCTTCTAATAGATCTTTTTTTTATTCCCTCTTTTTCTTTTTCCCCGAGACAGGGTTTCTCTGTGTAGCTTTGGCCATCCTGGAACTCACTCCGCATACCAGGCTGGCTTTGAACTCAGAGATCTGCCTGCCTCTGCTCCCTGAGTGCCCGGATTAAAGGCGTGCACCACCACCACCACAGGGCTTTAAAATACCTGCTTTTCAAAATAAGTTTTCAGGACTTGGTCTTTGTTTTCTGAGTTCCTTTTTTTTTTTTTTTAAATCTTATCCGCTTCTTGTTTTAGGAATATATATATATATATATATATATATATATATATATATATATATATATGAACACTGTTCTTCCCGATGCCTTTCTCCAGTGCCCCAACCCCGAAGCCTCGGCTTTGTCTCACTAAGCCAATTACCACTCATCTTCCACCCATTTTCTGTCTCCTAGAATCTCTGTTAAAAACCCCACCCCCCAATGGACTTTCTGTGTTCTTTTTTTCCTTTATCATCGCTCTGATGAAGTTCACTCGCGGTCAGTTTGCCATCTTCAGCCGGTCTGTTGTATGGAAAAGTGTATGGGTAAAATATTTCCCTGGAGAAATTTGGTTCTGTGAATAGCGTAAGTTCCCTGCCTGGAAGTGATGCTTTGCTTATGAGACTGAGGTTGGCAGGCTCAAAGTTTCCCACTGAGTAACCTGGTAAGAGGAAGCATTTAGATACAGAGAGGGCTATAAACTCTGCAGGTGGTTAGACAGCCCTGATACTTAGTTACAAATGGATAAGATAGTTCTACTAAAGAGTTTAGTTCAAGCTACTTAAAACCAAAGGTCAGAACCGGTGGTGGTCCTGGGAATGTCTTTTTTAGTCTTTGATTTCCTCTAAACGTTTGCACCTGAGAGAATAAAGCTGTAGCATCGGGCCACTCCCAATCCTACTCACGGGCAAAGAATGTCCCCTTTGAGCCACTGTGACACCGGCTGGTTACTCCCACAGATTCCTCAGGATTGGCTGGGACTGCAAATAAAGCTGTTTGACTGTAATCAAGTCGATAAGCTACAATATAAACGAAGCTGCCAGCCACCTGCTCTCAAGCTACAGATGTGGCGCTTACTTACTTTTTCTCCCTAAGCGTTTTCATGCAAGAATTGGGAAGGAACCACTGTACCTGGTCGGAAGAAAAGAACTTCAAGGAAGAAAAATCCCAAAATGGGATTGCTGAATTCTAAAAATCCCAAAGGCAAACAAGCCCATATTCTTCTTCTGGGACTCGACTCGGCTGGGAAATCTACTCTGCTTTACAGGTTAAAGTTTGCCGAGACTCTCACAACCATCCCAACCATCGGCTTCAACGTGGAAATGGTCCAGCTGGAGAGTGATCTTCCGCTCACCGTGTGGGATGTTGGAGGGCAGGAGAAGATGCGCACCGTCTGGGACTGCTACTGTGAGAACGCAGACGGGCTCCTGTACGTGGTGGACTGTTCCGACGGCAAGCAGAGACTCAAGGACTCCTGTAAAGAGTTCAAGCACATTTTGCAGAATGAACACATCAAAAACGCGCCGGTCGTCATATTAGCCAACAAACAAGATTTGCCCGGAGCTCTGAGTGCCGAGGAAATCACCAGGATATTCAAGGTGAAGAAGCTGTGTAGCAATCGGTGCTGGTACGTGCAACCCTGCTGCGCCGTCACTGGAGAAGGGCTGGATGCCGGGTTCAGGAAATTGACTGAGTTTGTGAAAAGCCACCTGAAGGCCAGGGACGCCTTAAGACCTTAGCATTCTTCAAGCAGAAATGAGGCTGTGGAACCGTCCCGGCCTCTGAAAGACAATGACGAAGTGGAAATGGGAATTCTGTTTTATTTCCCATGAGAAGTGAAAAAAGTGAGTTACTGACTTTGTACATTTTCCCGGAGGTTAATTTCACCCTGTCCAGCTAAAGATGGAACTTTATAGCAAACTATGGGGTAACGGTCATCGAGATGGAAGAATTCGTATTTTGAAAAGGTTAATGTGTTGGATGATTTGAAAGTCATATTTAGAACCAGAGAAATGTTTATTAATTTTCTATGACCAGTAGAGTAATATCCGTCTGCTTATACAGTCAGGGCTCTTTCAAATGCTTCCCAGCCGTTGCACTGCGGCAGGTATTGAATTTTTACCCTGTTCCTGGGTAATAACTGAGTGGTGAGAAAAAAATTAAATTATGGAGAGGGAAAAGGTTGATGTTAGCCTCTTGGAAATCTTTGTTTTCTAAACACAACCCCCGTTCCACCCCCAGTCCTTCCAGCTTGTTGAAATCTATTTCTGGTAACTTCCTCCAGTGAGTCTTTTTGAAAATATATTTTTTATTATTTGAGCATTTCATACTATGCATATTGGTCATATTCTCACACACACACACACACACACACACACACACACACACATGCACACATACACACTCCCCGTGAGTCTTAAACATCTTTAGTTGCTCAAAGGAGGGGTTCTGCAGCGTAAACTCTTGGTTTGGAGCTTTGCTCAAGGCTAAAGCCTTGGGACCGGCTTCACTGGAACTCAGCTCAGCAGCCCTATTGCTTAGGAACACAGGTGCTCTTGGCACTGACCAAACAGGAAGCCAAGCCAGACTTTGCTCCCAGAGGCCTTGCAGTTCACTGGGGGAAGTGACAGGAAGCTGGTAGCTGGAGCAGGGCAGTGTGCGCTGCAAGTTTTTGCATGAGAGAGAGACACACACCCTAGGGACAGGAAACACTTCTTGTAGGAGATGGAGTTGAAGAGGGTGTCTAGCTACCAGGGACCCCGCCACAGAGGGAGGTTAGTCAAGAAACATTCTCATCACTAGGTGATTCTCCAAAGTCATCATGACCACGGGAAGACGTGGGTGGTTGAGCAGCAAAGGAACAGAGGATGGGGGTTGGTTTCTCCGTGAGAACAGTAGTGCTCCCAGAGAGAGGCCCTGGGACCTACACTTTCTCCTTTCCCACCCCAGTGAGGCCCCTTTGGTGTAGGATAATGCCACCGAGCTCCATGGCAACCCCAGTGGCACAAATAGTAAGACAATAGGGGAAAATAAAGGTTTAATAAGTCAAGTGTAGGACTGGAGAGATGGTTCAGAGGTAAAGAGCACTTGCTGCTCTTCTGGCAGACTTGAATGTGTTCCTAACTCATACTGGCTGGCTCACAATTACATGGAACTCCAGTTCCAGCACTCTTTTCTGGGCATTAATTAGCACATAGGTGGCACACACATACATATACACAGAAGTAAAAATAAAAATAAATCTTAGAAAAAAAGTAAGTCAAGGGTGATGGCCCCTGGGTTCCTCTAAAATGTTTTTGTCCTTATAGCTGTAATTTGCTCAGTCAAGGTCCTTCTGTGCTTCATAGGATGCCCCCAGGAAAGGAGAGACACATAAAAATGGTGACTTTTGGTTTAAAACTGTGTGTATAGCAGTCACCGGGATAAATGCTTTCCCCTATCTTCTCATGGAATGTTTACAATTGAGGAAAATAGGCATTAATATTTCAGTTTACAGACGTGAGCATCGGGACTGAACAAGGTGAAGTCACATCTGTCTCTCTCTCTCTCTCTCTCTCTCACACACACACACACACACACAGAGAGAGAGAGAGAGAGAGAGAGAGAGAGAGAGGAGGTTCGGAAGACAACCGAGGAGTCAACTTCTTCCACTGTGTACGTCCTGGGGACTGGGCTGAGGTCACAGACTTGGCAGCAAGTGCCTTTACCTGTTGAGACACCTCTCCAGCCAACTACTCCCCCATTTCTTTTATTTTTGAGTTTAATAATATAATTACATCATGTCTCCCTCTTTTTTCCTCCTTCCAGATTCTCCCATATGCCCTTCCTTGCTCTTTTTCCACTTGCGCTCTCTGTTTCACTCATTTGAACTGAGAAATTGCCAGAGCTAAGATTGGAACTTAGGTGTGTCTGACTCCAAGAAAGGCCTCCGCTGTTCCTTACTGCATCACTGTAGAGAGAAAATATCCTCTCTGTCATCAGTGAGCTTCCAGTACACAAGAGCTGGGGCTGGGCATCTAACTCATTGGTCAAATAACTTTACCAGCAATTCAAGATGCCCTGGTTTGATCCCAATCAGGGGATGGGGGAACTCTAGGTGATATGGATTCTATAATGAGAACGTTCTTGGAAAAAAGGGAAGGCAAATACACTAGTTAAGCACACTAGCAGATACAAGAAACACGTGGAAAGATCCGCCGATGATTCCAGGGAGCTCTGGAATGGTGATGCTAAAGGTTCCAAGTAGAGCTCTCCCCTGAGTTTCACGAGATGACCAACGCCCCATGCTTTACAGTTCCTTCATGTGTTTCTAATTTAGTCTTAAAATTAGGAGCCATTCATTTATTTCAATGCAGAATATCTGAACAGAAAGCGATCCTTTTGTCCCTGCTATTTGGTAATATGAATTAGGTCAACCGGTATGATGTAAAATTCAAAGAAAGGAGTTTGGAAACATATCAAAAATACTGGAAGTTGGGGTAGTAGGCATCTGCAGTCTCTTGATAAACTGGTGTTTTCTTGTCATTGAAAACACTCTTATTAACAGCAGGTGTTCCTCAGAATCTGTGTCAAGAGTTCCCAGAAGTGTGCGGGGTCGGTTGTACCTAGGACCCACTTTCCCAGCAGTTTCTGACTTTTCTGTGCTAATTTCACCAGTCTTCCCTTCAACATTTCCTGCCTGCTCTCGCTCCTGGCTTGCTTTCCTCTACTCAATAACACGGGTGAGAAAATTGGTGTACACACACACACACACACACACACACATACACACACACACACACACATACTATATACTATATAGTACACACATACTATATATTTACTACATATACACATATACTATTAATGCACACACAGTATATATACACATTATACATACACATACACACTATATACACACACTATACATATATACACATACTATATATACATACACAGTATATATACACACATGCTATATATAAACACACACTATATATACACACACTATATTTATATGTGCACACATGCATGCATGCACACATGCACACACACACATACACACACACAAACATACCCACTTAACCCTCTTCACCCTGATATACTTACTCATAAAGGCTAAATTTGAGGGAAGAGCGGAAGACAAGCTATAAACAGTAGAAAAACAGTAGTAAGATATTTCCTAGTAGATGAAAGAGGCTATGCATACTCATACTTTTATGTTTATTGCTATACCTTTTATTTATCTTCTTCTATACATTTTATTTATGTTTTGTGTGAATGGTGCTGGAGACTGAACCCAGGGCCTCATACATTCTAGGTGAGCACTCTGCCATTGAACTGGGCTACCCGCCTCAGACTTCTTTATTTTACTCTACTTAATGCATTCTTTCAGCTGTTTCATCTGCACGTTTTTATTTTTTACGCCTAAATAAATTTTATTGTGCATATCTGAGGTCTACTGTATGATGGTCTAAGGGACATGGAGGTTATAAAATGGTTTCTGTAGTGTGGCAAACTATCATCTCACATAGTTACTTCTGGGACAAAAACAGCCAGAATGGACTTATCACCAGAAATCCCAAGTGCCGTGGAGCTTTCTCCTGTCCCTGACACAAACTGAGGCAGAGCTGAGAGCTCACAGCTGTGGACCCAGCGGGGAAAGAAAAGCCACCATTTCTGAAAAGTGCCAGGGTCGAAGATCTGAAGCCTAATTCGTATGCTTTTCAGATAAAAGTAAAAATCAAATATTTAAATTTTCTCTTCTACATATTCTAAGTAAAAGCAGTTCCTCCAGGGCATAATAAAAAATGATAAATAACCAGGTGGTGGTGGCGAACACCTTTAATCCCAGCACTTGGGAGGCAGAGGCAGGCGGATCTCTGTGAGTTTGAGGCAGCCTGATCTACAAGAGCTAGTTCCAGGACAGGCTGCAAAGCTGCAGAGAAACCCTGTCTTGAAAAAAAAAAGAGAGAGAGAGAGAGACAGCGAAATGATAAACCAAACAGCCAGACTATCTTTTTCATCATTCATTTGCCGTATATTGTACGATCGCGAACACTGCTGAGGGTCTAGGAGTTCAGTGAAGTGTTTATGTTCTCTTTAAATTCCTTGAATTCTCTGATAAAAATTTATGATGACTTTAAAAATCTTCATGTTCTGGGTTCTTCTGGGCAGCTGTCATCTAGGAGTACTTCTTTTTTTTTTTCCTCAAAGTTTATTAAAATACAAAAGTCTCCATTTCCGCCCCTCCTCCCAACACCCTCCCACTCCCCCCACTCTCTCCCCTCCTCCCTCTCCATCCCCAATAGCAGTCAGGGTCTCCTGCCCTGCGGGCATTCCAAGCTCCTCCCCCCCCCTCCCTCCAGGTCCAGGAAGGTGAGCATCCAAACAGACTGGATCCCAAAAATCCAGTATATGCAGAGGAAACAAGTCCCAGTGTCATTGTCGATGGCTTTTCAGAAAGACTCCGGGCCAGCCACATTCAGAGAATCTGACCTCAATCAGAGAATCTGGCTGGATTACGTGCTCGCTCAGTCCAAGACAACAGGCCTTGGTGAACCCTCATTAGATCAGTCCCCTTGTATCAGTGGGTGATCGTACCCCTCGCGGTCCCGATCTCCTTCCTCATGTTCTTCCTCCTTCTGCTCCTCGTTTGGACCTTTGGGGACTCGGCCCGGTGCTCCAATGTGGGTCTCCGTCTGTATCGCCATCCCTCGTCGGATGAAGGTTCCCTCTGATCTTGCCTTCCTTGCTCACCTTCTCTTTCCTTCTGCTTCTCGTTTGGACCTAGGGAGTTAAGTCCAGTGTTCCAATGTGGGTCTCCGTCTCCATCTCCATCCATCGCCAGCTGAAGGATCTGGGACTCAGATTCTATTTCCAATCTCCAGGAGAAAAACTACCTGGTTTTTTTTCAGGTTCACCCTCCTATCCAGCTTCTCTAGGATCACAAATAATAGCCTCAAAGACCTTTAATTATGGCTAGCTAGGAGTACTTCTATAGAACTATGGGTTAAGCAAAGACTTCCTGTCTTGGGCATCAGTGTTGTTTTCGGGTTTTTTTTTTTTTTTTTTTTTTTGGTTTTTCGAGACAGGATTTCTCTGTGGCTTTGGAGCCTGTCCTGGAACTAGCTCTTGTAGACCAGGCGGGCCTCGAACTCACAGAGATCCGCCTGCCTCTGCCTCCCAAGTGCTGGGATTAAAGGCGTGCACCACTACCGCCCACCTCTTGTTTTCGGTTTTATGATTTGGCTTGTGGATTTTCGTCGGCTGTGTTTGCTGTGATTCTGGCTTTCTTCCGATCGGTTTATGCAGGAACTACTGGTGAATGAGCTGTTCATCTAGAGCAGGTTGTGGGTGCAGGGGTGGGCAGGCGGGGGCAGGCAGTGGGAAGAATGGAAGAGGAAGGAGATATTTGACCAGTCAAGGGAGACTCTTGGGCAAAGCAGGTTTGAAGGCCACTGGACCTTCCTAGGTTTACAGATGACCTCAGGCAGGATGGGACAGAGCCGGGATGGAGGGTGTGGACAGGAAAGGCAAGCCTTGACTCACCACGCAAAGGCGGCTCCTGAGCAAGAGCTGGCAGTCTGAGGGATTGGAACGACTGGACTTCCCAAGACAGTGTCTCATATAGCCAGGCTGGCCTTCACATAGTGTATATCCAAGGCTGGATGATTTATGTTAACATTTATGTTAAATGTTAATATTGTTGGGCTAAGTTACATCAGAATCGAGGAAGCTCACACAAAAACAAAAGGCAGTTGTTAGATGACCTGAGTATAAGAGTAGTGTTTTCACAAATAAATTCAATTTGTTTACTTAAATTTGAATGGGGATCAGTTGTGAGTGTAGCTTAATGATGGCGTATTTGACCACTATTTGTGAATACCTAGGTTCAATTCCCATAGAGGGGTAAGGAGCAGAGTATGGTGAGGACTCCTGGAAGCCCAGCACTTCGGGGGAGGAAGCAGATGTTCAGGGCAGACTTGTAGCAAATGGTGGAGGGGATGTTTGGGATGTAGCTCAGCTAGTGGGGTGCCCGTCTAGCAACTTAAAGTGTTGAGTTTGTTCCCCTGCACAGATCTGGGACTGTAACCCCAGGCACATGCCTGTAACCCCAGCACTTGGAAATCGGGGCAGGGGAATCAGGAGTTGAAGGCCATCTTTGGCTACACAGTGAGTTTGAGTTCATTTTGGGCTACCTGAAAACATATCTCAAAAAAGAAAAGAACCCACTCACAGAAACAAAACAACTATTACCAATGGTATTTTAAGCACGTGAGTCTGATGAAGTCGCTGTTAACTCTAGTCCTGTGACTTCCAAGAGGTTAACAAAGGACAGCCACTAAGTAGCATGAAATGAGTTAAGTAACATGTGACATGTACAGATTTTGCCGTTTAATCTGTTTGTATAAGCTAAGTGGGGCTATGGGTCATGATGCTTCTTGGCCTCTAAACCTAGAAGACAGATTCTGTTTTCCTTTTCACCCCCAATGCAGTAGCAGATAGTATTAACTCTGCACTCGAGATTCATCTCCCCAGAACACTTTCCGTTCCCACCACCTCCACAAATCCACCATCCGTTCTCAACCGGGGATCAAGTTCTCCACAAGAATTCTGCCCAGAGGGCTTTCTAAAAATCAAACACATCATATTATTCTCCTAATTTAACTGCCCCCCATTTACTTTTCTTCTTGACCTGGCATCTGCCTCCCGTTTCTTAATCCTCCCTCTTTGGTCACCTGTGTCCTGCCTGTTCATCACTTCCAGCTGTGCCTTCCCCAGCGCCCTTGAACTTCTTGTTTCCCCAGTTTCGGATACACTTCCTTTCAGTCTTCCAACCTGTTTATTTCTATATTTATTGATGTGTTAAGCTATGTGGATGTGTTTGGGTTTGTGCACACAAGTGCAGGTGCCTGCAGCACCTAGAGGCCTTGCAACTCCCTAAGAGCTGGAGTTCCAGGCAGTTGTGAGCTGCCTGGTGTGGCGTCTGGGAGTCTAACTCGGGTCTTCTGAGCCGTCCTCTCCCCAGCTCTGACTCTTTAAATTTAGATCTTCAATTAAACATGCAGAGATGTCCCCAACTCCTCTTTGACGGAGACTCCCATCTCAGTATCCCTGCCTCCTACTGACTTTCTTATTCTTTATTCTTTCTTTCCCTTTCTAGAAAGTAAGCTGTTAGGAACAGTCTTGTTCTCTGTTTCATCCTAGAATTATGCATAGGGGAAAATGTTTGTAGAACATAAAAAAATGGTCTGAATGCCATTATCAGGTCTTATCAGGCTTCAGAATAGAATGATGGGAGATACAGTGGTCCCATTCCAGCTCGGGAACCAACTCCATGGGCTTCCATCCAAGGGCAGAGCTCTTAGCTTCTAGAATCCAAATGGCATGGGAATTCTGCTTTGTCGCCTGTTTGGTTTTTTTAGGCAGGTCCCTTTCCCTCTCTGAGTCAGTTTTCTCAATCAGAACTGGGGCTTGGATCAGGGACAGCCCTTCGCGTGCTGAGCTGTGTAGTTTTGGAAGTGCTGGGAACCACCAGTGTTAAATTACCCCCAATAAACTAGATTATGTTTCTTGCTTGTCTCTGACACACCCAGCCTCCTCTTTCTCCCAGATGCCCTCTGACCTCTCTCCCCACACCCATCCCAGCACCTGAGTCACGCTGGAGCAGGTAGGAAGGAGATGACTTAGGTCTCCTTTAGCTTTAAAAAAAAACCTTCCAAATCTTTAGAGAAGTCAAAAGAAAAGTATAAGAAACATTTATTTTCTACTTATATTTTCCAACATTACAGTTTTGTCATATTTTACACTCTGTCTGTCTGCTTGTCTTTCTTTCCCCTCCCTCTCCTTCCTCTTACACACACACACACACACACACACACACACACACACACACTGTCTCAACCTACATGTACCTGTAGTGCCACTGCAATGTATACAATTTTAAGAATTATGAAATATTATTCAACAGCCCATAATCAATTTTCTCTAGGTTATCAATTCCAGAATCAGTCTGACCCAGTATCTATTGGAATTGGTTTTTAGTTTGGAATAGGAATAGTTTCTTTTTTTTTTCTACCTGGAAATTTTTTAAAAGTTTGGGCCACCTGTTCTTTTCCTGGCAAGTCTTGCGGTGTTGTCAAGATCAGCCTCACGCGGTCCTTCTGCCTCTGCCCCTCAGTGTGTTGTGATTACAGGTGGTTGCCCCTGGGTCTGCCTTCTGGTATTTTAGGGGAGGCCCCGCAGTTAGGACTTGTCTAATGCTATTATTGGATTCTGAATGCGTGTTTTCAGAAGGCGAGAGTTTTCTGTAAATGAAATCGTGCCTCCTACTGTACTGTACCCTAGGGAGTCACAGCATCCATTTGTACCCCCACTGTACATTCAATGCCTTGTTTTATGTTAGCGCCCTCTGGCTTTCTCCATACTGCCAACCATTCTTAATAAGCTATTTGAAATTCATTTGATAGGAAAACTATTTTTGAGACCTTCTGAACATTTTGCTTCCTCAAAAGCTTTTCCCTGTTATTGCTCCCTAACCTAAATTAGTTATTGTACTGGACACTGTTAAATGCTCAAACCCACCATTCTTTGTACATTTGTTAGCTACAGTTGTCTTTCATAAGGATAAGCTTTCTCTTTTATACCTCTTCCACAATCTCTGTCTCATTGCCGTGTATTCACAAGCATGCTTGGACGTGGTTTGTTGTCAGACAGCCTTTAAAAAGTCAATCTTTTGTGATCCACTGCTGTTCAAACTCAGGCCTTGGGTCAGTACCGGTGCCTCTGTTTGAAAACTGTTCAGAAAAGTGAAATTCTCAGCAGCCACCCAACATCTAGAATCTCACTGTGTGAGGGGTGGGATCCAGAAACTGACAACGCAGTCGGCACTGTTCCCCATTCCTGACATTATGTCCCTGCCTGCTCTCTCTCCTCTACCTCCTCCCCTTTCCCTCTGTTCCTCTCCGCTTGCCCACCTTCCCTTCATCTTTCCTTCTAGCTTTTTCCTTTTTAGCGCAGTGTTCTCGACCTGTGGGTCATGACCCCTGTTGTTGTTTTTTACCCTTTACTCTTTGGGGGGAGGAATGCTACCCAACTCCAAAATAAATCACTCTGAGCTTTATTCTTACTTATAAAAGCCTGACCTTAGCTTGACTTATTTCTATTCAGTTTTTCTTACCTTAAATTATTCCTGGTCTTAAATTGTCCCAGGGCTTTTACCTTTCTCTGTGTTTGTATATCTTTCTTTCCTTTTACTCTGTGTCTTGCTGTGTAGCTGAGTGGCTGGTCCCCAGAGTCCTCCTTTCCTTTTCCTATTCCTTCTTCACATTCTTCTTCTTCCCAGATTTCCCCTCCCATTTATTCTCTTGACCTGCTAGCCCTGTCCATCCTTTCCTGCCAAAGCTACTGACCGTTCAGCTCTTTATTAGACCAATCAGGTATTTAGAGAGGGAAAGTAACACAGCTTCACAGAGTTAAACGAACGCAACATAAAAGAATGCAACGCATCTTTGCATCACTAAAACAAATGTTCTGCCCTGCCTGCATGGCCTGGAACTGACACAGTGCAAAGGACGTCAGGATTAAACACTCATACACCTCTCCAGTTGCTGGTAAAAGAAGCCCTTTATTGAACAGCACCACAGAGGTTTTATACCTAACACAGCTAGGTGGGCCAATGGTTGTTTATACCTAACTCAGCCAGGTAGGTCAACAGGTGAAGACCTCATCACCTGATCCTCGATCAAGGCCAGGGCACTATGTGCTCAGGAAGCAGGGCTGGTAAATAACTTTGACACAGCTCTCAGAAGCTCAAATCAGAAGGGCAGGAAAAGGTCACTAACAGGGAAGGGCAGCTGGAGGCCAGGACTCCAAACGGTCCCAACATCGTTCAGAATAAACAAACATAACACATCTTAAAATACTATTCCACACTAGACCCCTTTGGGGGTTGAATGACCCTTTCATAGGGGTTGCCTAAGATCATAGGTAACCATGGATATTTACATTATGATTCATAATAGTAGCAAAATTTCATTTATGACGTAGCAATGAAAATAATTTTATGGCTGAGCATCACCACAACATGAGGAACTGGATTAAAGGGCGGTAGAATGAGGAAGGCTGAGAGCCACTGTTCTAGGGTGACCACAGTCCTGGGGAGCAAGGCCAGGGCCGTGTCTACTAGCTAGGCAAGCACTCACATTTAAGCTGGATCCTCCAAGATTTCTTATCACTTTGAGACCAGGTCTCACTAACTTGCCTAAGCCAGCCTTGATTTTACTCTTGTGCTCTGGCTGACTTCGAACTTATGATTTCCCTGCCTTGGTCCCCCAAGTAGTTGGGACCACAGTCCTGTGTCACACCAGCCAATATTATCCTTTGGGGAAGCTGTAAGTACATTTATCTGTTACATAAGTATGGTGGTGGTAGGGACTAGCGCTATTAGGAAGTGTGGTTTTGTTGAAGCAGGCATGGCCTTAGTGGAGGAAGTGTGTGCCACTGTGGGGTGGACTTTGAGGTCGCCTATGCTCAGGTAATGCTCAGTGTGGGACACAGTTGCTTCTGCTAACCGTGGATCAAGATGTAGAACTCTCAGCTCCTTCTCTCGTATCATGTCTGCCTGCATGCTGCCAAGATGCTAATGGACTGAAACCTCTTAAACTGTAAGCCAGCCCCAATTAAATGCTTCCTTTGTAAGTGTTGTCTTGGCCATTGTGTCTCTTCACAGCAATAGAAACCCTAACTAAGAAAATGGGCAACAGATTCAGCACAGAACATCCAGGAAACCCAGGGAACCTAACGGTGCCGCTTTTCAAATCTGCTGGGCCTACTTGTGTGTTTCCTGCCATCCTTCCTCCCACACTGGAGTAATATACACTTAAGCTTTTCTAGAATTGCAAATCCCCAGCTCTAACTTGCTGCTTCTGTGCCATGTATCTCCTGATGTCCAAGCCCTTCGCTCTGCCTTCCCTGAGGTAGAGGATTCCAGCTACAGCCTCCACCACCTCCACAGAAAGGTGGGTATCTCAAGCGCTTCCAGTTCTCAACTAATGGCAACAAAGAATTCACTGCCCATCCCTTTCTTCACCTCCTGGCTGATCCCTTAGTTGATTGGGGCTGGAATTTGCTTCCATATTGCAGGACGGTCATCATGGGATTCTACAGTGAACAGAGTGCAGCTTGGGCATAATTTTTAAGCTAACGACTTTGGTGGTGACCTTGAACATGTGTGTTGCCTTTTGCAGGGTTCCTGATCCCCCCCACACATACATGAAAGGGACATTTAAATTTTATAAGTGAAGTAGCACGTGAAGATCTGATTTCAGCAGCTTGGCTTGAATCAAAGGGCACATACTATATACACAGAAGGAATGCCATTAAAATAAGTATGTGCTTGCATGAGTGAAAATGTTAATTATTCTGGTAGAGCAAACTTATTCTTATTATTTACACCAAATGGTATGGTGTTTCTAAGCCAGGTTGGGCTCCTGGGTTTCACACTGAGGCATTTTCCCACTAGAGTTCCATGTACTTTAGTTGTCTATTAATAATGAACACGAGAGAGAGATTTTAGTGACAGAATACTATCTTTTTACCACGGGAACCCCTCCTAGACATGTAGTTTCACTTCCGGTCATTTAAAAGCAAAAGATACAGTTTACATTCATTCTAAACTTTAATCCCTGCAGACAGATTCCAACTTGTAAAATTAAAGCCCATTGTCTATAAGCACACATGTAGTAACTCACTGTCTATGAACACATGCGTGTAAATCCTTTGTCTGTGTACACATGTGTGTAAACCCATTGTCTGTGGACACACGTGTGAAAAAATTTTCTATGAACATACATGTCTAAACCCACTGTCTGCGAGCACACACATGTGAACCCCTTGTCTATGATCACAAACATGTAAACCCATTGTCTACGAACACATGCTTCTAAACCCATTGTCTATGAACACACATGTATAAACCCACTGTCTGTGAGCACACACATGTGAACCCCTTGCCTATGATCACAAACATGCAAACCCATTGTCTACGAACACATGCTTGTAAACCCATTGTCTGTGAACACACATGTATAAATCCATGTCTTTGAGCACACACATGTGAACGCCTTGTCTATAATCACACACCTGTGAACCCATTGTCTATGAACACATGTGTGTAAACCCATTGTCTATGAACACACATGTGCAAACCCGTTGCTCAGGGCCCAGATGTGCTCTCTCTTCTAAGTTCATACAGAACACTGAACTTTTATTGCTCCAATTGTCAGCTAAGGGCTGAAAGTCCCTCAGTCTGGCAAAAAGCCTTTTGATTTTTTCACCTCCTTTCGCTCATGCTTCCATCCGGGGAAGTTATCCGGACCCACAGTTCCACCCTGCAGCTGTTCTTTTCGGCTGGCTCAGGCAGGGGACTGCAGGAAGATTTCCCTTCCCTGGGCTCCTGGCTTTAGCCTCTTCCTGAGAAAACGCATGGTAGATCAAACCCTTCATTTCATAGAAACCTTTCCAGTGTGTTCTCCTGACATTATTCTTAGATGCTCAGACTCTCCCAAATTTTCCCAGTGAAAAACCCCTTTAAACTAGTCATTATATCCAACAACAGGTCCCAAGCAAGGAAGGGTTACTTAGGAAACAACACTTGAGAGGTTTTCTCCCATTTTAACCTTGTACCAGTTACCTCAGTGCTGGAATTAATCTTTCCTTCAAAGAGATTTGGTCTCTTTTGTTGAGAAGCCAAGCAATGAACGCTATCTGTTAAGTATTTTTTTCTCCAACAAACCTCTCCACCAAGGTAATAAGCCAATCAGATCAAATCAAACTGAATTACAAGAAACCCAGGTTTAATGGATGCCATCACTACTCCCGGGTGTCCCCCAGAAAAACATGGAGGCAAGAGAAGGAGAACCAGAAGGACCACAGAAAACTGGGAGACCACGTGTTAGCTCTCTGGGGGGCAGTTTAAATAGCCCGGGGGAGTGGTTTTGACCCTCCCTGGGGAGGGGTCACCATGTGGCCGGCTTTCTTGAAGGTGGAGTCTGGACTGAGGCAACTCCCAGGGGAGGGGGTTTGACCCCCAGCCAAACATTCTAGACTCTTTGTATATATGGATGCCAGGGGGATGGGGTGAAGCCCCCAACCAAACATTTTAGACTTTGGATATTCATGGATGCCAGGGGGCTGGGGTGATGCTTCCAACCAACACTATTTGGTCATTTTTACTGAACACCTGTCACTGGTTGAAGGAGATGTGAAAAAGCAAAAACAAGGACACACACATACACACACATGCACACACATGTACGTCTGTATATGTGTGTGTATGTTTGTATGCATCTATGTATGTATGTGTGTGCATGCACTGATATCTGCGCTGAATCCACACCATCAAGTTTTTCCTTATTGTATCCATTTTTTATTTACCACCCTCTTCTCCTTCCCTGATTCCCCAAAGTGTCATTGTATTTTCTCTGTGTTGCCCTCCAGCACAACAAAGTGTTTACAGAACCCCTGTGCCAACACTACAGCTCCAGCAAGGCCACTCAGCAAAAGCCAAGGTTTATTTTTAGCTCCCCCTGTCCTTAATCACAATGCCCTGTTTAAAAGTCGTGTGCGATGATTCTTGTGTGTGACTGGGTTTATAGATACGCTGATTTTAGGCTGTTTATTGAATTTTAATGTTTAATTCTATTTTTGTATTAATATCATTTAAAATTTTTGAGTTTGTAGAGTATTTATATTCCTCCAAAGTTCAAATGAAGGCAGGCTGGGTGTGATGCTGTACACCTTTAGTCTCAGCACTTGGGAAACAGAGACAGTTGGATCTGTGAGCTCCAGGCCAGCCTGGTCTACGGAGCTAGTCCTAGGTCAGTAAGTGCTAGGGAGGCCCTATTTCAAAACCAACCTACCTACCAACCGACCAACCAACCAAATAAGCAAACAAACCCACAACAAAAACCTCCAAATTATCTGAAAAGGAGATTTCAGAGAAGCCTGGTGTATCTCTCCTACCTATAACCAAACCCTTCCCTTCTTCCTTAACTTTCCATTGCTTTACCACTCAAGGGTAGCTGAATGCAGGGCTGGAGAAGTGACTCCAGGGTTAAGAACACTGGCTACTTGAACAGGACCAGGGATAGATTCCCAGCACCCACATGGCTTCTCACTACTGTCTGCAACTCCAGTTCCAGGGCATCTGATTCTGTCTTCTAATGTACATGCGTTCATGTATACAAATGATGTGCATGCATACAATCACACACACACACACACACACACACACACACACGCACACACAGATATTTAAAAGTGATTGAGGACATTTAATTATGGGCTTATGTATTCCGTACTTTCTTACCAAAAAAAGTGACAAATAAATACGCAGAAGAAATAACTTTAAAATAAGTATTTACTTGCATTAGGAAAGATCTTAACTGCTCTAGTATAGCAAACTTATCCTTATAGACAACTCTTAATGTACGTGAAGTGTTATAGTGTTTCTAAACCAGGTTGAGTTTCTTTCACTTTGAGGCATTTCCTGGCTAGTGTTCATCTATTAATAAAGAGCACCAGAGATTGTGGTGGCAGGATACCATCTGCTATCGACCGCAGGAAACCCCTCCTTCTCTTGTCGTTTCCTTTCTGGTCGTTTAAAAGCAAAAGATCAGTTTACATTCATTCTAAAATTTAATCTGTGCAGACACACTGATTCCAATTTATAAAATTAAAGCCCATTATCTATCTATCTATCTATCTATCTATCTATCTATCTATCTATCTATCTATCTACCTACCTACCTACCTATCTATAATCTATCTATTTAACTATCTATCTACATATCTATCCACCTATGTATCATCTATCTATCTATCTATCTATCTATCTATCTATCTATCTATCTAAGCATGTGTAAATTTGTGTAGAAAATAAAAACATGGAAAATATTTGGGCAGTTTCACTACAGATAACTAGAATTTTCTAAACTTTGTAGAGTGAGCACAGAAAGGGAGATCCAGTTTCCCCCTCTTCCTCCTGTCCCTCCGTCCCTCCCTCCCACCATTCCTTCTTGTAACAAGGTCTTGTTTTGCAGCCTCAGTTGGCCTTGCTCCTCTGTCACTGTGCCCTAACAGAGCACTCATATTATTTGTGTGTGCACATGTGGATATACGCCTGCCTGTGGAGACTGCTGTTAGGTCTCAGTGTCTCTCCACCTTGTTCCTTTTGGAAAGACACATTTTATTCATTTGTCTTTAGAATTAAATTTGTTTATTTCGTGTTTGGGGTGGTGGGGGGTGCGCATGCTATGACTTGTTTGTGAGGAGTCAGAGGACAACTTGAACCCCATTCTTCAGACTGGAAGGCAAGTACCAAAACCATCTCACTGGCCCTATTTTATTTATGTGTGTGTGTGTGTGTGTGTGTGTGTGTGTGTGTGTGTGTGTGTGTGTGTGTGTCAGGGGGAGATGGAGTGGATGTCTGACCAGAAGAGGGCATCAAATCTCAGAGCTGGAGTTATAGACATTTTACAGGGTGCCTAGCTTATTATAGGTGCTAGTCTGAAATCGTGATTGTATGGAGCCATCTCTGTATCCCCATTTCTTCTTTTGAGAGTGTCTCTAATTGGAGGAGAAGAGCTTCCCCAGCCAGTTAGACTAGCTGGCCAGCGAGCTCCAGGGATCCTCTTGTGTCAGATTCCAGCAGTGGTATGCTGTACTTTGCTTTGCCTTGCTTCCTTACCTGGGTTCTGGGATCTAACTCAGGTTCTCAGCAAAGGTTTTACTGACTGAGTCATATCTCCATTCCCTTTCCTTCCCCTTCCCTTTCCTGCCTTGCAACCAGGTCTCGTTTTGTGGGCTAGGAGGACCTTGAACTCAGGGTTCTTGGCCTTGACCTCTGTGTTTCTGTGTTCTGAGTGTGTATTACTTCCACTGTCAAAGACAAGACATGCTAATTTTTAAAAGCTGTTTAATCCCCATAGTCTATATAAAATGTGAGTGTAAAGGAATATCCTAAAAATTTTGTTTCAAGTCCATGAATGTGAGAAAACCCTTTGAAGATCAGAACTGGAACAATGCATGGGCACATGGGGGTGCTGTGACCAAGGTTTAGTAGTTAGAACTACAACAATTGAGTAGCGAACATGCATTAAGGTTTTCGAACTTTCGAACTTCCGTCCTAGACATTTCTGTAGTCTCGTTGCATCCTCAGACAACTCTATAGGGTAATTATCCAATTACAGGGAAGGACCTCAAAGCCATGCAGCCACTTCAACTGTTTTTGAAATAAAGAATTTATTTTACTTATGAGTTTTTTCCTTTTCCTTTCCCCTTTCCCTTCCCTTTTCCTTTCCCTTCCCTTCCCTTCCCTCCCCTCCCCTGCCCTCCCCTCCCCTCCCCTCCTCTCCCCTGCCCTTCCCTCTCCTCCCCTTCCCTCCCCTGCCCTCCCCTCCCCCTCCCTGTCACCCTGGCTGGCCTGAAACTTAAAGTAGTCCAGGCTGGTTTTGAACTCACAGAGATCTGCCTCCCAAGGGCTAGGATTAAAGTGTGTGTAACCACACTTGGCCTTTCTTTTCTTTTTTAAATTGCATGTGTTAGTTTGTCTGTGTGTGGGAATATGCTTGCATATGAAGGTGTTCTTGGAGACCTGAAATCTCCCTGGAGCTCGAGTTACAGGCAGATGTGAGCTGCCTGAGGAGGGCATTGGGAATTGAACTCATGTCCCCTTCAGGAGCAGTGTGCACCCTTGACTGTAGATCCATCTGTCTTAAGGATTTTATTGCTGTGAAAGACACCATGACTGCAGCAACTCTTATAAGGAAAACATTTAGTTGAGGTGATTCGCTTACAGTTTCCAAGATTCAGGCAATTATCATCATGGTGGGGAGCATGGTGGCCTGCAGGTAAACGTGGTGCTGGAGAGGTGGCTGAGAGTTCTACATCTTGCAGGGAACAGGAAGTTGGGTGAGATACTGGGCGATATTCTGAGCATAGGGAACCTCAAAGCCTGCCCCCACAGTGACACACATCCTCCAACAAGGCCATACCCAGTCCATCGAAGCTACAGCTCCTAAGAGTGTCAATTCCTGTGAGCTTATGGGGGCCAGGTACAGTCAAACTACCATGCTCCCTCTCCATCCTCAGACACCTTAGTTGTGAAAAAACACTAACTGTGGCCTGTAGAGTATAACTGAGATCCTAGTCTAGAAGAGAATTTGGTGGACTGGGGAGATGGCTCAGAAGCTAAGAACCTTTGCTGCCCTTCTAGAGAATCAGCACCCACATCAGGAGGCTCAACTTCCTGCAACTTCAGCTCCACAGGATCAGACCCCTTTTCCTGACCTCTGAGGCTCCCTGCATTCATGTACACATATGTTTGCACACACGTGTGCGTGCACAGGCCTACGCACATAAATTTTTAAGATAAATGTAAAACAGCCGCAGAAGTTGTTTTCCAATGGGTAAATAAAAACCCTACACCCTTCTGACGTACATTGTGTCTTGAAACAGGCACGCATTGCAGAATGACTAATTGAGTTTACTAACACATTCATCGCTCATATACTGTTCATGATAAGAACACTTAAAATTTATCTGATGATTTTCAAGTGCATACGGCCCCTTATAAACTAGAATCTGTGTTGTGCAGTAGACGTCACGCACAGTTTTCTCCATCTTCCCTGTGGAGCAGAGTTTGACAAAATGGAGCAGAACCCCATTTGCATTTTCCTTTAATCTAACACGCTCCCTGTGGGGATCTTCCTCCAAGATTCATGAATGTTGACCTGAGGCAACAGATGTGCATAGTTTCTCACTATTTGAAATAGAAAAAGAAATCCCAGGAGAACCTAAATACGACTCACTTGGAGACTGTTTTAAGGTACTCTTCCAGAGTGAAATACCGTCTAGCCCAACAGTGAGAGGTGTCAAATGGAAAGAAAAAGGGGCAGAGGCAGCGACACCTGGAGATAGCAAGCATACTCAAGCGTGAAACCTGGTTTCTCAGTATCAGTCTCCACCGAGGAGAGCCAGAGCCCCTTGAAGAAGTGGTGGTTCCGATCTGCGGTGGGGGAAGAATAAGCAGAGCCTGGAATCTGTTACACAGAACAGAAACCAGCGTAAGGAGGTCAAAAGATTTTGGGGACAACTAAAAGGGCCTTCCTTCCACTAGGCAAGTCGGACATCATGTTGAGCCTCCAAAAATAAATAAATATAAACTAATGCAAATTGTAATGGATTGCAACACATTATAACTCATTGGATTAACAAAAACAAAGCAAAAAAAATCCATTACGCCCATGGTGATATTATTAGAAACGTAAGAAGAAGCAAGAGAAAGAAAACATTTAGGAAAAACAAAAGGCCCCTTTTCCTTTTTTTTGAACTGAAAATATGGAGACCATGATAGAATTGAAAGGCACTATCTGGCAATCACAAATTGACGCTGTGTACATTTGACTCATTAGGATAATATGTGGAGCCCTTCCCTGTAGCACCTCCCAGATCTACCTGTGATTGAAGACGGGCTCTGCAGTGAAAAGCCATGGAACCCTAACATGCGTCTGTTTTTCTTCTTTCTCCCAGGGCTAAAAGCCACCATGTGCACATCCATGTGAGTCAGATGCTGTTCACTCCTTCCACGCGTGACTGTGTGGCTGCAGCTCACTGGCAGTGTCCACTAAAAGAGGCCTTGGGAGAAAGAACCAAATATCACCCTGAGAGTTAACACTATAATATATATTGTAGAAGAAAACTGACATTCCTGATATAAACGTTACGTTCATATATTGTGAAAACAGGAGAAAACTGTTGGCCTGTTCCCATAGATGTGGTCTTCTGACTCTCATCGCCCATCGAAAGCACTGGCAGCCTAGTGAAAACCAAGCCTCTATGATCTCGAAGAGATAGAGGAGAAGACCAAAGTCCAGAACAACTTTGGTTCAACTCTAGGTAGGGCTTTATAGAGGCAGGAAAGGGGGCGAAGCCCTTTTCTACCATCTATATAAAGTTATCGCTGACGCCCTCATGCCAAAGGACAGGTTGGTCAGAGAAGAGTATAGCCAATTTATTTGGTTACAGTTTTGTATGATGGGGACATCTTCAGACTGAGAACCTGGAGACTTGGGTAGATCTGTCCAGTTTCAGGAAGAAGCAGGGACAGCCATGTAGAACTGTGATTGGCTTACCCCTACCAGACTGAACAGGAAACCTTAGTAAATCCTTCTGTTGAGATTCCTCTTGAACTCTGTACAACATTCAGAGTACAGATCCCTCCGGTACCACCGTCTCAAGGTCTCCTATCAGAACCAGTAGGTCAGTAGGGCAGAGTACCTCGAACTCTAAGACAGAGCTGTAGGGGAAGCTGATTGGTCTAGTCTTTATCATTTGCCCTGAGGAAGAGGCTTTGCTTCTGTGACTCACCTCCGGAAGGAGAAATTCCAGTTCTGTGGCTAGTCTTGTGGAGAGGGAGTGGAGCTGGAGGCAGGGCTGGAGGTTCAAGAAAAACTTTGCTTTGGTGACCTTTAAGACCTCAGCCTCCGCAGGCCACACCCACTTCCTTTGGCCCTTTCTCTGGCGAGACTGGCTGCTGTCTGAGCTGTCTGAGCGGTGCTCTCTTTCCCTCTTAAGTGTCTCTGTCTGAACTGTGCTTTGTAGGGAACTCTTCATTTGGCCAGTGCTGGGGGTAAACTAGGTAAGCGAGTGAAACTGTGGAATGTGGTAGGCAAAATAGCGCTGCCCCCAACCAACCATGGCCGTGCTGCAGCCACCAGAACGGAGAAGGCTACTTTCCACAACCAATGGGAAAACTGACTGAATTTATCATAGAGATCTACATGCCTCTGCCTCCCGAGGGCTGGGATCAGAGCCGTGTGCTACCACTGCCCATCAAGACACTACTTGTGAATTCTATGAATCCATTAACTCTGTAATCGTTACATAGAAACCCACACATAAACTTGGCTGCACTTGTACTGATTAAGGGTCCAACAAGCTAGCATGCAGCTTGGGAGTAAGACTTATACCTGGACCATGGAATTAAGATTTTTTTTATAAGAGTGGTAAGAGATGGGAACAGGTGGCGTGAGAGGTGTTTGACAGGCACCAGGATGTAAATTGGGGTGTGCAGAAGGCACCCCAGGTTAGACGTATAGAAAGGACAGAGTCTGGAAGGGACTTGAGAGTGTGTGTATTTCTACGCATCTTAGCGTTTCTATTGCACTGATAAGATACCACAACCTAAAGCAACTTGGGGAGGAAGCGGTTTGTTTCCTTTATATTTCCAGGTACCATTTCCATTAATGAAGGAAGTCAGGGAAGGAACTCAAACAGTGTAGGAACTTGGATGCAGAAACTGATGCAGAAGCCGTGGAAGAATGTTCTTTATTGGCTTGCTCAGTCTGCCTTCTTCCAGCATCCAGGACCACCTGACTAGGGGTGCACCACCCAGGCTGAACCCCTTCTGCATTAATTATCCATCAAGAAAATGTACCATAGGCTTGCCCACAGGCCAATATTGTGGGAGCGTTTTCTCTACTGAAGTTCCCTCCTCAAAAATGACTCTAACATCAAGTTGACATAAACACTAGGCAGCATGTATAGCAAATAGCAATGGGGACACTTGACTGGAACAGAAAGAGGGAAATGAATCCTGAAATGTAGGTTTTGGCAATATGGTGAAGGACCTAAGCTAGAAGTTAAGAGTCAAAAGTTGGGGGTTAGAGAGATGGTTCATCAGTTAAGAGCTTTTGCTGCTATTGAAGAAGAACAGTGTTTGGTTCCCAGAACTCATGTTGAGAGGCTCACAACAGCCTCTCAAGTTTAGTTCAGCTCATCCTGATGCCCTCTTCTGGCCTCTGCCGGCATTGCCATACATGCATACACACACACACACACACACACACACCTGCAAAAAAATCAATCTAAAGAAAAAAAATAAAGAAGAAGAGTTTAAATTCTTGTCCTCCAAACAACAGGGAGATAATTGAAAAGATTTAAGCCAGGGACAGGACATGATAAGATTCACATTTACAAGGTCCGCAAGGTCAGGGATGAAATTTGTTTCTGCTCACATCTGAAGGCATCTGTTATTGGGTCAGAAGAGACTAGCGTATGCCGTGACACCAATAGTTGTACACAATGGTCTGTGTGTCCACACAACAAAGTGTAGGTCTTCCTGAAGCGCATGTCCCTCAAAGGCCAATACCCGTGGTTCCTCTCTAAGCATCCGGTGACCCTGATAGGTTACACGGACACCATTTCAGAAGTCACCTTTGCTAGGCATGAGGGGGGGGAAGGGGAAGGAGTCCTAGTGATCATTCCTCAACGTGACAGCTAACTGCAGTGTTTGAGGTGCCAGAGCTGGTAGAGTGGGCCACAGCCGGGCTCCTCTCCACTACCAGGCAGTCTATTTTCACCTTGTGCTGGAAAGGGGTAAAACTGCAAATACTTCGGGAGTTTCATGATTTGTGAGCGACGGTAAATGATGTTTCTTAATCCCTGAATATGTTGTAAGGAGTAAGAGAACGTTTGGTGAAGCTAGATCTAGGGGAATAGATACCAGGGAAGGGACATGAGGCTGACTCAGTGCCTAGTCAGACATGTGCCTGATTACATGTGAGGATGTGGGAGAGCAGCTTGGATTCCAGACTGAGAGTCTGCGCGGATTAAAAGGGAGATTCAGATTAAAAAAAAAAAAATCAGGTAGGTTCGGGAGGTCCTGATGAGTGTGTTGTGTAGGCTGCTGCCCTGCCACACGGTTTTTGCCCTCACCCTTTCAAGATAAGGTCTCCTGCAGCTGAGGATGACTTTGAACCGGCCAGGTAGCTTGGACTCTGATTATGATCTTGAACTGATCCTGCAGACACAGTCTCCCGAGGACTGGGATTCCAGCGTGAGCCTCTGTGCTCAGCTGCCTTCCCCTTGTGTGTGGTAGGACCTACTGTCTGGGCTTCTGGCTTGAATCGGTATACTGGTTCTCCTGAGTGCCTTGCTAGAAATCAGACTCAGTCTCCGGCTCTGCCGTTCTGCTGGAAACCGAGGCATTTTAGGGATGTGTAGATGCTTACGTGCATTACTTCGTTTACTTTTCAAATCATTGCACGAGTGAGACTATTACGTTGCTTCTGTAGGAAAAAAAAAATCATTAAAGTACGTGCCTGGGCACACACGCGCAACAGGCACTACTGGAGATCACCGCAGCCACTAACTACATTCACCGGTAGCCGCTAACTACTTTCACCGGTAGCTAGCTGACCCTAGGAGACACACTGATGTCACACCCATCCTTCCTTCGCTGCGTGCTGACGTCACCGGGTGGGCGTTCCCACCTCCCTGCCCAGAGCTCCCGGAAGAGCTGGCCTCGAGCGTGGACTATAGCCTCCAGCCCTAGCGACAGCTATCTTTAGCAGCCTCAGGGTGAGCCTGGCTCAGGCTGCGCGCAGGTGCTGCCCCTCTGCCCGGACGATGGAAGGCATGACCTCCTTCCTACGTCTGGATACACATGTCGTCTTATCCCCTCCATTCATTCTCCGGCCTGTATCTTCTCATAGTTTATTCGAAATAGGCACCGTTACAAGTTTCTGCGGATATAAAATGAGCGCGTGTAAGAGCCTGGGTCGTTGGTGAAGGGATCCTGCCGTTCTTGGAGAATCTTCTTACTTACAAATGTGCATACATACATTGACAGAAGTACTAGGAAGTGAATTCGTACTCGTGGTTCAGCAAGATCTTTGGACTCAGCTTCAAGCTGGATTGCCCTAACCTCCAGTTTCCCTAATCCTGCTGTCTTGGTCTGAGCATGAAATCATTTGTGGGTAATACCGATGCTTTCCAGTCTTACTGACCTCCCCCTGGCCCTCAATCCATCCTCTGCAGTTGTCAGAGGTGCTCATGAGTTGCATCTGCAGGAAAATGCACTTGCCAAGCCTGACAACCTGAGTTAGATCCCTGGGACCCATATGCTAGAAGAAGAGAGCAGACACACCCTGGGTTGTTCTTTGACCTCCACAAGTATGCTGCACAGGTGTAAAGAAATGAACACAAGTAGGCTAGATTTTGTTCTTTAAATTTCCCGGTGTCCTGTTTGGGGATTTGAACCACACTGTGCTTGCTTTGTTGTGATCCACCCATATGCCTGTTTGTTGTTCATATAACCTTGTTTTTCTGCCATCTCCACTGTGACCAGGGCTTTCTTCTAGGAAAGCCCCGGAGTGCTCCTGAATTCCTCACTGTGACATCTTATTCATCTGTGCTCTGTCATTAGGGGACACTGTTGCCTTCCCAGACCCTCCATTCTGACCTGGGCACTTAGTGTGTTGTGTGGTTTGCTGTGCTGACCCTTGTGTATGTGGGTAAATGGATATGTTCATTATCACTGCTGTAATACATGACAACATTTTGAATATTCTCCTGGAACAAAAGCTGTTATTGAAGGAGTAGCTGGTTCATAGCCACCTTGACAACTCTATGCCAATGTGTCAGTAGGTAGTTGGCCCCTGGGACTTTAAAAAACTGACAAAAAGAATTGGGGAGCTGAGAGAATACATCTTCTGGAACTCTAAACACAGAGTACCGTGGCTCCACCCATTTCGCAAATTAGCTCTGAAACCAAGGACAGCTGAGTCTCTGTGTGATTGAGCAGTTCCTTGTTTCCTTTCTGACATTCCAGATGAGTTTGTCTTGGGGGCATTTGGACAGTGAGAATTTCTTCAGTGGTACCTTCTTTTACTCAACTTGTATATATAAGTATATACCACCTTCATTTATATTTGTGTGTTCTGCTTTTGTGTGCATTGCAATAAAGCGATCAATTCTTTGTTTGCTTGGTTGGTCATGTCATTTGACTAGAAATGTCCTTCTTGGAGGAGTCTAAACTGTTGGGAATCTCCACTCTGCTCTCACTCCCCCATTCCAAGCCCCACCCTTCTTAGAAAGCCTGCCAAGTGGCGGCTTCTCCCATGGAACTGCTCAAGACTGTGCCCACAGAGCACTTAAACTCTGGTCCCTTGAGCTGCCACATGATTTCTACCTCTCTGCTTCCCCAAGATCACCCAGGAGTGCTTTGCTCATTAAACTTGGACTTTTAATTCGGTCTGATCTGACCTACAGAATTGATGAAGAAACCCACTACCAGGATTTCAAAATATTTGTCAATAATCTTTGCGGTTAAAATTGTTTGCTACCCTTCTTCAGTTTGCAAGACACAACTCAGTCTGAGGTTAAAGAGTTGCCTCATTAGTTTAGAGAGCTTACTGCTTTTCCAGAGGACTGGAGTTTCGTTCCCAGCTCCCACACTGGCAGCTCAGGAAGGTAAACAAAGAAATAAAATTGTAAAGTTCCCCTTTGCTGTAATCACTTTGATAAAAAGCTTATTTATTGTCCCTCTCTTCACCTCCACATAGAATTACATGAACTCACGGAGAAAAGCCCTGACCTATGCCACTTACAGCCGTAAGCTACCCGATTGTCCATTTCTCTCAACAGACTGAATGTAGTAATTAAACTTTCATTCTTATTTACTTTGAGTTGTCATTTATGGGAACTCATTAAGGAAACACTGACAACCTCAAGCTGATCAGAAGATTTCATGATATAGTATAGTTATTAATGTTGATTTATTTGTACTATATTTATTTGTCTTGCATGTGACTTTGTGGACATGTGTGTGTGAGGGTGCTTGTGTCCCAGCACGCATGTGGAGATCAGAGGACAACTTGTGGGAGTCAGTTCTCTCCCTCTATTTTTATGGGGGTTCCAGAGACCAAACTCAGGGAGGCAGAGTTGTGTTAAGCGCTTTTGCCCCCTGAGCCATCTCACTGGCTCCCATTGTCATTTCTTATCTTTTAATATTAATACGGGGAAATCATAAGCAACACTTATACCCTAATTTCTTTACGTACATAACTAGGCCAACTGTTCAAGACGGGAGTGATTGGCCCCAGTGGTACCTTCTCTTCAGGCAGAAATAGAAATGGTGAGCCTGTGGTGACCTTCCTCATCCCCTGAGTACGTTAATGGAGGCAGACTCAAACATGATACCCAGTCACAACGTTCTACTCATTTAGAACATTGAAGGACGACACATCTCTGCCCTTTTTGCTATTAAGAACTAAGTCACTAGCAAGCCTATGTTCTGGACATCAGAGGACACGGCATAGGAATTTGACAAGATGACGTGTTTTCTTCCTTGTTGTAGTATACTGAGTTCTCTTTTGGGACAAGGTCAGCATGCAGACCTTGGCTTGCTCAGCTCTTTGATTCCACCTTCTCTGCAAAGGCAGAAGGTCATATGTTGTGTGGTGAAGGGAGAGCCTCTTCTTGACATTAAGGAAGGTCATAACCGTATGAATAAAAGATAAAGATCTTTAAGAAGGTGGCAGAGGTACAGCCAATAGTTTGATTTGTGATTTGACAGGAGAAATAAATGGGATCAGGAGTGGAGAACAATTCCCTTGCTTCTGGAGTTTGTAACCAAGTGAGTTGTGGGACCATTAGATGTGAAAACAACCTTAGCCTTACAGGAAATTAACTAACTGTATGGAGGTGGGCTATGAATTTTGTTACCCCTTTCTTCCCCATTGGATCACCTCCATTCTGGTTTGGATATGGAATTTCATCTCCAAAGGCTCACTTGTGTCAAATGACTGAAAGACACTACTTAAGGAAATGTTCAACATCCCTGGCCATCAAAAAAAAGCAAATCAAAACAACTCAGATTTCATTTTATACCTGTCAGAATGGCCAAAATCAAGAATACTGATGACAGCATCCGCTGGAGAGAATGTGGGGTGAAGGGAACACTCCTTCATTGCTAGTGGAAAGACAAACTGGTACAGCCCCTTTGGATATCAGTATGGTGATTTCTCAGAAAATCTAGGAAACAATCTATCTCAAGATCCAGCAATACCGCTGTTGGGTATATAACCAAAGGATGCTCAATCATACCATAAAGATACGTGATCAACTATGTCCATAGCAACATTATTCGTAATAGCTAGAACCTGGAAACAATCTAACTGCCCCTCAACTGAAGAATGGATAAAGAAAATGTGGTACATTTACACAATGGAGTACTACACAGTGGGAAAAAATAATAACATCTTTAAATTTGCATGCAAATGGATGGACCTAGAAAAAACATATTGAGTGAGGTACCCAGATCCAGAAAGAAAAATTTAATCTGTACTCACTCATAAGTGGCTTTTAGACATAAAACAAAGAAAAGCCAGCTTACAGTTCACAACCCCAGAGAAGCTAGACAAGAAAGAAGCCCCTAAGAGAGCATACATAGATCTACATAGGAAGGAGAAAAATACAAGATCTCCTGAATAAATTGTGAGCATGGGGTCACAGGAGAGGGCAGAAGGGGAGAAGGGAGAAGGGACGGGAGCAGAGAAAAATATATAGCTCAATTGAAAAAAAAAAGGTTCACGTGGTGTGGGAGGTCCTTCTGTCTATGTATTGTTTTCATTGGTTAATGAATAAAGAAACTGCTGTGGCCTGTTGATAGGGCAGAACTTAGGAAGGTGGAGAAAACTAAAAGGCATGCTGGGAGGAAGAAGGGTGGAGTGAGAGATGCCATGGGTCTGCCGGAGACAGATACTGGGAATGAGGTTTGAATGAGTAATAAGCCATACACAACATCAGATAATTTTCTTTAACAAGTATGTCTCTATACTATGAAAAATAATTAAATGTCCTAACTTAATAAACAGGAAAACTTGTACATGAGTTTAAAATGAAAAAAAATGATTTAAAATTTTTATTTATTTAACTGTGTATGGGTGTTCGTCTGCATGTGTGTGCCTGATACCCAGAAAAGGTCATTGGATTCCCTGGGAGTGGAGTTACAGATGGTTGTGAGCATGGCACCCACAGAATAGGAGAAGAAGGTGTAAGATCCCCTGGGATTGGAGTTACAGATGATTGTAAGCCACTTTGTGGATGTTGGGAACTGGGACAAGGTCCTTTGGGAGAGTATCCAGTGCTCTTAAGTTTGTAACCATCTTTCTACCCTCAGAAATAAGTAATTTAAAGATTGCTGAATATTGTATCTTATGAATTTTTCTGGGCATCTCTCCCTTTCTCTTTCGCTATTGAAGATGAAACCCAAATGCTCTACCACTGGCCATTGCCCCGGTCCTCCTCCTTTGATTTTACAACTTTGTAAGTGAAACATAACAGAAAGCAATGTAAACAAATCTAATTCATGAATGTGTTAATGAGTCTGTCTAGTAAAGGGACAACTGATTCAGTCTCTTGCCTTTCTGGGGAAAGACAGTTTTGCATCTATTTGTAAAGATGTTCCAGCATTGTCTCCATTTATCTATCTATCTATCTATCTATCTATCTATCTATCTATCTATCTATATCTATCTATCTATCTATCCATCCATCTATCCATCCATCCATTCATCTATCTGTCATCCATCTATTTATCATCTATTTATCTATCTATCTTTTTATCTATGATCACCTATCTACCATCTAAATATTATCTACATCTATCTGAATATATGTATTATCAGTCTGAATTGTCCTTTAAATCAGTTGTGTATTCTCCTTCTATTCATCACTGATGAAATAAGAAACTCTTTGGCACAGGTTCTGACATATGCTTATTTTCCATTTGTATGTGGGTCATGATTTTATCTTCAGATAAGATATTTATTCTATTGTTTCTTACTGGTTAGTTTGTGTGTGTGTGTGTGTGTGTGTGTGTGTGTGTCTGTGTGTGTGTCTGTGTCCTCCAGAGATCAGAGGACAACATGAAGGAGCCAGTTCTCTCCTTTTACCGTGTGGATCCCGGGGATTGAACTCAGGTCATCAGACTTAGCCGCAAGCACTTTTACCTACTGAGCCATCACACTGGCCTTGCAATGTATATTATTTTATTTTTGAACTTTTAAATTTTATTTAAACGCCTTCCGCGTGTCTGCATGCATATGGGTTTGTGCGGGTACAGATGCCCATGGAGCTCAGCGAGGCGACAGATGTCCTGGAACTGCAGTTATGCGGTTGAGAGCTGCCTGACCTGGGTGCTGGGGACTGAACTTGGGTCCTTTGGAAGAGCAGCAAGTGTTCCTAAATGCTGATTCATCTCTCAAGCTCCTTTAATAGCTTTTTAAAAAGACTTATTTTTCTGTTTTATGTGTGTGAGTGTTTTGTCTGTGTGTATGTGTGTGCACTACATGCGCGCCTGCAGACGAGAGAAGAGGAGGCTGGTTACAGACCACTTTGAGTGAATTCTGGGAACCAAACCTGGGTCACCTATGCGAGCAGCAAGTGAAGGGTGAGGGGGTGGGAATGGGGATGGGGTGTCAGGTGAGAACGGATCTGTGGTCTGTCTGCAGAACCGGGCTCCTCCCATCAAACAGCTTCACACTTGGTGTGCTCAGGGCCCCCTCCAGTCCTTGTACGGCCTTCCTGACTCCCGAAGCCTGGAAACCCTGTCCAGTGTGCCCACCGCCCCATCTACAGACTGCGGAGCGTGAGGTTCAGACCTAATTCCGAGAGTAGCAGGGGCTGCTCAAGACAGGATTTTTGCCTTCAGACAAAGCTCTCACATCAATCAGAGCCTGACAGGAAAACAGGTGCCGTGAGACTCGGGATAGACATCTTTTGGTGGATGAATCTGAGAATCCAATCCATTTTCCTGAGTCTACTACCTGGCAGAGAAAAACACTCTCTTGAAGGGAAGCCCCTGTGCCCAGAGAATGCCCATGAGTTGACACAAAGCACATTCTGGAAGGATGATGCTGATTCCCCTTGAGATCCACCAGCTTTCTCACACTGTTGCCTCTGGGTTTGTAACCAGGGTCAGCTCTTTAAAGTGAACGACGTCTTTAAAATGAAATATGAGCACAATTCATGGGGGAAACAGCTTAGATGTTGATAGATTTGCGGGACCTTGTTAATATGCACGGGGGAACAAGGCAGGAAAACACATTCTGTGTGAGCAGGTCTCTGTGTTGTTCTGGTAGAAGACTGTGCAATGGGTTGGAGGAATCATTGATCTGTGACTGCTTACTCACGGCTCAGCACTTAATATCTGGCAGGGACACCAGGATATTGGTTCTGATGATGACTCTGTGATGACTCATTGACATGATAAAAGTCAATATCAGATAAAATAGAAGTTTCCCAACCTTCTTGGCATGATATTGAGTTGGTTCTCGGCACAGGAAATATTAGAATGAATTCATTATGCAAGGCCTAGGAACGTATAACCTTGGTTCTATCAGAAACCCTGTGCGCTGAGGCTGTAAAGAGCGCACTGGTAAGAAAGAGTCCAGGGGCATTTCATTGAAAAGCGTGAGGGCTACTGTGCTCTGGCAGACAGACTTCTCCCAGCTCCCTGAAGGCAGGGGGACAGCCTGTCGTAAAGCGGGGCTCTGGGCTGTCAACCAGAATTGCTAGGGGCTGAAGTCGAGCAAGAAAGGAACTTAAAGCAAAATAGTGCGGTTTCCCAAATTGGTAATTAAGGGGCCTCTACCGTAGTATCTACTGCAGCGACCCTGAGCCCACAGACATGTCTAGGTTAGGGGTTTCTACCGTAATAGCTACTACATTGACCCTGAGCCCACAGGCATGTCTAGGTGCGAGAGGGAAGGACGTCCACTTAAACTTTGCTTGTTCTTACAGCATTAGCTTTATCATCTTTGTTGAAATGACACAGACTGAGCTGGAAAGTTAGCTCCGTGGATAAGGGAATGCACCGCTCTTGCCGAGGACCTGGGCTTGGTTCCCAGCACCCACATAGGGCAGTGCCTCACAGCTGCCTGTAGCACCCACTTTAGGGTACTGATGGGCACCTCCTTCCCCTCCCGCATGCATACAATTAAAATAATAGTAAGCATAAATCTTTAAACTGAGACTACCTGTGAGACGCACCCCTTGACCAGCAAGCGGGAACGACCACAAAATCGAGAATCCTTCCCAAATCACAACTTTATTGGAGCACTCTGTTGAAGGGGGAATGGGGACGAGAGAGGGAGGCGAGAGGGAAAAAGCGAGCGCGAGAGAGAAAGGCCCAGAGGCAGCTGCTTTTAAAGGGTGGAGAGGCTCGGATACTGTCCTGAATGGTTAATACCATTCCGCTGGTGCCCGGGACTTCAGGCTAGGGAACAAGGCTCAGTTATGCAAAAACAGACCAAGGCCCACTCGGCAACTTCAAAGGATCTGTTTACCTCCAAGCTGCAGGACCGCTGGCACCATTTTGCCATGGCGATGTCCTGGCGGCCCCTTACAACTACCAAATTTTAAAAGATTTATCTTTATTTTGTATGTGAAAATGTTGTCGTTTGTATGTTCTGCCTGCACCACATACATCTCTAGTGCCTACAAGGACCAAAAGAGAACGTTGACTCCTTTGGAACTAGAGTTATAGACAGGTGTGAGCCACCATATAGGTTCTGGGAATTGAACCCAGGACCAATACAAAAGCAGTCAATGTTCTTCACAACTGAATCATTGCTCCGACCAATTGTAAAATGTTTAATGTGTACAGAAAATTCTCCAGAAGACGAATTTCTCATCAGAGAATACTGCCTTACCCTTTGGTGACCATTGACCTAGCTGTATCTGTGCGCCTGTGCTTCTCATTGTACTCTGGTGAGGTCTGGCTCTGGGTGCTGGGCCTGCTTTTCCTAGGTCCCTGCTTTGCGGTCTTCCTGCCTTTTGCTCACGCATGGGCAGAGAGCATGCCTTAAGGACTCGTGCTCTGGATGAGGCTGCCCGCCAACTTCTGGTTTGTGGAAGTACACTCAACTCCTTGGGCTCCTTCTTGGCTCTACGATGGGTGTTCTGAGCAGAGTTAAGGTTGCAATGGAGGTGAGCTGGAGGTGACTCAGTGGTAGGAAGTGTATGTTGCTCTCATACAGGACTCAGGTTTGATTGTTAGCACCCATGTCAGAAGGCTCATGACTGCTTATAACTCCAGTTCCAGAAGAATCTGATGCCTCTGGCCTCCACAGACACCAGTACTCATGTGCACATGCTTCGAACTGATGCATACATATACACAGAATCTTTTAAAAAATCAGTGGCTGTTAAGGTTACATTGTTCAAATGATTTCAAAATTAAGCATAAAAAAGTTTTGGGAAAAGGTTGTGTGAAGATCGCAAGTGTTAATCCATGACTCAGTGCCTGCATCCCTCCATTAGTGATTGCTTTGCAGTCTCTTAAAAATGGGTATTAAATTGATTTTCTTTTCTAGCTTATACGGGTTGAGGATCCTGACTCTGAGAATCTGAAATCTGAAATGCTCCAAAATCTGAAATGTTTTGAGCCCTGATACAATATCACAAGGGGAAGATTCCACACGTGACTTCGCCAGTCACAGTAAACACAGGAACACAAAAAATTATTGCATCGAACCATTTTCAGGCTGTGTCTAAACGCGAATGCATCTCATATTTAGTCTCTGATTCCAGCGCCAAGACATCTCCTTACCTATATCTAAACTCTGACGGCCAGAGAGATGACTCAGCAGGCGAAGGTGCCTGCCATGCAAACCTGAAGATCCAAGTGGGACCCCCAGAAACAACGCGAAGGTGGGAGGAAGGAAGGATTCTGTAATGTTGCTCTATTCGTCATGGTTCATGAGAGGAGCAGGGCAATGGGATGATATATTAATAACTATAATATGTGTGTATCACATATTTATTAAGTCAGTTTTGAAATAATAACAGCAACAGCAGCTGCAGCAACACATCAGAGAATTGAGAATGGGATAGAGTGAGAATGGGATAGTTCCTCTGTTCTTAAGACTGTCTCCTGGTGGTAGTGCTGCTGCTGCTGCTGCTGCTGCTGGTGGTGGGGATGGGGGTGGGGCGGCCCAACAACTGGCAGTTGCTGAGTTCAGGAGGCTGCTGGAAGTTGGAAGTTTCCTGGGTAGCCGCTAGTATTCTGATATGCGGGAAGAAATCAGCAACAGGGCAAGCTGAAGGCCAAGAGAGCAAAAGACGACCACTCTTCTACCCTATCCTTTTTAATCTGTTCAGCTTGCCATTTAGTGTCTTTGACTTTAATTTCTTCTAGTTTTATCCCCTTCGTATGTCAGTGCGATCACGGCACTGCTGCATCTCGACCACGGTGGCGTGTTTGGAACAAGAGCCTGAGCCATCCTTTGGAAGGTGGTTTTTATAGCACGGCCCAGTTGTTTAATGGATGATAACTGAGCCTTGAGGAAGACACTTCAGTGATCTTTCCCTGAGCCGTCCAGATGCGGCATTAGATGCGTCCCGTTTCTCTCATCTGTGGCTGAGTTGGTCTCATGGCAGCATTTGTTGGCTGGGTCTCTGTCTCACGGCTCCTTTTCCCTGAGTCTGTGAATCATTGTTGGTTTTTACCCAGAGAAAAGGAGCTTAATCCCTTCTGCTTGCTATACAGCCAAGCACCTTTGTGTGCTGTTCCTTTAAGGAAATCTCTACCTTGATGGCCTACTTCTTAAAATTTAAGGTATTTTTTTTTTCTTGAGGGATTTTCCCTAGCCTAACTCAAGAATACTTCTTTTAACATCTCACCGTTACATAGCGCTGCCTCACAGATCCACTCTCTCATTCTTTCTCCTATGTGTGCTCTAGTAGATAGAGGCCTCACGGCGGCATCATTGATTAAAGTGATTGATTAAAAGTGATCTTTGTTTCAAAAAAACAGAAGAAAGGGTTCCTTTTATTTGTTTGTTTTTACCAGAGAGAAACGATTAATGGGTGAGATGATAGATGTGCTTAAACTGATTTAAAGAATATAACACACTAAGATGTTGAAATATCACACGGTACCCTGAAATATGTACAACAGCTAAAATGGTAATTTAAATATTTAAGACGTGGTCCCGTTTTCATGAATTCACTCTTCACGCTTCCACTCGTGTTTTCACATGCTTGTCACTCATTTCCTTAGTTATCTTGTCATAATTCTTGCATGAATTATTAATACATTCTACACGCCTTATCCATGTGTATTTAACACTCATTCCTTCACTCACCTAGTCATTGAATTGGGGAATTCAGTCGTTCATTATGGGGGATTCAAATATCCAACAGTTAATTAATAGGCGTGCTCACATCACCCAGAAAGAAAGAAACCAGTCTCACAGGCAAATGATGATGTTTTGGGGAGGGACCAACGAGATGATCCAGCTGGCACAGGGCTTGCTGTGCACACAAGCACCCGAGTTCCGATCCCCCGCATTCAGGCACCTGCGTGTTGTGTCCCAAGCCCAGCAGGGTGGAGACCAGCGGGGTCCAGGAGCTCTAACTGAACTGAAGAGGTCAGTGACAGACCCTGTCTCGGAATTAATTAATTCATTAAGATACCGACATGAACCTCTGGCCTCCACGTGCACACTCAAATACACACGTGCACACACATGAACACGTACACATACCACAGTTACATACGAATAAAACTATTTTTAAATATTAGATGCTTTGGAGGTTGGAGAGATGGCTCAGTGGCTAAGAGTGTGGACTGGTCTTATAATGTTCAGTTTCCAGCCCCAGCACTGCCGGGTCACAACAAGTAGTGTGAATCACCTGTATATTTATATTTATCAATTTATTAAAGGGGTGCTATGGAGAAACACACTCATGGAGTTGGGACCAAGGAAGCTGGGGACCGCTCACATGCTGTTTCATGCCACCTGACCCAGTCTTCACCACCCAAGAGGGCGCAAGAGCAAGAGAGCCTCTCCCTCGGCTTAAAAGTTACCACATCTGCAGATAAGACCACACCCTGGCGTCGGCAATCCCCAACGTCACTGGCTAAAAGGATCAAAACCCCACAGCAACAACTGTCTGTAACTCCAGTTCCAGGGGACCTGCTTCCTCTTCTGGCCTCCGTGGGCCCTTGCACACACACACACACACACACACACACACACACCATACACATAACTAAAAGTAATTTTAAAAATATGTTTTGAGGCAATTATTTTGAAAGTGTGAAAAGCGTAAGGATTAGGGCAGTATACCCCACCTGCGTTAGGGCAAAGGAAGGGTAAATTGGGCCTCAAATTGCCAGAAACATTGTGTCCCTGTTGGCCCAGGTGGAGGAAATCTGGGCAAAAGTAGGACAATTCCCGCTCCTTGCAAATCTCTTGTCCACAATGCCTTATCCCCATATCATCAGAGTGGAACTGGAAGCCAGTGGACAGCAGAGGGGATACAGACAGTAACCCTTGGTCTGCCTTCTGCACAAAGAAGAGAGAAAGTGGGAGTAGAGTATAGGGACCTCAAAATCTGCTCAAGACACCCCAAGACCAAGTTCTCAGCACAGATTTATTTGCTCCAGAGGGTTGAAGTGCAGGGAACAAGAGTCAAAGATAGGAGGTAGAGGGTGAGGGAGAAAGAGGGAAGGAACAAGGGAGAGGGGGAAGGGCTTCCGTCCTGAGGGAAAAAGGGCTGCCTCAGAGAGAGGGGAGACAGACGCAGCACACAGGAAAACGATGGAAGGAGAACACAGGAAAACGATGGAAGGAGAAGCCCCTGGTAGGATAGAGTTTTTAATTTTGATTGGGCATGTTAATTAGTTGAGCCAAAGGGGGGGCTTTTGATAGCTGGACTTCAATACTTTGATAGCCGGACCTTGGTAGTCAGCCTTAGAAGGAGGGAGTGGCCAAATAAGGGAAGAGACCTTGGCCAGCTTCAATGATGTAATCTCAGGGTTTTTAGCAAAGCAAAGGAAATGGGGGGGGGGGGGGCAAGGCCCGTGAGAGTCATATTTGATGTGAGACGTCCTGTATACGCGCTTCTTTCTTGGTTGATAAATAAAGCTATTTCAGTCTATGGCAGAGCAGAGTAAAGCCAGTCATTCTGTTGGGAAAAACCCGAACGGAGATATATAGAGAGAGAGTAGGCAGAGTCAAGGAGCGGCCATGTAGGGGCTGAAGGAGAAACACGCCACGCAGAATCCCAACCAGTAAGCCACAGCCTCGTGGTGATACACAGGTCAATTTAAGATGCAAGAAACCTGAGCTGATAAGTCATGCAGTGTTGTAATTAATAGTTTCGGTGTGATTATTAGGGTCTGGGCAGCCGGGAACTAATGAGCAGCCTCCGTTCACACACGCCTGCTAGGCTCGGTCGGGCTAGGGTCCCTTCGGAGAGTGCATCCAGAGAGGCAAAATAAAGGCCCTCCTGGCTTCTTCTGAGGTTCAGAGATGAGTTAGTCCTGGGTGTTCCCTTGTGTTTCGGGCTGGTGAGAAAGGACAAGAAAGAATGGGCAGGAAATCTTGCCTTGGAAAACGGTTTTATAGCAGAAAGTCACGTCAAATGGTGTTAGCCTGGCTCCTCAGACACACACCTCCGGGTCCCAGACTCTGTGAAGGTCTCCTGAGGTCCTCTGCTAACCCGCCCAAGAAGGGTGTGGCCGTCTGTGACAACAGTCTAGCGACGTACGTAGTCCGAATGACTGCACTACACTCTTGAGAACACATAATGCATTTCTTTAAGTTCTACAGGATGGTTGATTGAGTCGGCGAGTGCCTCCGCCAGAGGGCGTGCTGAGTAAGCCAGAGGATTTGAAACTTCTTCCACTACTCCACAAGGTGGCAGCAATGACCATCGCCTAAGTACGTTTCTTTCAAGGTCTTAGAAAATGTTCTATTGAAAAACTCCTTAAATCAAAGGCAGAAGAATGCATTCATGCAAAAGGAGAGAAAATAAATGGAAATTTACTATCACTAATATATATATAATATAATTAATACAACATGACATAATATATACATGCATATTATTACATATATTATTTATTATATTATGTATAATATATTTTACAGAAAATATATTATGTATTAGTACTGTATAATACATAGCCACAGTAGATATGAAACTCCGCATGTTACAGTAGAAGACATGTTTGCTGGATTTATGACAGGAACAGAAATGGGCCCCTGGGTAAATACTACATACACAGCAGTCATATCTGCCTCGTGTCGGCTTTCCCCAAATCCATCTGTTGAGCTCTTCATGTATCCTTGGCACTGTGTCTTTTTCTCTTCACTCATTATCCTTGGTTGGAATTGAACTCATTACGTAGCCAAGGTGGGTCTTGAATCTCTAATCCTCTGCCTCTACCTCCTGAGTGCTGGGATTTTTGCTACACCTGACTCCTGGCCCTTCCCTCTCTATCTTTCTCCCTCCCTCCCTCCCTCCCTCCCTCCCTCCCTCCCTCCCTCCCTCCCTCCCTCCCTCCCCCTCCCTCCCTTCCTCTGTCTGTTTTTCTGTTTTTTCTTTTTCTTTTTCTTTATCTTTATGAGACAGGGTCTAACCATGAATAGGTAAGTTTGGAACTCATGACTCTTCTTGCCTCAGCTTGCCAAGTATTACAGCATGTGCCATTATGTCCAGCATGGGGGAAGTGTGTGTGTGTGTGTGTGTGTGTGTGTGTGTGTGTGTGTGTGTGATATGATATACACATATACACACATATGTAAGTACGTATGTACACACATGCACAAATCTATCTATATCTATACATACATACATATAGATAGATAGATAGACAAGTAGATAGATAGATAGATAGATAGATAGATAGATAGATAGACAGACAGACAAGTAGATAGATAGATAGATAGATAGATAGATAGATAGATAGATAGATAAAGTGTTCTAGTTAGGGCTACTATTGCCATGCTGAAACACCTTGACCAAAGGCATCTTGGGGAGGGAAGGTTTTATTTAGCTTGCACTTCTACACTGTAGCCAGCCCATCATTGAAGAAAGTCAGGGCAGGAACTCAAGCAGGGCAAGAACGTTATGGAGGAGGCAGAGCTGATGTACAGCCCGTGGGGGGTGGTGCTTACTAGCTTGCTCCATATGACTTGTTCAGCCTGCTTTATTATAGACCCCAGGACCACTAGCCCAAGTTCCAATAACATTCTTTACAGAACCAGAAAAACATCCTTAAAATTTATACGGAAGTGCACATAGACACAGAAAACCAATCGTAAGCAAAAAGAACAAATCTAGATACATCACGCTTTCTGGTTTCAAAGCACACTCCGAAGTTGTAGTGATCAACGCAGCCTGACATTGACGTAAAATAAGCACACAGTGTAATGCAACAGGGTAAAGAGCTCCCCATAATAATGGAAATGAACTAAACCCCTGAAACTGTAAGGAAAAAGTTAAATGTTTTCCTTATAAGAGTTGCCATGGTCATGGTGTCTCTTCACAGCAATAAAAACCCAAAGACGGAAGTTAACTCATTCTTCTACAGTTAACAAGTTTTGACCAGGGTACTAAGAACAAACACTGAAAAAAGACAGTCTTTTTGAATAAAAAGATGAAGGGATAGTGGAGATACACACACACACACACACACACACACACACACACACACACGCATGAATGAATGAAATTAGAACCCCATCTCTCACTATATATCAAATCTGGTCAAATGTCCTGAGGACTTAAGTATAGCACCAAAACCGTGAAAGAGCTAGAAGAAAACATAGTGGGAGATGCTTTAGGACACTGGTCTTGGGAAAACTTTTTAAATTAGACCTCAAAAGCATAGGTCATAAAAGCAAAAATAGACAAATAAAATAGCAATGTATCACACCTTTACTCCAAGCACTTGGGAGGCAGAGGTGGGTGGAACTTTGTGAGTTTAGGCCAGCCTGGTCAACATATCAAGTTTTAGGACAGCCAGGGCTACATAGTGAAACGATGTCTCAAAACACAACAGCAAGAAAAATGAAGGAACAAGGTGGAGAGCTAGAGAGAGAGAGAGAGAGAGAGAGAGAGAGAGAGAGGGGAGAGAGAAACATTCAAACAACTTAATAGCAAAACAAACAACTTAAGTAAAAACAAACAAAACTGTCTGGTTCAATTTTAATAATTCAAAGTCATTTTAAGTAGACATCTCTCAAAAAGATTCTTGCATATGGCCAGCAAGTGCATGTAAAAAAAATAAAAAAAAACTCAAGACTGCTAATCACCAGTGAAATACAAATCAAAACCACAGTGAGACATCACCTCATCCCTGTTGGTGTGACTAGTACCAAAAGACTAAGGAGAGCAAGTTCTGGCAAGGATGTAGAGAAATGAGACACTTACACACTATTTGTGGGGTGAATTAGAGCTGTCATTATGGAAAGTGTGTGCGCATGTGTGTGTGTGTGTGCGCACACACACATGCGTGTCCATGTACTGTGCAGTATCCTTGGAGGACAGAAGAAGGTGTTGGATTCTCGGGGTCAGAGCCACAGACGCTGGTAAGCTGCCCAGTGTGGACACTAGGAACTGAGCCTGGGTCCTGTGTAAGAGTAGCCTGTGTTCTTAGCTGCTGAGCCAGGGCTCCAGTTCCTGTACAGGATTTAAAAGCTACAGGTTATCCCATAAATACACATAATTTTTTTTATGTCAATGAAAAGATAAAAGTTTTTAAAACCTCGTTCAGGTTGAAGTGTTGTAACCGTTTTATTTTTTTGTTTTGTTTTGTTTTGTTCTTTTTAAGCATGCAATAAAAATAACGCATATAGGCCTCTAAGACTGAGCTGAAGGTGAAGAGTCACATGCCGGTCTGGGGCCACATTCCACCCTGGGCCCAGAGGCCGGGAGAAGAAAATATGAGTCTGCCTGCCTGACAATGGTCTCTATTGTGGCGAGAAAATACATAGTGGGGTGTGAAAGAGAAAGAAATAGAAAGTTTCATACCCTGTGGAGAGAGGGAGGTCCAGAGAAATGGAAGGCAGTGAGGAGTGGGCCAAGGTGGCAGGCCTGCTTTGCCATTTGGGACCACAGTGAAGCTCAGACAAAAATCAATGGGAGCAGGTTTGGAACTGAGGTCATCAGGCAGGTGAGCCCTCTTACCAGCCCCCCAAACCTTTCTTTAAAAAACTATCAGGGGCTGAAGAGATGGCTAATCACTTAAGCGCACTGGCTGCCCTTTTAGAAGACCCATGTTTGAGACCCAGCTGCCAGAGAGAACATTGGCTCCCCTGGAACTGTGGGCACCAGGGACACACTCGGTACACAGACATACATGCAGGCAAAATATTCACGCACATAAAAAATAATCAAATACATGTTTTAGAAAACCAAAAATATTCAGTCCACGAGCTAGCATGAATTTTAAAAAGACCAGATAATACAAAACATTTAGTGTGGTGAATTATTCTTAGGACTGTTATAATATGATCTTTATAAGCCCAGTAAGTATTTCAGTGTGTGATTTGAAAATGCACAACTGCAAACTGGATAACACACAGCAATCTCAAAAATAACTTTGCAACAGTTGATGTATAATATTTGCCAAGGTTCATAAGATAAACTTGACAGTTCAAGAAAACATTACGGAGACAGGAGAGATGGCTCAGCAGTTTGCTGTACAAACAGAGAGCCCGAGGATGCGATTCTGGGTCCCCTGGACCCACAGAAACGCCAGTCACCAAGCTTCGGGTTCTAATTGAGAGAACCTGCCTCAGTGAACCAGGTGGAGAAGAATCCTGTTGTGAACACTGGGCTTCCACACATATGGGCACACATATATGCACACGTGTGCACACACATGCTCCTGCACACATGTGAATATGTGTATTTATATGCACACACACACATGCAAGAAGAAGAGGGGGGAGAGGAGAAAGAGGGAGAGGAGGAAGAAAGGAAGGTGGGGAGGAGGTCAGGAAGAGAGAGAGAGAGGGAGAGGAGGGAAAGAGGAGGAGGGGAAGGAAAGGGGGAGAATGAGAAGGAGGGGAGAAGAGGGGAAGAGGAGGAGGGATACAGGAGGAGGGGGAGGAGAAGGGGGAAAGTGGGGGGAGAGGAGAGGAAGAAGAAGGGAGAGAGGAGGAGGAGGAGAAGGAGGGAAGAAGAGGAGGGGGAAAGAGGGAAAGGGGGAGAGGAGGCGGGGAAGAGAAGGGGAAGAAGAAGGGTACAGGAGGAGGGGGAAGAGAAGGGGAAGAGGGGGAGAGGAGGAGAGGAAGGAGAATGGGGAGGAGGAGGAAGAGGGGGAGAAGGATAGGGAGAGGAGGAGGGGACATCTCAGTTCCTTCAGGGTCAGTTACTAACCATTACACAGTATCTGTGACCGCCATGATCCCTGTCACTTGTGTTCCATCCTGTTCATGACTCCTCCCTCCTCTACGGTTTGGATGTGGAATGCTTTACAAAGACCCATGTTCCGCGAGGTCTTCTTCCGTTTGGCACAGTTTGAAAAGGGGTGGTGTCTTCAAGAAATAGAGCTAGCAGGAGGAAGCTGGCCATGTGGGCAGATATTTGGAGTCTTGGCTCTCCTCTCCTCCCATCACTCTCTCCTCCTCTCTGTCTCCTTCTGGCCTTGAAGCTAAAGGGTCTCCTCTGCCGTGATCTTCCTTGCTGTGTCAGTTTCGGAGCAAGACACTGAAGCAGCAGGAACTGAGACCATGAGGTTAAGAAACCTTTGCTTCTTTGTTTTTGTGTGGAGGGAGGGTGTAGATTGATCTCTCTGTGTAGGTGTGACTGTCCTGTAGCTACGTCAACCAGGCTGGCCTCGAATTCACAGAGCTCCTCCCGCCTCTGCCTCCGAAGTACTGGGATTGAAGGTGTGTACCACCATGACTGACTCAATCTTTGCTCCCTTGAAGCTGATCTTCCCAGAGCTTTTGTTAGAGTTAGAAAGATGGCTAGCACACCTTCCATTTTGTCCTAACCATTAACCAAGAGAATGTGACAAAGGGGGCGGGAAGTGATCCTATCATTGACATATGCTGTAGAAGACTCTGCTGGTAAACTTACTCTATAGTCTCTTGTTACTAAAACTTTTTCCCTGGGGTAGACGCAAACACTGGTCACCCCAAGGTCAGCAGCAAACTGAGGCGTTGAGCCTGGATGAGTGTTTTGGGCCTCATTACACAGCATAGATGAGGGGATACTTACAGGGGTGTAGATGCTCCCCTCACGTCAGGTCACACTTAGAAAGACTTGACCAGGCAGCGATGAGGGCTTCCCCAAAGCTTCATAGATGGAGCCCTCTCCCCTGTTTTCCCCTGGCCTATATTCTCTAGACCCTCCTCAGGGACACATGCAATTTAGGCCGAGTTGTGTACAACAGGTCAGAGGGAGAAGTTGGACACTCAGGAGAGGGTCCCCTGATCCCCTGCCTCTCTCCCTGAGGGGGTGGAAACAGTCAACAAGCCCAGCTGGGTCGATCCTTTTGCAAGAGGATGCAGCTGAACTCCGTAGGATGGTGGTTTCTAGGCCAGGAGGTCAGTGACCCACAACACCACTCTCTGCCTAGTGTGCTGAGGTTAGAGGCCTGTTTAGGAAACTTCACATGACAGGGAACTAACTGCCTGTGGCCTCAGACAGGACCAACTGCCTGAGCTGATCATGTCTCAAAGGGCTGTGGGGTGCCCTTGCTGGTAGACTGTCAGCTCTCGGTCATGCCCACAGCCCCACCACTGTCTGGGGAGGAATTCTGCCAATTACCAGTCAGATGCCTAACCAGTACCATGATTACAGTGTGTGAGAGCCCACAGCAACGCAGCTGGGTAGACACAGCTAACCCCTAAGCCATGGGAATGGAAACAATGGGTCAGTTGTCTTCAGTGTTAGGTCTGTGATCCTTTTCTGGGCGGCGAGATAATGGAAATGCTAATCTACCTAGATTTGTACTTTTCAACTGCTTTTGTTTTCAAGTAATTGAACATTCTAGAAATGAATATTAAGAAAAGTTGAAGGAGGCTGGGGAGATGGCACAGGGAGTAAAGGTACTTGATACTAAGCTAGACAGCCTAAGTTCAGTCTCCAGGACCTATGTTGTGTGTGTGTGTGTGTGTGTGTGTGTGTGTGTGTGTATGTGTGTGTGTGTGCATGCACATACATGCTAAGCAGTAAGGAGGCTAAATTTGAGTTAAGATGTGAAGCAGGCGAGAGTGGAGGTTATTCTTACCTCCCAGAGAAGAGTTCTGGCTCAGTGAAATGTCGCTGATTGATCCTGAACTTCTCATTCAGTAACCAGAAAACAGTAGGTGGATTTTTGCCTAAGGTTGTGAACAGCCTACCCAGCTTAAGCTTTATGGATGCAAAAACTATGCCCTCTTTCAGAAAAAAAAAATAATGTGTTTGCAGAAGTTATCTCAATCAGACGTGAGTCAGCATAAATAGTTCAAGGATGATTAAAAGCAAATCCATGATTTATAAGAAAGAGCCAGAGATAGAATCAGTAAGGATTATACTTAAGTCTGTGTAGTTAAAATGTGGTCATAGAATTGAGTGTGGTCATTCAGTAGTATTATAAAATGGGTCAGGGCTTGGTGTGTAGCTCAGCAGGACAGGGCTTGTCTAATTTGTATTTGACTCTGAGTTCAAACTGATACACTACAAAACCCAAGCAAAATAAAACTAACAATAAATTATAGACATATTCATAAATAAAGTGTTTGTGGGTAACATAAAAATTTACAAATAATGAGAGAGAGAGAGAGACAAAGAGAGAGAGAGGAGGCAGCTACTCACTGGTGACACCAGTGCTGGCATTTGGAAACGAAAGTCTTGTAGTCCCATTTAAAGTAGCCCAGGGATTTAGCTCTGATCAAGTGAGAGGGTAAAGAAGCAGCCACTTTGGGAGCGAGACCTAGGCTTCTGCTGGAAGCGTGTTGGGGCATGTGATTAAAAGGACAGCAAAACAGCTATTTCTGTGATGTTACCTCAGCCTGGTGAGACTGGTATCCTAGTCATTTCTGATTACTTAATCTTGTGTGTGTGTGTGTGTGTGTGTGTGTGTGTGTGTGTGTGTGTTTGCAGCATAACACACTCGTGGGAGTGTATGTGCCTGTGCACATATGTGCATGGAAGCCAAAGGAGGACACCAGGTGTCTTCCTACTGCATCATTCTCCGCATTATTCCTCTGAAGCAGGGTCTCTCACTGAACTTGAAAATGGGCTGGAGGTCAGTAAGTCCCGGTGATCTTCCTGCTTCTGCCTCCCACAGTGCCGGGGTTACAGGTCTGCATGTGGCCGTGCCTTGCTCTTTCAATGACTGCTGGAGGTTTGGACCCAGGTCCCGAGGCTTTGCAGTCGACACTTTTAACCATGAGCCATCTCCCTATCATCTCCCACCCTCTTGCCTTTTACAATGATTATGTGTTAGCCCTTACGACAGACGATGGAAGAGTTCTTAGGTTTTCTCTTCCGTCTCATTAACGGAAGTGTTACATTCAGGTCCCCTGAATTCAACCATCTCCAGCCTTTTGGTGAATGTTGTGGAAACTGAGCAAGGATTAGTGGGCTCTGGATTACACAGGTTCAGAGGACAACTGTCAAAAGACAAGGTCAGGCATGATGTCACTTATCTTAAATACCAGCTCCTGGGAAGCAGAGACAGTCAGGCATAGTCTCCTCTCTTAAATACCAGTAAGTTGTTAGTTACTTTTTGAGACACACAGTGTTCAGGAGGCTCTTGGGTTAAGAGACCAACCAGAATCATCTATATGGGGAGGAAGACATCTCAGGTGTGTGGCGTGCGATCTCAGGTTTCAGAAGCCTCTAAAGTTCCTTTGGGAAGTTATCAGGGGAACAGAAATGGAGCATAGCATTTTTTTTTCTTTTTAGTTTTACATGTTGTATACTTTTGCTCATCCTTTGAACAAACTAGGGATTGGAGCTAAAATAAGTTCAAAATCAGTGGTTCTAAGACCTGTTCCTCATAAGAGAACTATCTAAGAGTTAGAAGTGCTAGGTGAATGAACGGATGTTACTTCCTTTAGCAAACATACACCCCCAAGGGCCTTCCAGGTGCCGGAGGGCTCCCACACAGGGCTCCCACACAGCTCTGGATTATACGCTTGCTCGGCACCACTAATGTGAAAGCCAGGGGGAAATCCTATTATGAAAACCTCTCCTAGGGAAAAGACTAGGCAGCTGGGAAATATTCATTCACCTAGTCATTAAATAGTTACTGAGAGTTTCCTAAATGTTAGTTATCATTCTGCGAGTGGCGATGATTCGGGAATAAAAGAAAGTCAAAGGCCCTGCTATCATGGAGAATGTTCCCGCGGGGGAGAGAGCAATAAATAATCAGTATATAAAATAGTGGCAGGGGCTGCGAAGAACGTTCATGCAGTGAGCCGGGAGATCGGAGCAGGTCTGTCAACCTGACTCTGAGCAGAGATGGGGGGCGGGCAAGAGGGGGAAGACACCAGAGAGAAGAGACAGAAGCACATTGACTCTGCAGGACAGTAGGAGGCTGGGTGACCAGAGGGGAGGAAGATGGGAAGGAGCGAGGTCCCGATGCTGAGGAGGCCTCCCGGAGGACTCTCATTAATGATTGTTCTAAGATGTCTAGCCCCGTATCACTTGTTTGCTGAGTGGAGACTTTGTTTTCTTGAGGGATGGGGCGGGAGATGCAAATGTGGCACCCAAGATGAGCCTCTCAGAGCACAGAGGCCATGCCGGGCCATCTCACCCAGCACCATTCTCCGGATTCTTCCTGTCTCTTTAATAAATGGTGCGCCAGTACCACAGAATGGATATTAAAGCAGTTTGAGATTATTAGCCTGCCTGCCTTTGAAAATTGTGAAATGTACTGTTTTCTTTCAGTTCTATTATTTTGTTTGGTATGGGAGTTTTCCTGAGCCTCCAGAATAGATTCCAGTAATGAAGAATCTGGCTGTGGTTTAATATTGATTACTTTGGCTTTTCTAATAACATGCTATCAGGTTCCACTTATTTCAATGCACATTTTTCTGCCTTCCCACTGTTTTATTCTTTATAATATCAACTTAAAAATTGAAAACTCTGTATGAGGAAAATGGGTTTAATATATAGAAATTCCTCCAGTAATTATTGCAGCAGATGGCACAGCCATCTTTTACTTTAAATTTTTATTTACCTTTACTGTTATTTGTGTACATATTCCTGTGTGTGTCTCCCATAGCTACCATGCACACACAGTAAGAGCAATGATAATTCTCTCCTCTGGGAGCGTTCACAGCGGTTTCCAGCACTATGAAGGCTATCCTGTAGGCATGAAACTTCCAGGTGAGTATAAGCTTGATTCCTCTGTGTTCTAAAACTGAAGTGTGTGGTGTCATCAGCTATAGGGTCTTACTACAAAGTTGTGGAAGCTAACCAAGAGCATGGACCATAGCCTGTGATGTTTGGGGGTCTGAGGGACCTCACTGACAAACAATTCCAAAGGAGGTAACACATCCCTATAAGGATATAAAAGTTCCACCCATCCTACCCATCTGCGAACTCTGGGAGCTACGATAATGGCTGACCTGGCAGAACACGACTTTTGGTGCAATAGTGGTGTCAATGTCATGGGAGTAATCATCCACCTCATGACTGGATTTAAGGCTTGCTCTACACTTTGAAACTCATGCCTTGTACTAAAATCAGTGCCAAGAACGCGTGACTAGGCAGGTCATGGGCACTAGGGGAGAAGCCACAACTGTGACTCTGCTAACTGGGCAATGAGACTGACTCCTGATGATTTATCATTATACCCGTACTGAAGTTTAGTTTCTCAAGTTCTTCATATTCTAGGTACGAATCCTCTGGCAGACGTATAGTTGGTAGAGATTTTCTCTAATTCTATAGGCTGTTTCTTCACTTGGCTGACAGTTTCTTTTGTTATACAGAGCTTTTAAATTGTGTAAGACTCGTTCAATTGTCAGTTATTGGTCTATTTCATTAAATATTAGAGTACTGTTCAGAAGATCCTTAACTGTGCCATTATTTTTTAAAGGTTTATTTATTTTATTTTATGTGTGATAGTTTTCCTGAACATATGTAAGTGCACCATATATATGTTGTGCCTACAGAGCCCAGAAGAGAGACATCAAATCCCTATAACTGGAATTACAGAGAGATGGTTGTGAACCACCATGTAGGTGCTGGGTATTGAACACAGGTCTTCTCCAAGAGCAATGAGTGCTCTCAGCTCTTGAGCCATCCTTCCAGTCCTGTGCCTGTATCTTTGTGGGGAAGGGAATTAAGGCATGATATCTCTACCTAGCCCTGTCCTGGAACTCACTACATAGACCAGGCTGGTTTTGAACTCACAGAGAACTTTTGCCTCTGCTTCCCAGGTGCTGGAATTAAATATGCCTATATCTTGAAGTGTACTCCATATTCTTTCCTCCAGTAATTTTAGAGTTTCAAATTTTGTGTTGAGATCTTTGATGCATTTGAGTTGATTTCTCTGCCTGGTGAGAAATAAGGACTTAGTTTAATTTTCTCATGTAGACTGTTGCACCAATTCTAATTAGTCTTAATAATAAAAACCTGGAATCAGATCTAGGTGTTAGTGCTGAAAGGCAGCGAAGTAGAACCATCAACCACTAGAGAGTTCTTAGCTCTACCAATTGCTCAGACCAAAGGGACAATCCTCTCTACAGATCCTCAGGCTGCATCTGTCTCCACCCATCCTCAGACTGACTCCTCAGACTGCATCTGAGCTCCTGTCTCTTCCTGCCTTGTATTCCTCTTTCTACCCTGTCATATCACTCCTGTCTCTACCTCCCTAGTGCTGGGATTAAAGACCCGTGATCCCAAGTAGTAGGATCACCTTTGTGTGAGCCCTGTTTCTCTTTTAGACAGATTCAATCTCATGTAGCTCAGGGTGGCCTTGAACTCACAGAGATCCCTCTGCCTCTGTCTCCAAGTGCTGTGATTAAAGGTGTATGCCACCACTGACTGACTTCTATGGCTGTATTTTCTCCAATATGTACTTTTGCATTCTTATTAAAAATCATGTGGCTATATTTGTATGGTCTTATATCTGTGTCCTCTCCTCTATTTCACTGATCCATGTGCCTGTTTCTATGCCATGACTTTATGATAATGGCTCTGTAGTAGAACTTGAAGTCATGTACGGTGATACCTCTAGCAGCAATCTTTTTGTTCAGTGTTACTTTAACTATCCAAAATAATCAGGGTCTTTTGTGATTCTTTATAACTTTTAAGTCTTTTTTCCTGTTTCTGAGAAGAATACCACTGTCTGGATCCCAGCTTTTTCTTAAAGAAGGCATTGAAAAAATGCTGATACACGTGATGCATCTTGCTTTAAATAAGTCGTCTGTACACTGTTTTCTGTTAATATTGTTGGTGTTGAATCCACCTGGATTCATAAATTTGTGTTTTAATGTTGTGGTGTTTGAATAGGAATGGTCCCCTATTTACCAGGGAATGGCACTATTAGGAAATTTGGCCTTGCTGCAGTAGGTGTGGCTTTGTTGGAGGAAATGTGTCATTGGGGGTGGGCTTTGAGGTTTAAAATACTCAAGCCAGGTCCAATGTCACTCTCTCTTCCTGCTGCCTGGCAATCCAGATGTAGAACCCTTGGCTCCTTTTCCAGCACCTTGTCTGCCTGCATGCTGCCATGCTTCCCAATATGCTTCTAATGAACTAAACCTTTGAATCTGTAAGGCAGCTCCAGTTAAATGGTTTCCTTTTTAAGGGTTGTCATGGTCATGGCGTCGCTTCATAGAAATAAAACTTTAACTGAAACAAATATTAAGGCATTGATCAGGCATGGCAGTCATGATGTCCTTAGAAATAATGAACTGAATCATTTGTAACAGGGCTTATAAGGTCCCACCCCTTCCCAAACAACTGGTAGTTAAGGGGAAACATTTTCTTCAGTGTTGTAACTGGTATAAATATTTCTCTGAATAACCCTTCACCCCTGCTTATGAAAGCAGAGTAATGGGACATGACTGTACACGCACACATACACAAACACACACAGTTGGAACACGAATGCACATGCACACATACACAAACACACACAGTTGGGACACGAATGCACATGCACACATACACAAACACACACAGTTGGGACACGAATGCACATACACACATACACAAACACACACAGTTGGGACACGAATGCACACACACACATACACAAACACACACACGCACATAGATGAACACACACAGTTGGGACACGAATGCACACGTGCACATACACAAACACTCACAACATGAAAGTTGGGAAGAGAAAGGTAATCTGTGGGGGTGGGAAAGGGACAAGACAGAACAATAAAGATGTCTATGACTAAAATAAATTACGTGCATTCATGAAAATGCCATAGTGGAGCACATTATATACAATGAATATCTACTAATTTTAAAAAGAAGAAAGAAGGATGCAGAGAGGAAGAAAAAAGAGAAAACATACACATTCAAAAAGTTTTAAAAATTAATGAGATTGGTTGGGGGTCACTAATAAGTATACTTATTATCATACTTATTAAATGTTTGACTGAGCCCTTAAAAACCATCCAAATAGCTTAACAGTAATATGAAGGCGAATTTGACACTTAGCAACTTAAATGTAAAATCTTGAATTTTAACCTCACGTCTTTATTTTCATTAGAAGATGACACTTTCAATAGAAAACCTCTCAAGGTAGACTATAGACAGGTTTGTAATAGGTGTTTTGATTAACCTTGATGGTCGTGGTAAATGCTTTGCTGTTACACTGATCTTGCTAAGAGCCAAGTCTTGTTCATATGGTCAATTGGCAATCTACACAGAAAAGGTGGGGTGTCTCTCTAGTCCCTAAATACGTATCTTGATTTATTCAGTCCCAATCATTTTTGTTCTTGTGTTGGTTGGTGACCCAGTGTCAGACAGTAGAACATGAGGCAAAGTCTGGTGGGCATTTCTGAGAATAAACCTGTCTCCTCTGCTGACTATTCTGGAGTAAGGTAACCCACTGAGGACACAGAGAGGGAAGATGAACGAATTCAGATCTTCAGTGAGCTCAATGAGCTTGTTAATTAACCAACATCAAGTCAGGATTGTCTTTGAACTTCCTGTTACATGATATTATAAAAGTCTAATCAAAGCCTCTTGGCAGATGAAGTCTTGAGCAAACCATACTGTACTGTGTACTACAGTGTTCTTGGATCTTATCCTGAAAACTAGTTTAGAAATATATGAAAAATACTCTCCTTCCTTTTTTCTTTCCTTCTTCCCTCTCTCTCTTTCCTCCCTCTCTCTCCCTTCTTTCCTTCCTTCCTTCCTCCCTCCTTCCTTCCTTCTTTCCTTTTGTCTCCCTTCCTTTCTTTCTTTCCTTCCTTAAGAAAACAACAGCAGAAACAAAAACACCCAAAGAACAGGATCTCACTATGTTGCCTAGGATAGCTACGTAGTCCAGACTGGCCTATTATTTCTGATTCTACATATTCAGAATCCCAAGTTCTGTGGTTACAGGCGTGTGTCACCATACCTTCCTTAGTTAGCCACTAGATAATCTGCATTCAGAAATGTTTTAGTTCATAAGATGGGGCAACCAAGATTCCAATATTAAGAAAGCTCCTCACTGTATGTGTACCAGTCTATATCTTACAAGTGACTCTCTGCCACATCTGCTGCATGACTTGGTCCTCTAACCAAGTGGCACTGAAGAAACAGTAGACTCACATACAGAAAATCTAGGATTGGGTGGACTGTGGTCACTCTGATGGAGGGCACCCACAACCACAGCAACCCAGGAACTTCATAAAGCGTGCTTATACATCCGAACTGAAGAGGCAGTTTTGCTGTGTACAACTGAATAAGGAGGCCAGTTTGACTGCCATCCATTGGAGGTGTCTGCAGCAGAGCAGCCCCTGGTTCCAGTCAGCCCCTCGTTCCAGTCAGCAGGGCATGGTTGCTAGCTTTTGCACACATTGTCAGATCTGTATATGGATCAGAGGAAGGTTGTGACAGTTCCCTGAGACTGACCTGGGGAAGGCTTTGCCAATTCCCATGTAAGGCGCTGGGGTCCTTGGCATTTTGTGTCCATGGCAACAATGTGCGTTCACTCAGGACTTCATCCACTCCCCACAACTCTCAATAGAAAGGTCTAAATTGCAAGTTATAGAGAACGCAACTCAGACCTAAATGAAAAGGACTGCGCTGGCTCTTGTAAGTGAGAAGGGAAGTCTTCAGGTGCTTGCATCTACAGGCTTTCTAATAATTTATTGTCGTTGTGTGTGGGGGGTTTGTCATGGCGCGTGGTAAAGGTCAGAAAACAGCACAGAGTCAGCTCTCATCTTCTTCCAGCTTTGCCTGGGTTCTGGGGACTGAACTCAGGTCTTCAGGCTTTTAAAGCAAGTGCCTTCCTTGCTGAGCCACATTGGGTGACCCCATACAGAAGATTTTGCTATAGAAATAGCACATTGCTTCACTGTTTCCTCCACATGTTAGCTTCTTCAGATTAGGTTTCCTCACGGTAATAAAGCCATTTACCAGCTCCTCAGAACCATTGGAAAGTGATTTTTAAAGATGTGTTTTGATTATTTTTTTTACTTTAATTAAGTAGAATGTGACATGGGATAACCAATGATATAACTTTATATATTATCATTATAACTTAATGATATTAAGTCCTTAGATTTACATTAAAGTACAGGATTTGATCACCTGTTTGGGAAGTGAAGCCAGAGAACCTTTGCTAAATCGTAGCGTGAACGTCTGTGAGACAAAACTTCTGTTTATTTCTAGAACAATCAATGGTGATTTAGAGCAGCTGCTTCAGGAGACATGTCAAACTCTTTGCTCTTAAAAAAAATGTTAATGGGAAATTTTGAAATCTGTGAACTCTTTTTCAACACCTTCAGTTTTCTGAAATCCGAAATTACTAGGATTAAAAAAAGAACGCCGAGCAATTCCGTCAGATTCGTAGACACTTACTGGCACATCTGCCATTTGCATCAGAAAATGAAGCAAAATTGGCAGGAAACACAACTAGCTATTTGCAAAGGCAATTGTAAGCCCACAGCCGGTGTTTGCACAGATTCCTAGTGCCTGGCGCTTGGTGGCAAACAATGGTCATCCGAGCCTGGCCTCCGTACTCATCACCCTGTAAATCTGAAGTTTATTTCACACCTGCTTTTGAAACTTGGACAACCTGCCAAGTTGTTTTCCCAAATGGACTTGGCAGAAATTCCAGTGTGCTGTACAACATTATAATCAGACAAAATCCATTTCCCAAATTCATCAGATATCTGGTATCAGTTAAAAAAAAAAAAGTGATGTCTATTTGGTACCCACAGAGGTCATTATCATTTTGACTAGACCAGCACAAACTAAGAACAGAGGAAGATAGATCTCTGAGTTCGAGACCAGCCTGGTCTACAGACCAAGTTCCAGGACAGCCAGGGTTACACAGAGAAACCCTGTCTCAAAAAACAAAAAGGAAACAAGAAACAACAAATAAAACCAAGGATAAAAACTGCATGTGCCCGGGTGTGATTGCTCTGGGGCCTCCCGCAGGGACATCTCCAGGCAGGTGAGGCCCAGGCTTGTCCCAAGCCGCAGAGACGTTGCTGCCTTCTCCCGGGAACACTTACAAGTTATTATAGAAATGCATCCCTTACCTGAATGGCTAGGGTGAGTCTGCAAATTCAGAATGGGGCAGCTTGTATATAGAGAGCTGCTTAGCAGAGAGAGAAAAACAGCAACCAACGATAATTCCTCGCTGATGTCTTAAGATGGTCTAAAGCGGTTGTTCTCAACCTTCCTAATGCTGCACCCTTTAGTATATATAACCTCATGTCATGGTGACCCCCAGCCATGAAACTATTTTCGTTGCTACTTCATACCTGGAATTTTGTGACTGCCGTGAATCATATTGTAAATATCAGATATGCAGGATATCTGACATGTGACCCCTTTGAAAGGGTTGTCTGACCCCCCCCAAAGGGGTTGTGACCCATAGTTTGAGAACTGCTGGTCTACGGTTTAAGCAATTACCCTTTTCTAGAAACTCCCGAAAGGATAATTTGGACACTTTAATAACCATAGCACTGCAAGGCTCTCACTTTAAGCAGAATGGACAGGAAGTGGGAAACACTGATATTTTCCTGACTATAACCGACAGTCTTCCTCTCCTGTGGACCGAAAGTCTGCAGAAGGCAGACTTTGGGTGGAGACCAGGCTGCTGGAATCCTGGGGCTGACTGTTGCCTCTGCCTTTTGTTAGCTGGGTAACCTTGGGCAGATGACAAACTCGCTCTGCCCTGGCTTCTTTATCTGGAAGACGGGGTAATAGCCGTGCTGCCGGGCTATTAGAGGCGGGAACGAGCTAACACAGACGGAAGCACTTAGAGAAGTGAGCCCAAATTGGGTACTAGCGCAATTATTGGTGGCATTTCAGAAACATTCACTGAAGGAAATTTTATTAGAATACGAAGATAATGAAAACAATACGCACTTCCAAACTATATTTCCATAGACAAAGTATCTGTTGAAAATTCATTGAGGGGCTGGCATGATGGCTCTCGGTCAAAAGCGCTTTGTGGACAAGCCTGAGGACCCGAGTTCAGTCCCCATAGGGTGGGAGGAGAGAGCTGCTTCCCTTGAGGTGTTCTCTGAACTCCATATGTATGTTCATGCAGAGTTGTATTCTCCCTACACCTACAAAATAAGTACGTGCAAAACGAAAAGGAAAGAAAGAAAACTTCACTCTGGGCATAGTGTTACATTTGTTTAATCTCATCACTTAGGAGGCTGAAGCAAGAGAATAAGGAGTTTGAGGCCACACCATCTGATTAGTCCCTGTTCTATTGCTGGGAAAAGACACCGTGCCCTTGGCATCTCTTATAAAGGAAAACATTCAGTTGGGACTGGCTTACAGTTTCGGCGGTTTCGTCCGTCATCATCATGATAGGGAACCTGAGAGCACGCAGGCAGATACGGTACTAGAGAAGTAGCTGGAAGTTCTACACCCTGATCCACATGCAGCAGGAAGAGACACTGAACCTCAAAGCCCACCTACAAAGGCAGACTTCCCCCAACAAGGCCACACCTCCTAGTCCTCCTAATCCTGTCTAGAAATCCCTGGTGACTAAGTATCAAAATGTATGATCCTAAGGGGGCCATTCTTATTCAAACCTCCAAACTGGCCAACATAGTGAAACTCTGTATTAGAAAGGAATAAGCATACTAGTGCAGTCATTTATAATGTCATTTAAGATATCGTTTAATTCTCCGGGCGGAGGTGGCGCACGTCTTTAATCCCAGCACTCGGAAGGCAGAGGCAGGCAGATCTCTGTTAGTTCGAGGCCAGCCTGGTCTACAAGAGCTAACTCCAGGACAGGCTCCAAAGCTACAGAGAAACCCTGTCTCGAAAAACCAAAATACAAACAAAAAAGATATCGTTTAATTCTATACATTACACATTACACAATGTATATTGCTTGAAGGTTCTGCAAGTTATTTAACAAATAGTTATTGAATGCTTACCTTGTATTAGGGCACTGTTCTGGCATGGACTTGTGTGTGTGTGTGTGTGTGTGTGTGTGTGTGTGTGTATGTGTGTATACAAGGATACAAGGAGCTTATATTCTTTTAGGAGTAAATCAAATAACAAATGATGTATCACGTGGTGATAAGATTTATGAGAAAATACAGTGCAGAGCTGGCATGAAGATAGAGAATAGACTCCCATAGGGAAGGCATCTGACAAGGTCACGCTTGAGAATGACCTAAACAATAGCCAGATGTGCTTGAAGGGGAGGGATACTCAGGAAAGGGGAGCAGAAGTCCTTATGTCGAAGATGCGATACTGTTTCGGGGATGGCAATGTCTGCAGCGTTTGTATTCCATATTCACACACTGCCATCTGCACATTCCTGTACCAACTCTCTGCTTCAGATAGGAAAATTATATGAAAACATGATCATTGCAGTTAAATATAAATTACACAGGCTCTACGTTATGTTGGCTTACATATGGATTCCAAGGGATCTGGGGACAACAAATTTGGTATTCTTTTTTTTTTTTTTTTTTGAAAGTAGCTTGGAGTAGGAAGCAAAATACAGCGAATTAAGAGCAGCAATCGGGATGCCCTGAAACATATTAGAAAGACCACTGGGAGCTAGATAGATAGGTCAGGCGTTAAGGACACTGGCTGTTCCTCCAGAGGACCCAGGTTCGATTCCCAGCACCTCCCTGGCAGTTCACAGCTGCCTGTAGCTCCAGTTCCAGGGGCTCAGATGGCCCCACCTCCCCGTCACCTGCATGGACAAGGAACATACAAACTCACAGGCTCACACATATGCACATAAAAGAAGTTTGTTTTAAAGAAAGATGGTTAACTTAAGGCTTTTGTATACAATTATGTGTAAGAGTTTTGAATGCCATTGTCTTTATCTGGTTTGTGGCTGGGACCCCGCTGTGACAGCGAACCCAGCTTTAAAGACTAGAAATATTTTTAGCTTTGCTTAAAAACAAGCAAACCCCTCAATTGGGCAAAAGAAAAAAATGCTACAGAAAACCAGTGTTTTTCAGTCTTCAGCGGAAAGGGGAAAGTATAGAAGGAACCGATTGCTTTATAAGATCTGACGCCGGGGCAGAGAGCAATTACTGGTTAGCTGGATCAAGGCTGAGACGCTAATATGGCAGAGCTTTTTGGAGGTTGACTGTAAGGAACAGCTGGCCTGTCATCAAAAAACAGCCGCCTGGCTGGGGGACTCGTCTGAAGGTTACACACGACCCTCTTACAGGGCCTTCTGTTTCTGAGGCCGTGCGAGCAACCTGAGCAGTGGTTCCCAACTTAGTGTCTTATTCGGGTCAGCGGCTCAACGCGGAAGGATTGTATTAAGGGAAACACCTGTGCAAGAGAAAACCCGAAGGGAGGCTGGCAGACCTGTCAAATCAGCACCCCGACTTAATTCAGAATGTGGAACGTGGCGAAGGAAGACGAGGCACAAACCACCCAGATCTTACCCAGCATCTGAGGACAGCTGTCAGAATTCTCCCGCGAAAGCAGAGCCAGCAGCATAGGTCTCAGTGCCTGGGCCTGCCTTGGTACTTACCGTCCCTACAGAACTTGGTTAATGACTATAAGCAGCCCGCCACAGTCTGACCTCAGCACAAACTTGGAGATGGATTGCAGTGTGGGCTCTCTGCCAACAGCACCATCGAATAGTGTTGGAATTACTGAAGGAGCTGCCTCTACATCACCAGTGCCAGCTCCTCCACCCGGACGCCGATGCCAGCAGATGTCTTCAACAGCCTGCTGCCTGGAGGATTTGGCCATGCAGCCAGAGCTTGGTGGCCATGTGTCATGTCTCTCGTATGTGCTAGCAATAGTAAACGGGATTCAGACCGGAGGAAACAGAAACGGAGCTTCTGTCTTGGTATTTTCTTTATCAATGAGACTCACAAATGGCTTCCTGAGGTCCTTGGCAGCTGTGTCTGTTGTTTTGATGGGTTCTAAGAATAAAAGGGGATGAAGTTGATCAGTAAAGAGCGCCCTGGTTCCATGGATACAGCCCAGTGAAAGCAAGACAGGTTGAAAAGCCAGCTAGTGAAGGGTACCTCAACGAAGGCCACGTGGGCTATCATCCACAGTCCCCCCACCTAGGAACACTCCTCTTCAGAGTGACTGCTAGGCCAGAAAGACAATAGCAAACAACTCTATCAAGTTTGAAAACAACGAGCTGAAAATGATGTTTGTAAGACACCCATCTCCCACAGAGATTAGAACTAAACTTAAAAGCTAAGCAAATTTCGAGGTCAGCCTGGTCTACAGAGAGAGTTCCAGGACAGACAAAGTTACACAGAGAAACTCTGTCTCAAAAAAACAAAACAAAACAAAACAAAGCAAAAAGTTAAGTGAATTACATCTCGAAAAATAACCACAAAGGGCTGGAAAGACAGCCCCGCCATTAAGGCCCCCATGCACTTACACGGTTATTCACACCACTTGTGACAGCTATTCACACCACCTGTGACTCCAGTCCCAGGGGTTCTGAAGTCCTCTTTTGGCCTCCAGGGGCACTGCTTGTATATGTACCATATGTATGCATACATATAAACAAAATCCTGGGGCTAGAGAGATGGCTCAATGGCTGCTCTTCAGGAGGACCTGGCCTCAGTTCCCAGCACCCACGTGATGACTCACAACTGGCTGTAACTGCAGTTGCAGGGGACATGATGACCTATTCTGGCCTCCCTGGGCACCAGGCACAGACAGTGCCCAGAGGCACTCCACGCAGGCAAAGCATCCATACACATACAATTAAAAAAAATTAAAGATTAACAAATCTCTGAGGAGGGTGTGGTGCATGTGGTTTTAATCCCAGAACTCAGGAGCTAGAGGCAGAGGGAGGGGGGGTCTCTGTGAGTTTGAGGCCGGCCTGTTTTAAGTAGTAGGCATATAGTGATATCCTGTCTCAGAAATGTTGTAAAAACTTACACAAGTAAATCACACACAGAGATTCTTACGTGGTATAAAATGGGCTCCCTAAGGCTCAGTCCTTGGGAGGGTTTGTCAGCATTGTTGACCGGGGTCATAGGGAATCCTCTCCTTGAAACCTTCCGGGGGAGACAGTGTGGTGTGTGTGACCTTGTGCTCTGGTTGTTTACACGTGACTGTACTGTACAAACCCTGAGTTTGGACACTAGATTCTTCCCTGGGTTCCTAAGGTCAGGACTGGGGAGGTGAGTTTTCACTAACTCACCTATCCCTTTACTGCCCCCTGGTCTTTCTGGAAACCCCTCTCCCCCCAACCACAGTCCTTCCATATCAAAGGAGGGTGAGTTTGGGACACCTCAATACCACTGGACAAGCTGTCAGTGCCCTCCTGGGAGAGGGGACCCTAGCTGCCCAGAGCCCAACTTAGAGGAGATCTTCCCCAGAGGGAAGCAAGATCGTGTTTTCATTTGTGCATGTGTGTGCGTCAAAGCTACAAGGTTAGAACACTAAACATTAAAATAAAAATGAAACCAAATGGACTAATTTCTCTTTTATGCAACCTATTAAATTTTTAAAAAGAAAAAAAAATGACTTAGAAAGATGCTTTATTAAATCACACTTCTGATGCAATTTTCAGGCTTCTCTTCCCTCCCCTGAGACCTGTCTGAGCCAGCAATGAAGTTTTCCTCACTCACTGTTAATCTTTGGGATGAATGCCAAGCAGAGTACTTCTCTCCTAAGCTCCCAAGCTGCAAGAGAGACTTCTGTGGTGAAGATGCGAATTTTAAAAAACGAGGAACACATACCGCAGAAATCGGGCCTTCACTTCGACCTCTGGCTGGGTCCTGTGCAGCGGCCCCAGGTTCCTTTTAAAGACCCTGGGCTAGAGGACTGACACAGGTGGCTTCTTCTCTGTCACTCACGACTTCCTCTTTCCCAAGAGCAGACACCATGACTTCCACATCTGTCTCAGGAGTCGTTATGTTATGTAGGATTCCATGACCTCTGATACCCAGTATTCACTCTGTAATAGCTCCCCAGAGGCTACATTTGTATTGATTTGAGCTTTAATTTTTATAGAATGGTAACTCTGCTGCCCAGAATTACAGATGACATCAGCCAGTTTCAAGGAAAGACTGCACAAAAAAATGGGCGTGACATTATCAGTGAACCAGCAGGGATAAGGCTGACATGCCTTTCAGAAAGAACCACAAAGTAGTTCATTAGTGTGATGTATACCGAAGCCTCCGATAGTCAAGAGTGATCTATTTTATTTAGTTGTTATTACTATCACTTTGCCTGTATGTTGGTGCATTTGGGCCACAGAACACTTGTGGAGGTCAGAGGACAACCTGCAGGGGTCTGTTCTCTTCTTCTACCATATGGGTTCTGGAGATGGAACTTAGGTTCTGGCTCGGAGATAAGCATCCATGTCTGAGCCGTATCACTGACCCCGGAAGTCTTTCCTTTTGACCCTAAATTCTCTTTTTCTGTACTTCAAAATCTTCCCATGCCCCAAGTTTTGAATAAAGATTTTCAGATCTCTTCAGCTACATGATTTCTTTCTTTTAAAAATCTTCATAACACGTTATGTTCTATAGTGCTAACACTTCCTAATGAGTTTAAGAGCTGCCCATAGACGTATTGTATCTAATATCCCTGCTCCTATCAGCTGAATACTGTATACCTGACTCTGTTGTGAAGACTTCATACATATTAAATCTGTAATCCTTAAAATAACAAGTGAACAGAGAGGGGAGCAGAGAAAAATGTAGAGCTCAATAAAATCAATAAAAAAGGAGAAAAAAACAAGTGAAATAGTTAAAATATTTACCTCCATTTAACAGGTAAGGAAATTGAAACATAGATCAGATAACTTGTCTAGTAACTCTCGTGTGTGTGTGTGTGTGTGTGTGTGTGTGTGTGTGTATACCTTTGCACAGATATTTTTAGGTCAGACTTGTGTTAACAGCTTAACGGAGCAGAAAGTGGGGAGTTTTCTTACGTATGCCCTCCAGCCTATACACACAGCCACCGCCTCTGTTACAGTCAACGAACTCACCTTGACACTTGGTTATCATTGACAAGGAAGGCTTACATTAGGGCCCTCTTGAGCTTTCTACATTCTGCAGGCTTCCACGCAGACACATTCACAATGGCATGCATCCACTGTTATCGTATTGTACAATAGTGTTCATTACGAATTTCTGCTCATTGTGGATTCTCACTGTCTCTGCTTTGCCTGTTCCAGGGATCACACATATATATGGGATCACATATGGTTATATATGGGATCACACATGGGTTATATACAGAATCACACATGGGTTATATATGGGATCACACATAGGTTATACACAGAATCACACATGGGTGATATATGGGATCACATACAAGTTATATCCAGGGTCACACATGGGTTATACACGGGATCATACATGGGTTATACATGGGCTCACACATGGGTTTTATACAGGATCACACATGGGTTATATACGGGATCAATACAGGATCACACATGGGTTATGTATGGAATCACACATGGGTTCTATACGAGATCACACATGGGTGATATATGGAATCACACACAGGTTATATACAGGATTACACATGGGTTATATACGGGATCACACACAGGTTATATACAGGATCACACACAGGTTATATATGGGATCACACATGGGTTATATACGGGATCACACATGGGTTATATATGGGATCACACACAGGTTATATATGGGATCACACCGGGTTATATACAGGATCACACACAGGTTATATATGGGATCACACACAGGTTATATACGGGATCACACACAGATTATATATAGGATCACACACGGGTTTTATACAGGATCACAATGGGTTATATTCGGGATCGTACATGGGTGTCGCATGTTCAGACTGACTTCTTTCACTTAGTATGTACTTTAGTTTCTCCCATGTCTTTTCGTGGGCTCATAGATCATTTCCTTTTAGTGCTGAGGAATATCCCATATCCTGGAGATACCAGTTTATTCAACTACTGAAAGACATCTTGGGCATTAAAGGACGGCTCAGTGGTTAAGAACACCGACTGTTGTTCCAGATGACCCAGGCTTGATTCCCAATTCACACATGAGGGCTCACAACCATCTGTAACTCCAGTTCCAGGGGACTTGACACCCTCTCCTGGCCTCCATAGGCACCACATATGGACATGCCACACAGACATACATGAAGGCAAAAAATACCCATACACACAAAATAAAAATAAATAAATCTTTTTAAAAAGGCATCTTGATTGCTTCCAAGATTTGACCGTTATGGATTAGGCATCTACAAACTCTGGGGATTTTGTCTGTTTGTGGTTATTGTTCTAGAGCCACTGTGTCCTCAAACCTGCAATCCTCCTGGATAGGACTATGGATATGTTTTCAACTAATCCGGTCAACACCGATGTGTGTAATTCCTGGCTGTCTACAATAGGGTGCTTGGCTTCATAAGAAGCTGCCACACTCTTCCAAACTGCTGTCCTTCGTGCATCCCCACCTTCCCACCATCATGAGCATCCCTGTTGGTCCACATCCCCTGCAGCATCCGGCCTGGTTTGCATCTTGAACATTCTAATTGGCAGGCAGTATGCTTTTAGTGGGGAGACGGATGCAAGCTGTGATTCTGGGATGGAAACACGAGAGAACAGGGTGGAGGCAATGGTGTACACAGAAAGGATCAACTCAAGGGGGCAGCTTCTGCCAGCGAGGGCTGCTGACCCTTAGCAGATCTCCCAGTTTGGAAAACTGTATTTGCACACTGTATGAACTGTATTCTGCATGCTGGCGTATTAATGGCGTTGGTCAGTGTGCAGTTGTAGACTCAAAAGTGATTATACATAGAAGGTCTGTCATTCTCATAAAAAACTCTGTTAAGATAAGGTATTGTGTCCATTTTATTTGGCTCCCAACACAGGACCTGACATTTTTGTGCAGAATGATGAGTAAATTTGTAACCAGGTGAATTGATGAATGAACAGCTCATAACCTGCAGTATCTTCAGAATGGTGACAAGAAGTCATTGGAGGAATGTACCCTCCTAAAAATCAAATGAAATGAAATATTTCATATGTCAGCGTATCGTAAACAACACAAAGGTAAGCGACAAGACAAACATTTACTTCCTGAGTGACATTCCTAATCCAGAAGAAGTTTTGCACATTATGAAAAGCCTGAAAAATAAAAAGGATGTAAGATAAGCAGGGAAGGTGAACATGAGCCCAGATAAGCTCTACATTTTCCCAGAGTTCGGTTGTAGATCCTTTGCTCTCACTCTGCATTGTCATCCTGAACACATCTCTTCAGGACCAACTGGGAACATGGATGATAGACACCCATCTGGTGAAGTCCTTTGCTCTCGCAAAGCACTTACCTAAGTCTGAAGAGACGTTTTAAGCTAAACCGAACACCAGCATAAGAAGTTTTCTTCCCCTCTGCAGACAGAGTCTCATGGCGTAGCCCTGGCTGTTCTGGAACTCGCTATACAGATCCGGCTAGTCACAAACTCTTAGAGGTCTGCCTGCCTTTGCCTCCGGGTACTGTGATTCTAAGCGTGTGCCACCTTGTCTGGCAAGTGTAAAAACTAAAGCTAAAAACTGCAATGCCTTGAATTCCAGTTCTGACAGCTAGCAAAATCGATTTTCAACCACCCTTGGGTGCCTTCTTCTTTGAGTTCTCTTCGCTGCTATCCACAAACTAGCGATACATTACTCTTGCCTACTATTAACATCTGTAGACCTGGAGTGGACTGAAGGAGTGACTTCAGAATAGCCACCTTCATTCATTCTTGAAGGTGTATTTATAGCATAACTAAGAGGTGCCAGGATTCCGCCTGTATTGACCTATACCAGAGAATAGAACAAACATAGTTCCTTGTTGTAGTCTGGGACCAGGCTGGACCATAAATTATTTCTGTGGTTTTTTTTGGGTTCACCAATCAGTCCAACTTTGCAGGGTGCTGTACGAAGATGGACGCTAGAAAGAAATCCCACACTAGCTCAGAATTGAGCATAACAAAGAGATATCTATTTAGGGGTAGACTCACAGATGACAGTCCTCTGCTTGAATGGGGAACAGCAACTGAATCCTGTAGCAAGAAGGGAGAGGGGAGGCTGCTTTACACGGGCATTTATAGTATAAGAGGCCACGCCCAAGTGGGCAGGTCACTTAAAGGGTACTGGCTGTAGGAATTCCTACAGCAGTTCCTGACCTCATGACAAATAGAGAGCGGTGGGGGTGGGGGGGAGGGGAAGCAGGCATTCATTTTAAAATCAGAGCTGGGCATGGTGTTCCACACCTGTAATCCTAGCACTTGTGGGCAGAGGCTGGCAATCATCGGTTTTAAGCCTGGGCTCCACAGTCAGGCCTTGTGTCAAGCAAAAATAGAACCAACCAGACTCAACCATATAAATGGCATATGTAATATATATGGTGGCTTTTCTGCCTCTCTGATGAGCACTCTGAGGTGCAGGCTGTCTGAGAGATCATTTGACAGCTTTAAGCAAGACGGTTGCAGAATGTGTTCAGGATCTTAAAAGCATCCAGACATTTCAGGTTTTCTCTTCATTTCACAATCTCACACCCCTGTTTCCCTGCCATGTTATCTTCTCCGGCTGTGAAAAGTAGAGCGGACTGGACAAGGGTGAGACTGACAGTGGACAGCTGGAAGGTCACAGTAGGGGTCGGGGGTGCAGTAATGGTTGACTAGAGGAGTTACCATGGGGGAGTGGAAAACAATGTGTCTGTTTGTGCTTAGGGAGGTAGAACCAGCAGGCCTTGAGAGTTTGGGTGTGTGAAGAGCAGAGCAGAGAGAACGTGAGCCTACAAAGATGTGCTGAGCTGGAGGAAGATGATTTTAGCAGAAAGGCTTGGTGGCTGGGCTAGAATAGAGCTCTGAGCTAGGCGTAGTGGCTCACGCTTGCAATGCTAGCACTTGGGAAGTAGAGGTGTAGACAGGAGAAACAGCCCATGTTCTAAGCCAGCTTGATTGACATAGTGAGTTCCAGGAAAGCCAGGGCTACACAGTAAGACAAAAAGAGAGACAGAGAGAGAGAGACAGAGAGAGAGAGAGAGAGAGAGAGAGAGAGAGAGAGAGAGAGAGAGAAGAAAAAGAAAGAAGAAAGAAGAAAGAAAGAAAGAAAGAAAGAAAGAAAGAAAGAAAAAGAAAATTCACACCAGTTAATTTCTCTATTTTTTTTCCTGGTTTTCTCTTACCAGGATCATATTTTCCCCACCTCTAGGGAGAGAGGTATTTTTCATCTCTGAGGTGAATTATACCTTAAAATTAGGCCACTCATTTTTGGATTAAGAGAGTTAGATAAATTATCGTTGGCTCTTACTTATTTGCTTAGGTTTGATCCCATTGGCTGAAATAAAAGGAGTCAGCATGTTAACCTGCAGGAGGGAGGAGAAGCTGTAATTGCTCACCCATAGGCTTCCTCCTGCTCACCATTGCCTCAGAGACCTCACCATGCTCTAAGCAGGCGTTGTGAGAGACGGTCAGGCATGAGGCGTCTTCACAGGGTCAATCACTGGAAGACACAGATGATCATGACATGCTGGGAACAAATGGGTCAACAACCATAGAGAGCTGAAGGAAGTGAAGTGGGAAGATGGCAGGAACAAAAACGGAGGAAGATGGTACCCACCAGATAGTGACCTTTGTTTGAAACAGACAAATTCCTTCAGGAGCAAAACCTGTTTGCCTTGAATAACCAGCCTAGAGTCCACAACCTCAGAGAACCTAGACAGCAAAGATGACCCTAAGAGAGACATACTCCTCTGCCTAGGAAGGAGAAAAAGAGATCTCCTGAGTAAACTGGGAGCATAGGAGGCTACCCAAATCTGAACTACGTAGGTATAACTTTACTCCCCGGGTTCTACCAGTTTTTCAGTGATGATTTTGGTTTCCTGACAGGTCCTAAATCTCAGGGGGACTGCATTGCTTGTGGCCATAAGCAACTCTTTGAAGTGATCAGTGTGTCCCCAGGAGGAATCAGTTGAATGGATTTTGAAATACCATTCAAGAACAATGGTATTTGCCTGGCTTCTGGCAACTTGGAGGGCTGTCAGCTGGGCAGGCATAGTTCTGGATAGGTCAGAGCTTCTTCTCCCTGGTTCTGGTTTTAGCTGGGTGTGGAGAGTCCACAGAATGACATCGGAGATATTGGTGACCTTTATTGTTGTTTCAGGTAGGATCCTATTCACCCATATAAGGTTTCCAGGCTGGAACTTGTGGGGGAACACAGAAGTAAGTAAGGGTGCATCACGTGGAATGGAACCATCTGATGACTAGTCCCCTCGGTGTATTGTAGGGCCCGTCAGGACTTGAGGAGGGAATGGTTCCTACTGTTGGTCTCTGAGCTGGGGAAGCAGTGTGGGGAGGTCTTGCAAACTTAGTCTCATTGAGGCAAATCCCTCCCTCTATGGGGTGCAGTGGGCTCGGAGCAAATCAAAGGAGGAAAGTCTATTCACCCTTCACTGGATTCTATTGAGAGTTTTGTTAGTTTTGCTTTTATTTTTTAACATGCTCAGAATTTTGTGGGTTATATACTCAATGAAATTTTCAACCAACATCTCAACCTTTAGTTATTAATTGAGAGATTGTCACTGAAAGCTGGATCATTGCCAGACCCTTTTGCTAGAGGGAGGCCAGTTTGGGGGACCACTTCTTGGAGAAGCTTTTTAGCTACTATTTGAGCAGTTTCAGTATGGTTATGAATACTCTACCCACTAGGAAAAGGTTTCTATAAAACTAGCTAGTACTTGTATCCTCCTGCCGCAGGCTGGATCTCAGTGTAGTTTAATTCTCAGAGTTTTCTGGGGTGTTGGCCTCTCATTTGGACTCTTTCCTGGGTAAGGACTCTCTGCTTTGGATTTACTTGGCCACTAACCTGACATTTAGCTCTGGACTACACAGTCTAGGCATAATGTACCTCAGTCTGAGCAGTTCAGAGAGTTTTGTGGACCCCAGATGAATAGCTTACTGGAAGTCAGATACCAAAGTCCTGTTAATTGCTGCTGGGAGAATGACCTTGCCCTCTGGTGTCCTCCATCAAGCTGGGAGGAATCAGTCAGTTCTGCTCTCTGGGCTGAGGTGTCTGGCTCAGGCTTGGGCCCAACTCATTTCAGTTAAAGTAACTACTGTAGCTTCCATAAACCTGGTTTTCAACCCTGGCTGCATTGTTCATCATTGATTTCCCTTCTAGGCCCAGGGGCAGTTTTTCTACTGTTTGCAGAGAATGATAGGTTTTGAATTTTTCAAGTATACAGATCATTGGTTGAAAAAAAGCCATGAACTATGAAAGAGGGCTTCTCCTTCGCCTGGATGCACCCAGTTACTCAAAGCAGACAGGGGTAGGAGGGGAAGGAGACCATTTTTCCCTTCCTGCATGCATTCCACTTAGATGACAGGAGGCCCCTCCCCACTTCCACACAGGGACCAGGTCTGTGAGCTGAAGCCAAGCATTGAAGCTAGCAAGCGCTCTGGGAGCAGGACAGCTGAGAGAACAGCTGGGTGACTTGGCAGAGCCCAAAGGATTGAGATCCCCAACAAGAAGGTACAGGCGTTAAGCCAGGGTGGGGATGTCTCTCGTATCACAAAAAGCTACGGGTCAATTCAGGGAAACTGGTCAGGGTGTCTGTGGTTTCATGTTTCAGACAGCCTGAACTGTCACTGGACCACCTGACTCCGAAAGAGAGCCAACGATTTTCACAGCAGTTCCTGACTTTTGCTGTGTGAGAAAGAGACATCTTGTCCTCGGGCCAGCGTGGACCTTGGCCCCTATGGCCACCAGCATTGTCATACCTACAGCTGCAGCTACCAACACCGATGCAGCCACAGTTGTTGCAGAAAGGGAGGTTGCAGTGTGGGCACAGCACAGCCTCTGAACCTACAGTCAGTCATGCACTATACCAGGGGTGGCTGCAGGCATGGTCCCAGTCCTGTGACAATTCCCCTATTATAGATATTTCTCCAATTAACAGAACTGACAGAAACACATAGAACACACACACACACACAAACACACAACACACACACAACACACACACATACAAACACACAACACACACACACAGAGAAAGAGAGAGAGAGAGAGAGAGAGAGAGAGAGAGAGAGAGAGAGAGAGAGAGAGAGAAGGATTGGCCAATACATATATACCTGAAAAGATCAGGGGAGTCCAATGACATCTCACATGGATCCCCAACACCAGATCAGCAGGCTCGGCCAGCCTCTCCTGTGTGTCCTAAACAGAAGGCATCTTAACCAGACTTACTTCTGGAGGTGACAGACCAGGTGACCTTCTACTTTGTTCCTTTTGGGGTTGAGGGGTCAGAATCTTCTGGAGCGTTAGGTAGCCTTTATTGGAATAGAACAATGACTAAGACAGACACTATCAGAATTTAAATCGGGGCTGGGAAGATGGATCAGTTGGTACAATGCTTGCCTTGGAAGCATGCTGACCTGGGTTCAGATCCCTAGCATCCAGATCAAAAGATGGAGGCCCGTGGCTATGAACAGAGCCTCTATGAGGTGGAGACAGGAGGGTTCCTGGAGCTCGCTGGCCAGCCAGTGTACTCAATTGGTGAGCTCCTTTGCTGTGTGAGAAAGAGACATCTTGTTCTCCTCCACAAAACTCTCCTCTGGGCCATAGTGGACCTTGTCTCAAAAACTCAGGGAGAGGCCTTGTCTCAAAAATTGAGGAGGAGAGCCATAGTGGAAGATATCAAACTGTCTTAGGATTATTATTGCCGGGCTGAAACACTTTGTCCAAAAGCAACTTGGGAAAGAAAGAGTTTATTTCACTACTGGTTTCATATAATAGTTCATCATCAAAAGCAGTGAGGGCAGGAACTTAAGCAGGGCAGGAACCTGGAGGCAGGAGCTTGTAGACAGAAATTTCTGTCCCACCCAGTCCTGCAGCCATTCAGCCCCAAAGAAACACACAGAGGCTTATATTAATTATAAATTGTTTGGCTTATTAGCTCAGGCTTATTATTAACTAGCTCTTACAACTTAAATTAACCCATAATTCTTGTCTATGTTTAGCTATGTGGCTTGGTACCTTTTCTTAGTGAGGCATTTGCATCTTGCTTCTCTGTGTCTGTCTTGTTACTGCATCTCTCTTTCTTCTTCCCAGAATTTTCCTATTCTCATTGCCCTGTCTATACTTCCTGCCTGGCTACTGGTCAACCAGCATTTTATTAAACTAATACAAGTGATACATCTTTATAGTGCACAAGAGCATCATCCCACAGCAAGAGCTGATGCAGAAGTCATGGAGGATTGATTGACTTGCTTCTGGACTGACCTGCTGCTTTCTCGTAGAACCCAAGACCACCAACCCCTACCTGCAGTGGGTGGGGCCCTCTCACATCAACCACTAATTAAGAAAATGCCTGCAGGCTTGTCTACAGCCTGATCTTATGAAGGCATTTTCTCAATTAAGGCTCCCTCCTCTCTGATGATTCCAGCTTGTGTCAACATGACATAAAACTAGCCAGCACACTAACACACATGCACACTCACACACGCATACACACACACACACACACACGCACACATGAGCATACATACACACCATGCAGACAAGTGAAATTATATAAGCTTACAATTAAATAGACTGCAATAAAATAAAAATACTCAAAACACCATTTCCCAATTTAACTGTATTTTAGTAGTATGTATGTTCTTAAAGATATTTATGTGTGTGTGGTGAAGATACTGTAAGACTGGGTTATTGAGCAACTCCCAACTTTATAAGATTGAAATAAGCCAGGGTGGGGGTGTGAGCACACCCAGGTCCTGAGTCCTTACTGACACTCCTCAGAGAACATACAGTTACTATCACATCACTGGCTGAATGTATTAGAAGAGCTGTGTAACAAAGAGAAAAATGTAAGATAGGTTTTTTTTTCTTTTTCAGGTAGCTAGAAGTAGGTGATTGACATTAGTAATGATGGCTCATAATTCCAAATATTCCTTAATTTAACTTTAATTAATGCCTGTCATCTGGAACCTTAGACATTACAGCATTCACGCGGGCCAGTGAAGCAGGCAGGCTAACAGTAGATTTTCACCTCTCCCTCCATTCCCATAAATCCAATCCTCCAGTCTCAGCCCTAGCTTGGTAGCAGGACCACCTGCTGCAGCTGCCCTCTCCCTGCCCTATCCCCATCCCCAGAGGATCACACAGATCTGTTCCTCCAAGTTTCCTTCCCCCTATTCATTGCTTTATCCCAGCCCCCAAATCTCCTAGGCCCTCCCTCGGAACCCACGGGCCACTCCGACAAAGGAAGCAGGCAGGCTAACTCTAGATCTTCATCCCTCCCTCCATTCCTCCAAGTCCAGTCCTCCAGGCCTATCCCCAGCTCTGGAGCAGACCATCTGTTCAGACTTTACTCTCTGGCCTCATTCCAGGGGACTAAGCAGATTCTGGGGGAACACCCTGCCTTCTTCCTTCTTGTAGACCACCTCAGGTCCCTCCTAGCCAATCCCCATTACTATGTGTCAGCTCCCAATACCTAGAATCACATTTTACCTGGAACCCCAGTGGCCACATCTATCAGGACCTCAGAAGAACTTCTACCAGGCAACACACAGCCACCACAGTCTCCTAAGAACCAGAGGGGAAACAGACACCAAAGAACAAAATACCCAACCAATAAAGATAAGATCAGTTATCAGCTCCTAGAATTATAATCTTCCCAAACCCAGATGCCTAGACACCAGCAAAACAAAACAAGCAATCAATCAAACAAACAAACAAAAAATAATCAATTACAGCCAAGACAATATGTCTCCACTAGCGCCCAGCAACTCTATTACAGCAGGCCTTCAGTACTGCAACATAGCTGAAACACAAGAGAAAGACCTTAAAGCAGCACTTATGAATATGATAGAGGTCCTTCAAGAAGAAATGAATAAATTCCTTAAAGAAATCTATGAAAACCCAAATATTGGATGAAAATGAATAAAACAGTTCAAGATCTGAATGTGGAAATAGACCAATAAAGAAACCTCAAACTGAGGCAAATCTGGATATGAAAAATTTAGGAGCTTGAACAGGAACCACAGAGGCAAGCTTCACCAACAGAATACAGGAAATGGAAGAGAGAATTTCAGGCATTGAAGATATGAGAGAAAAAAAGGGATAGCTTGACCAAAGAAGATGTTACATCTTGTGTTAGCTAGCGTTTCTATTGTGAAGAGATTGAAGAGATACCATGACCATGGGAACCCATATAAAGAAAAACATTTAGTTGAGGTGACTTGTTTATAGTTTCAGATGTTTATTCCATTATCATCATGGCAGGAAGCAGAGCAGCATGCGAGTAGGCATGGTGCTGGAGAAGGAGCTGAGAGTCCTTACATCTTCACTCACAGGCAAAAGGAAGCAGTCTGAGATACTGGGTGGTATCTTGAGCATATGAGAACTCAAAGCCCGCCTCCACAGTGACACACTTCCTCCAACAAGACCACACCCACTGCAACCAAGCCACACCTTCTGGTAGTGACACTGCATTTGGGGGCCATTTTCTACCACCGCAAGTTAAAAAGCTTCTGGCACAAAACATCCAAGAAATCTGGGACATGACAACAAGATCAAATCTAAGAATAATAGGAACAGAGGAAGGAAAAGAACCGCAGGTCTAAGGCCCAGAAAATATTTAAAATAAAATAGGGAACAGAACTTCTCTAACTTGAGGAAGGAAATGCCTATCAAGGTATAAGAAGCTTACAGAACACTGAATCGACTGGCCCAGAAAAGAAAGTCCCTTTGGCACATAATCCAAACACTAAATGTACAGAACAAAGAAAGAATATTAAAAGTTGCAAGGGGAAAAGGCCAAGTAACTTATAAAGGCAGACCTAGTAAAACAACACCTGAGGTGCTGGAGAGATGGCTCAGCAGTTAAGAGCACTGACTGCTCTTCCAAAGGATCCAGTTCAATTCCCAGCACATACATGACAGCTCACAACTGTCTGTAACTCCAGTTCCAGGGGATCTGACAACCTCACACAGACATATATGTGGGCAGAATGCCAATGCATATGGGATTTTAAAATTTTGTAAAGTTACACCTGAATTCTCAGTGGAGACTTAAAAACCTGAAGGGCCTAGGCAGGTTGCTCCAGACTTTAAGAGACCACAGCTGTCAGCCCACACTACTATACCCAGCAAAACTTGCAATCACAATAGATGGAGAAAATAAGATATTCCATAACATATCCAAATTTAAGCAACATCTATCTACAAATTCAGGAATACAGAAGACTCTTGGTAGAAAATTCCAACACTCAAGAAAACACGAGGAGTCAATAATCCCAGACCAGCAAATTGAGAGGGGTAACACATATACACATACACACATGTTGGTCTAGAATCTGGCCAGTAGGTCACGAGTCTCGCAGTAAAATATAAAATAATAGAAATGGGTTAATTTAAGATATAAGAGTAAGCCAGAAATACACGTAAGTAACTGGTCAAACAGTGATTTAATTAATATAGTTTCTGTGTGATTATTTCATGGTCTGGGCAACCTCCTACTACACACACACACACCACCACCACCACCACCACCACCATCACCACCACCACCACCACCAAAACAACAACAACAACAACATAACAGGAATCAAAAAACGCTGCCTACTGATATTCCCATCATCTCAATTCCCCAATAAAAAGACAAACTAGCAGAAAGTGTGTGAAAACATTCTTCTGCTCCATCCAAGAAATGCACCTTAATATCAAGGATAGAAATCACCTCAGGCTAAAGGGGTGGAAAAAGATATTCCAAGCAACTTGACCTAAGAAGTAAGCTACTCTAGCCATTTTAATAGCTGACAAAATAGACCTCAAATCAAAACCAATTGGAAGAGATAGGGAAGGACTCATCAAAGGAAAAAATCCACCAAGAGAACATTGCATTTCTTAACATTTGTGCACTAAATAATCTGTTTAGGGGCTGGAGAGATGGTGCAGTGGTTAAAACAGTATGCAAGTAGTAAGCTTTGAGGACTGGAGTTTGGATCCCAGGAACCACAAAAGTCACAGTGGGTGTGGTGGTCTGCCTATAATTCCAGTGCTCAGAAGGTAGAGACAGAGAAGCCCTGGAGGAAACTGGGTGGCCACCCAGAATCAGGGAGCTTTGGACTCAGTCTAGAAACCTGGTCTCCGGGAATAATGTGGGGGAGTGTTTGAAGATTCCAAACATCAACCTGGGGCCTTCACACACACCCACACCATACACATACACACATACACACAAGAAAAAAGATCTTCTTTTTAAACTAGGTAAATGCTCCAATTTCATCCAACAATGCCCCCAACATAAAGCATGTGCTTTCAATAGAAACTATTTGTGGGACACAGCAAATCTGAAGGCAATCCAGTTACTCTCAGGGTATGCAGACAGGCCTCTAGGAGAATTAGGTACAAGAAAGAAATATTGCTAGGTATGCGTGGTAAAATACTTGGCTAACTTTAGTGATACTTGGCATCATTCCCTGGCACCTCTCCCCAAAGAGTAATATTAATAACAGTCTATTCTGTTAAGATACAAGGAGACATCCATCTTGAATTAAGTTCTGACAGTTTCTATTTGTGGTGGCCTATGTGTTCCTTCCAAATATTCCTTAATTTAACTTTCATTTGTCCTAAGCAAGTTAATACGTTTAACTTGCAACATTTCCAGTTGCCATTCTTCATCTTTATTTTTAAAAAAAATAGATGGTGTGTGTGTGTGTGTGTGTGTGTGTGTGTGTGTGCGCACGCGCGCGCACTGCCATGGCACATGTCTGAAGGTGAGAGAACAACTTTCAGGAGTCAATTCTCTCCTTCCACCATGTGGGGCCTGGGGATCGAACTCAGGCTGGGTGGAAGGAAGTGTCTTTACCCACTGAGTCATCTCATAGGGTGAATCACAGCGCTTTTGTGATTGGACCTTCACATCTGCTGAGCGTGCGCTCTCCTTCTGATAAGCATCGACAACCAAGTATCAGCAGCTGTTTTGAAATCGGTTATTTTATTTTTCATGTATGTGCATGTGTGTTTGCATGCATGTCCGTGCATGTATGGGTCCTGATACCAGAAGGTGCAGGCTAACCCTGGAGCTCGTTTCAGGCAGTCGTGAGCTACTTACTATGAATGCTGGGAACTAAGCCGGAGTCTGTGGAGAAGTAGAGCTGCTCTTAACCAGTGAGACATTTCTCCAGCCCTCGGACCAACAATCTCCATGAGTTAGCGTCTTCTCTTGCTGGTAGACTACCTAGCAGTTAGCTTTGTTCTTGATGCTACGTTTCTCATTGTGTACTACTCAAAAGAAAAAAAAAAAAACCCTACCTACTACTTAGAGGGAAGGAGACATCTGTTGTCTCCCTACCATGCTATTCTTGTTCCCAGGGGCTGCACTGACAAGCAATTAATTATTCATAATTTTTCATATTCTAAATTGGATAGAACATGGGTATGTATTAACTAGGATACAAAATTTAAAAAATGCCTCAAATTAACATCAGTATTTGGTAAACTTTTAGAAGATTATTAGAGGGAACACTCGAAAAATTGGATGAAGTTTTCTTGGGAAAGTGGTTTCCATGACCAGTTTCTGGGCAGTGGTTACGTTTTAGTCAGAAAACAGTACCCGTGACCCATTTCTGCGGCTGATGTAAAGGCTTGGGCTGTAGAAAACAATCTTGTGCTTCTTGAGGACAGTGAAATC